>NC_046659.1:61028470-61037841 GCF_010883055.1 Belonocnema kinseyi
AGAGGGAGCTCTTCTTAATATTTTGAAACCAAAATCATGTCGATACACCTTACCGACTGCGAGTAAAGCCACCCACGCTTTAACTTGACAGACTGTATATAAATTTTTAAGAACTTGTACTCGCAGGCGGAACAGATTAATAGAAAAACTCCTGAAAAATGGAGTTAGATTGCTACCAATTAAAACTCATTCAGGAAACATGGTGGTCATCTAAGTCAGAAGCTATAACCATACACTGATAGATTCCTAGAAGTATTTTGCGAAAAGTGCGTTCTTCATAGGATCTTTGGGATCCGTTAGAAAAACTAGCAATAAAGGTAAAAGGTTTCGATTCATACCTAAAATGTTCCTAATTCTTTAAATTGCGTAATGTAATTGATCAATATGATTATTTCGCTCTGTATATTGAGTGTCTAAACCAGATAAATTTAACTCGTATGAAGACAAAGAAAAAAAATTATTCAAGTAAACACATTTTCCATTATTATTTTCTAGAGAGTCGGAACAGACTTACTGTATTGCAGTGATGCTTAAAGAGATATCTGCAGTTGTTTTCGCTTTATCAATCAGTTAGAAACACACGAAATAAAAAAGTGCGAATCTAACACTAATTTCAGTTTAATATTAGTTATTTAGTTATGTTTAAAAACAGGCGGAAAGCCCTTGCAGAGCTCCCCTCGTGCTTAAGCTATAAAGCCTATTATCCCACATCCTTAACTATTCGCGCACAGTAGTTGAACCTAGACCTCTTGATAAAGCCCTGTCCTTACCTAGACTTAATTGTGCTTGTAGGGCAATTGTTGCCATATTAAAAGTCAAAGCCCTTCGCAGAAAATACGCGACGTTCTCTAACTCATGCATGTTACCATAGTTTGTGGGAAATTCTAAAATTCTTCCTCTGATTTCCTCTTTATATGAGTCCCAACGTGTATTTATAGGGTTTCTGATCATTAAAACCACCGGGTTTTCTAGGCTTGGCTGGAACGAGATACATGGGAAAGATATATGGGGAATGTGGGGTCATCGCCTATATTCAGACTCTTCATCGCAATGTCCGCTACATATTTGATTAAATCTCTTTCTCTGTCAATATTTTTGCCCCCCACACCGTGTGGCGAGAGTTCGCATTACAACTCAACAGCAGAGAAATCCTATCCTCTAAGTAATACCGAATGAGAGTCTCCACCTCTCTGGAAGGTGGAGGTCCATTAGCATCGCCTGGAAAATAAGCCGAGGGAATGCCCACTACTAGTCTATCTCCGTTTCTGCCCCTATGTCTCACCTTGATAACAGTGAGATCCCTGGAGCGAAGCTTGGGCACCAAAATCGCTTCTAGACCCTTGACAGGTATGCAGGCCCTTGGCGTTTTTTCAAGCGGTTCCTTATAAATGGTGCGACAACCCTGACAAGCTACTAATCTTTCCCCTATTTAACCAGGCGATCTGCACCACTGACATGCGTCTGGCTAAAAGCACCGAGGTGCCTTTTCTGTAGTGCAAATTAATCTGCATCATAGAAATTCCCGTCTCAGCCATTAACATTCTAATTCGTGGAACCTCCGAACGCTTCCGATCTCCGCTCGGATCCAAATTGGTCACCTGAAATGAAAACATGTCTAACTCCAAATAAGGTGAGCAGTTCAGAGCCGTAGGGACTCTGATTGAGGATTCGCGAAGGACAAATACTAGAATCTAGTATCTCCCCTTCGGCCTGGATCCTTGCCTGTCGGAATACACTTTCCACGAATCCGTTTTCAGATTCGAGTTCTGGAAGCTCAGGCGCCCAGACCGGTCGTCGCATTCCTGGGTGTTTCGGCAATCAGTAAGGTCACCCTGCAGTATCTCTTCAGAAATTTTGTCCCCTTGACCTCCAGGTTTTTTTCCCTGTTTGAGCCTTAAGGTTAGAATCTTCCCCACTATTTAATCTCTCGACCAGATGTCTGTGGCCTGGACTACGATGACCTCAGAATTAATAAAGATATCGTTGAATCTGAGCGCGCGCCCCTCACGAGGTTACATCGATCTCTTCAGAGATTTTCTCCCTCGACCTGTCCAGACCCTCGAGAGCTAGACAGGCTTCAGGAAAACCCAACGAGACGGCAACTCTCACCTGGGCATTGTTAGCCATCTGTGAGAAATTGAGGACCTGTGTATCCAGGGCCTTCTGCCGTTTCAACTTCCTAATTGCCAGAGTTTTAATGGAGACCTTTTTGCTGCTGTCCATAAGACGAGCATCAGGAGTTGCTCTAGGTGTAGAACCTTTAGCTACTGCCCCCTGTGGGGTACCTTAACTGCTGTTCGAGAGACGCGCTTTGTGGTCTTTCTTTGTTTGAGCTCCACTACAGTTCCTTCTCCTCAAGCAGAGTTCCCTTAGCTGCTCTTCTTTTGTGCAGACATAATTGTTACCATCTTTATAATTTCTTATCACTGCCGGTGGACCACTTCCTGAGGAGCCTTCCGCTTTCGGCGGTGGTTAAGGGAAAGGTCCCGGAACCGGCCCTTCATTGTTTTTAGTCTGTTTTATTTCCTGTATTCCTATCATAGTCTCACGAGAAGCTAGGGAATTAAGAAATACCCGCCCTCCCCCCGTGGAACTCAGCATGCGGATCTACAGCCCGATGAGATCCATAAGCCCTCGCACCAACTACAAGGTCTCGCAATCCCTAAGGAGAGTTCAGGGCGTCATTTCTCTGCAAAAAAAATTAGTCTTGACAGTGTGAATGGTATCGCCACACAAGATATCTCTTCTATCGAACTTGGGATCCGAAAGGTCGCCTGCTATCAATTATTTTGACAGATTTGTGACGAAAACAATAAAAGATAGTTTCTTACCCCAAATCCGAGGGAAATGGAACCCCATCAGGAAATTAGGTGCGACAAAATGTATCCCAGAGTTTTTACAGTGCACTCACGGACAAAGAAATTAGAGAAAAAGCTAACGATCTAGTTAAGTTTTACAATAAAGATTTATGAAAGTAATTAGCCGAAAAATGTGTTCATTTTAAGTTTAAAGAATATTCGGCGTGTCAGATCCTACAAATTATTGTTAAGAAATGTTTGCTGATGTCTTATCTTAATCTGGAAATTGCACTTCCTTTTACCTGTGTACTTTATCTATTAATACATCCTGGAGCTTTCTTTTTCGGTGTCTGCACTGACTTTCTTCTCAGCGAACGCAGACCTTGCGAAAATTCAATCAATTACGGCGAAATGATACAAATATTGGCCCAATTAACGGCAATATAACACAAGTAAAGTAGTCTATTCATGTAATTACTGAAAATTACAATGTCTGATTGTATTTGTTGTTAATGAAATATATATGGATGTCCGGATGAATAAAACCCCTTATAACCGGTTCTAGTTTAAAAGATATTTAAGTTTTTCTAAGTCAGAGTTAACTTTTTTTTTTAATTTTCGTAGGTGATGATACTAGGACCTATATTGAATCCATCGGCACTACTCTCATACTCCGGAAGCAATAGGAAGTTCGTATATTTCTTGTTTAAAGAAAAAGTGGAACATGTTCCCTTAGAGCACTCACCAACTTTAGATTCGTTTTTTCAAAGTGCCAACTTTAAACATTCTCCGTCTGCTCATTTTCTAAATTAATGGTTTTGTCTTGGGCTACGGATTCCTGGAATTTATCTGTCTATATGACTCTGCTCGTATTTGCATATCGACCATAAGTGCCTTTTTCATACGGACGCCCATACGTATGTATACGTTAGTAAAATAAGTACTAGCCTCATTCAATTTATCTATTATTTATCATTAAAAAATAATTTAGTACAAGCGTTTGCTGTTGAAAACGTTATGCACTGAGAGGCATGGCCTAGTACGCAATAAATCCACAAACGTCGTACAAGGGCCACTATTCCATATTTATGTTTGGTACTCGAAGGTAAGTAAATTAATTATAATTAATTATTTAGACGTTACGCTAGTCAGAGGTTTAATGAGAATTTTTGTTAAATACAAACTCCTTAAGCAACGA
Source organism: Belonocnema kinseyi (assembly GCF_010883055.1). Classification (NCBI taxonomy): domain Eukaryota; kingdom Metazoa; phylum Arthropoda; class Insecta; order Hymenoptera; family Cynipidae; genus Belonocnema; species Belonocnema kinseyi. The sequence continues at coordinate 61,032,467 of NC_046659.1, forward strand.
TGAGGATCCCATTGATGATGAGCTTGATGATACCACAAATTCTAGGCTAGGAATAGATAACAAACTAGGATTAACCCTAGGATTAAACCTGTTCTTATTCTAGACACAGTCGCTCGGCCAGGGCCTAGTTTTACAAGGTTTTTTGGCCCGCTTTAGTCCATAAAAAAGTTGCCAAACGGAAGATTCAATATTTATATTATATTCCGGTATAGTTACTGGTTTGAATCCCAATTCGAAAAAGAGAATGGAAAATCATTGAAATATTTCGGTTTTCTTTCTTAGATTTTTTTGAGATGATATCTTAAACTTATTAAAAACAGACAGTTAGTGCTATCTCTTTCAAAAAAGAAGACAAGAGCAAAGCATGCGGAAACGGAGCAACAAGCAAATAAAGCAAATCAATTCAAATTCTTTTAACTGGTATTAATATACTTTATACACCATCATTATCATCCTTTCTTCAACCAACAATACTTTTATTGTCAGTCTCTTCTCTGCTTTTGTATAGAGCCCTAACATAATTATAGCAGACTCAATAAAATTCATCTTTTACATACACAACGCAACGCTTCATAACACCAATAAAATCCATCTTTTACATACACAACGCAACGCTTCATGACACCAATAAAACTTCTTCTTTTGATTTAACGTCTTACATCAAGTGCAGACATTAACCATGCAAAAGCGACCGGTAATGGCAATCTAGAAGAGAAAAGAAGCCACTCATGTAGAAGCTGTGAAACAGTTATAAGTCAGTGCTCTTGCTGATAATTATTGTTATGCTCAATGCACATAAAACATAGATCCACAAACAGCTCTACTGTTTGTAAATACCTGCATATCGTCCTCAAGCTCACTCGTTGTCAATTTTCAATGTGTACATCTTATATATGTATATGTGTGTGTGCCAAACCTGAACCGCGAAGCCACCGCACTAAACGGACGCGGCGCGTATAATTTATGAATTATTATTTTGTAGTATAATGTCGGCCGCTTCTCAGCTTCGATGGACCGCTCGCCGCTGCCCGTACGAACGAGACCTTCTGACGTCTCGTCGGAAACTGTGAGAGATAAAGAGCACTCCCAGTGGCGTACTTTCTTGTTTCTTCATTTTAAAATCCATATTCTTATTTTACATAAGCAAAGGTTTCTATTAAGAAAAAACGTTTTTAATTAACTTTTCATTCAAGGAAATCGAAATGCAAAAGTGTTAAGATTATGTCTTGGAGATTAAAAATTTTTAGTTTCATTTAACCAACGCCCTTAGTGGGTAGACTACATTCATATCGGATTGGACCTTCTTTTTGTTCATCAACAACTCAAAATAGATCAAGAGATCTAAAGCTATCGTATTTTTTAGATTCCGTAACATGTGTTGGCTCTATCATTGATGAATTTGTGTTTTACATATTGTAGGTATTTTATTACCTATAGCAATCAAAATATTATAGTTGGGCAAGATTTCTCTATCAACTTTATCGCACTTTCTTTTATTTCGATGCCAAAAAATCAACTTAATCCACTTCAAAATTGCACCACATTCCTGTTTCACCGGGCGTTTCAGGGGTACCCTCAATGGGCTTCTCAACACAGAATAAACTGAAATTTCCATTGGAACCCATTTTTGGGTCCAAAGGAGCTGCAACAAAAATGAACCCCACTTGCTAAAAAGGAACCCAAAACGATAAATAAGCTCGAAATGATACGACACTTGGGGTTCTAAAGGATCTCAATTGTAATTGAGCCCATTTCTAAAGAACCTATTTTTCGCTTTGCCCACCTGGATATTATGTTTAATTAATAATACCATATTTACCTTAAAGCACACAGGTAAGCGATCTCTGATAGACAGAACCTAATGAAAATAATTAAATTGAAATATATGTAATAACTTGATGAATATCATTTTCAAGTTATATAGCAAAGTTTTCAATAACTGTAAATTGATTCCTAAAATACTAACCCTACTTTACAAGCGTTTAGTTTGTGAATGTGTCTTCATGTTCTTTTCAAAAGCGCTCTAAACGAACCCTTTTGGCTGTCTGCACATATCTATTGGAGTTCAAGTTCCAAATGATACCAACTTTTATTTGGACTGTAACTTTAGTGAATCTCCAGTTTTTTTATGCATAAATATGGAATTCTCAAGCCGTCCATTTTCGCCTTCTTGTTTGTGGCTTCTTATAGTGCCGAACCGTAAACTGGTCAACTCCGCAATCTTACAAGCGCCTCTCTTTCGCCCCTTGGACCACCTTATCGGGTGTGTCGGAATCCAGTAATGCGGGACTTCAATGTAACCGTAACTTCAACATTTAACAAAATATTGAGTGCAAACAAATAGTTTTACCCGGTCCAAACAATTTGTTTACTTCTGCCTTGAAAAACCTTTAGTACTGTAATACCTCAACATATCTGAATATCAAGAAAAAATTATAAATCGTTCTTGAACCAATCGTTAAAATAACTCATTATCTATCGTAAACAAAACGTTTTTTCCTTAGATTTAATATTTCATTCACTATCTACTGCGGATCATTGATTAGGATCGATGTCATCTCAGGGAACCGATCTTTTCTGTATCTTTAACTTGCACTATTCTTAATACCACACACCATGTGAAAAATTAATTTAAGTAATAACCTGAAACTAATAGGTACAACTGTTAAAGTTTGGTATTCCTGACTAGCATAAAGAATTCTTCTTATTGCAACTCCGTCGCTGATTAAATTAGCAGATTAAAAACCTGATGCATCCTTTAATAACAGGCTTTTCATTCTCGGATACTAGTTTGTAAACCTTTGGAATTCAGAATGTCCAAAGCCCTAGTGGTGTGAATACAAATAATTCTGTTACGCTATATACCCCATACTTTATGCCTTCTTCTTGTTTCTTTAGAGTCATTCAGGGATGCTAATTGCAATTATGCATTTTATCATCTGCCTGATACATCGAAATCAGCTATTAATAGAGAACAGATTCTGAAGAATAATAAATCATATGTAGTAAGATCTAATAAGGGGTCATCCGCGTAAGTTGGATTGATAGTATCTTAACTCTCTTGTATAAAAGAGTAAAAGGCGATGCATGTAAATGAGGTATTACGTCATCGGCTGGTTCATGGAGTGTCCGAAGAGCCCTTATAGGACACGCCAGTGTAGCCTGTCCCAACGAGTCAGCAACAAGGCAGTCAGGCAGGTAGGCAGTCAGGCAAGCTGGGGCCGTAGCTCTGAGCCCAAGCTATCCTATAATTACGAGTAACTCAGCCACATTTGCGTTGATCTGGCACCTTAAAGATAGCATTTAGCGGCCCCTTTCATCTCTGCTGCAAACAAACCAATTTATACCACAGGCCGCTTTGTGCTCGGGCGAGGGGCGTGCCCCGCCCCGAACTACGTTACTACGAGGGTCCATCTTCTTCCTCCTACCATCATCCTACCACCTTATATACCACCTTCATACCTCCCTCTATTGTCGTCCTCAAGTGAGTCGGCCTCCTTCCAACGCTTCTTGACTTTTCTCCGCTCTACCTCGTGCCTCGTTCCCTTCTTCCGATGCTTCTGTGCGATCACTTCCGCTAATGGGAAGTTTCAAGTGTTGGGACAACTTTGGCAGCATTGTTAAGATCCTGACATGATACTGGTTATGAAATTCGGATCAAGTAGAAGTAGGGCTATGAGATGGGGAAACATAATTCTTGGAACAATTTTTATGGTAATTAACGGATATCTTTTCTGATTGAATACAATTTTTTCGAATCATTCACTTAGTTGGCAAACAAGGGTTGATAAAGCTTGAGCAAGTTATGTAGAATTCTTTAGAATATGTTTCGATAACTTAATTTGGAAAAGTAAATTTTTTGGATCAAGTAACCACTCCATAAAACTTATCCCTTCTGACTAAAATAAGATTTCTTTATTGTATTATTGAGAAACATAACAGTGTCCATCAGGATTCTTGAGGTGATAATATATGGAAATACTAATGGTAACCAACTATCTCAAAGTAATTATAACATTCACAGAACTTATCTATCCTTTAACAACTTGATTTTGCTTGTTCATTACAATTGGCTTCTACATCTTCGTAATGAAAAAAATGTTGAAATTTTATGCGAAGAATTTGGCTTAGGCCTTTAGAGATACAATTCTTGTTACAATTTAATATGGTAATTACTGTTCACAATGAGGTATGTGATGTTTAGTTCATAATTTCATAATAGAGGGAAATGTTTATCATATATATATATATATATATATATATATATTCAATATAATATTGTGAATCTAAAAATTATAAATCACAGTCCATGCAAAGAATTAGGTATACAAACTTTTTATATTAATTATAATGGTTATCATGCAGTATCTGAGTAATTGTTTCGTTACAGTAATATTATAGAAGTCATGTTTCTCATCTATATATTGTGACAATATTTACTTCAGAATTGTTTAAATGCTGACATGCTCCTCCGTCACGAATACCATTATTGATAAGCATAGATACAATTATTATTATTGATTAGATCAATTATTTGGTCTTGTATTGCTTTTCGTTCATTAAAGGGCATAAACATGCGGGAAATATTTGTATTTTAGGGTAATAAACTAACGTATCTACTTAGAAAGGGACCTTTCAATTTTTTTCCACAACATTTTAATTTAGGTACACAGTAATCCTGTTTTCAGTTTTACAGAGACTTTTAGACAAAAAAATTTAAATTGGTTCTATCCCGCCCCGAACTTGAAGCTGGAACCATCTTAGTTCTACCATTATTATACACCGCTCTATGCCACCTTCGTAGTTCGTACCTCCCCCAACCAGGTCCGGCCTAATATCAATACGTGCCCACCATTGAACTTCAGCATGTATGTATTCTTTATTTTACTAGAACTGAAGAAATTTCCCATTTGCCCAAGTCAACGATACACATAGTCCACTAATTTTATTTTTCATATACACAAATGATACAAACGCAAGTGAATAAATACTAATTACAGGTTAAAATCTCGAGACTTGATATATTCAACAAATAAAAATCCATGAGGATATTAATGCTCAATTATAATTCATTCAAACTTATCATATTGATGGAGCATTCCACACAATATTTGCCACCAAAATTTTTCTTCGCGTAAAATATTTTTTTTCATGTTTAACAATCAAACATTTTCGATACGTATTTTTTTATTTCAATATGACACGCAAAGTTTTTGAGAAAATTAAAAAAAAAAATTATGTATATAAAAAGTACCTTTTTTTAATTGCTTATACTACAGTATTAAACAAAGATATGAAAATTCATAAGAAAGATTAACTGACGTTTTCCTCAACTTTCGAATAAAGTACACTAAAATCCAATTTAATTCTTTATT
>NC_046659.1:61037941-61044947 GCF_010883055.1 Belonocnema kinseyi
CTATTTTAAAGAGTGGTCTAAACGTTTTTCTTCATCTTGTAAAAATTTGGGTATGAGTAGTCAAATACTTTCGAAGCAATGCATTTTTGAATAGCGACTGGGACTCTACTGTTTACGCGATAAGTAAAACACAACCATCCACTTGCAAAATCGCATACTTTTATGTTGCTAATTAAACATATTAAAAATGTATTGCTATGTGAAAATTCATTGATTCGAAAGTATTTGACTACGCACTCCCAAATTTTTAACAGATCAAAAAAAACGTTTAGTCCACTCTTTAAAATAAAATTTAAAAAAAAATTAAAACAGTTCGAAATTTAAACAAAATCTATCTGTTTATAAGTATTTGATTTATATTATTAAATAAATAACTGAAGTGGATTTTAATATACTTTATTCGATAGTTGATTAAAAGGCCCACAATTTATCTTTCGTATCAATTTTTATATCTTTGTTTACTATTGCAGTATAAGCAATTGAAAAAAGGTACTTTTTTATGAAAATAAAATTTAAAAAAAGAATTCTGAAAAACTTTGCGTGTCATATTCAAATAAAAAAATAAGTATCAAATATTTTTGAGTGTTAAGCATGAAAAAAATATATATTTTACGTGAAAAAAAAATGTTGGTGACAAATATTATGTGAAATACCCCCTATATCTTATACATATTTAATTTCCCCATCTTTAATGGCCATCAAAATCTAACGGCAGCCACGAGACGATAATGCGCTAAGAGTAATTTTAGTCTTTCCCCATGCTATTTTACTTATATTCTTGTCTTGGACTACAAAAAGTCTTATCATGCCTTATCTAGATGATTTATTACTGATATAGATTTATTTGCACTAAAACACGAATGGAAAATTTTACATTAAAATTTTACATTGCGATACACATTAAAATTATCGGCTCGAGATGAAAAATTGGAAAATTTAATGTCAAAACTCAAAAATTGTCTACTTAAATAGCATAATACTCTAAAAGAGTTGTTAATTGAACTTTTATGTCTTTATACTTTTAATTAGTTTAGAGTGATTGATGAAACGCCCACTGGCGCGGGCATATTTAATTAATAATTTGCTCCTCAAAGGAGTTATATACAATATACATTAAAGCCCCGAATGCAAGTGCGGCACCGGTATTAAATGTACAGCGTGTACAAAACACTTACACTTTCGAAGCGACCACCCTGCATTTAAGAAAAGTGGCACGTATGCCCAGCTTCGAAGCCGCGAGGCAGTTTGGATGTTCTTGCTTGGTAATCTTGTTGAATAAGAGGTAGTCTCGTTTCAGCAGATTCGTCAGAATGAAAAAATCATTACAGAGAACTTCAAAAACCCTGTATAAACCATTTTGAAATCACTTCTCAAAGTCAAATTTTACGACTTTTAATTTGCTCCATTACTTCACAAAATGGATGAAATTATAAACCGCGTTTCACGTTTTAATTTTCCATTCATATCCTTTGCTTTACTTCTTGCCTCTTATTTTAAAAGATACATGAAGCTTCTGAGATTGAAATTATGTGTCCAAATAATCGGCAACAAACCTTTGTCTTGGCAAAATAAGGAGCAAGTGAGCGCAACTACAAACATTTATATTTTGATAAAAAATACGCCCACTTTACATCAAACAATAAAAGTATACGTATGTATCATTGAATTCAAACAAAGTTGATAGAAAAGCCACATAAACATGAATACAAAATTCAATTTTCGATTATATCGTGTGGGATTTCAACCCAGAACGGTGTCCCTACACCGCTACTGTATTAACAGGAAAGTAATCAAAATACCTGAGCAACTGCCCGAGTCACACAACCTCCTAACTTCAGTCACTTGTTGTGATATCGTTTTCATTTTAAACTTTTATGTATTTAAACTCAGTAACAATTCAGAATCGTTTCGGAATATTTACAAGTACCTGCTACTATAAAATGAGTTAATACATATAAAATTATTATTATTTTTAATCTCTGAAACCCGAATTTTAAATCACAAAAACAATTATTTGAATATCAAGAAATTTAAGAACTTTTAATTATACAAAATTTCCGTGTCTATGTTTCTTACTTTTTAAACTACGTTCTGTGATTTTACTGAGCAAATACTCTATAATAATGTCACATCAAATTATACAAAATAATGATGTTGGAATATTGCCGGGGTAAATAATTAAAGGTCCGCATTCCATACGGGTGTAGTAACAGATTTCTGAAATACGTTTAATTGGTTTAGAAAATTTTTTTGACCTAATACATTTTAAAATCCATGTTTAGTGTTCTTTTTATAAAAAGGTTTATGTTTTTCGTTGTACGGTATGATAAAACCTAACAATATCTGGTACCATTTTTGCATTTAAAGAAATTAATTTCGTAAAAATTAGAGTTTTGTTGCGTCTCCTGTAAGATTTCGATTTTGGCACTAACGTCCCTATATAAAGTTTGGCGCCTCAATTTGAAGTTTCAATTTCATATTAAAAAATTACAATTTTAATTATAATTTCTGCTTTTCATCATTTTTCAAACGTATGTGTACTGTTTGAAAAGAAATGCCAAAAAGCAGACAAAATATATTATTCTGACACTTTTTTGAAGGCATACTCAGTTTTATTAGTGAGCTGCAATTTCGCGAAAATGTAATTAATGAATGATTGTAAGATAATTTTACATATTGCAGTCATAAAATTGGTTTTTCGATTTTTAAGCTTTTTTCGCCAAGAGAAAATTAGTATTTTGCATAAAACTGGTTCGAAACTTTTTCTATTTACGTTTAGTAATGAAAAATAATTCTTACTTTTTTAAAGAAATGTACCTACTCCTCATCAGAAAATTAGAAAAAGAATGAAAAATTGCTTTCAATTTTTTTTGCAATAATAACGTTTTTTCGATGAAACCAATACTTATAATTAGTGATATTTTTAGATTGTTTATAATATAAAACTAAATTTCAAATTGATAAATGTTTCTTGTAGAAACAAAAAATGACACAAGCAGTGACTAAAAATAAAATAAAATGATCATATTAAATTACAACAAATCTTTAATTTGTTAACAGCGAAAATTATCTTATATTTTTTAAGTGTAGTTTTCCGTAACAGTTATTGATATAAAAGTTTCAAAATTCTTACTTTTCTGTGGGGACTATAGATAGCATCCAGAAATTGAAAAAAAAATCATGAATAATCCTTATTTGATTTGTTAATCATTATTGGCGTTATGTTTAGCTTAGACACTTAAATCATGTAAAATTTTCTTGTAAAAAACAGTAGTTACCAATAATACACTGATCAGGATTATTTAAAGACCTGGACTAAATCAATTTTTTCTAAATGGAAATAACTCGCCAATTGATTTTTTACTGCATAAAATAAAATCAGGCTGCGAGCTCTAATGATAATATATTTTTTTTGTTACAAAGCAATAAAAATCCAACATTATAGGATAAGGACAACTTGTAAATTCTAATATTTACTTGCACTTCTATTTATTTTTTAGTAACCCGGGTAAAAATATTTGATCTTCATTTTGTCTTGCATATCTTTAATATGTCAAGACCATGATGTCTAGTTCCGCCTCTCTAGCTAGACACTAGACTTGTCTTGTATTTCTGTCTGTAGCTATGCCAAGAAGAGACCAGGTAGACTTATTTTGCGACACGGAAGGACGATCATGATTTATGTATTGGTTTTATTATTACCGACAGGGCCTGCCACTTTCAGAGAGGTTGGGACCAAACAGTTGACATCTACGAAGTATTAAAATTTTACAAGCGATAAAACTTATAATTTTGTAATAACTGATTTTAATTTAAAAATTCGGAACCTGTCGATCCCAACAACTGCAGATATATAAAATTTTCCGTAAAAAGATTAAAGGAGTCATTTTGTACATGTATCGATTGAGCCTTTTTCTTGGATTAGTCTTTACCGAAGACAAAATCAAGACCAAATATTTTTACCCGGGATACTCCTGATTACTTGCAGTATGAGAAAAAGAGATTCACTTCGCTAAATATGGTTCGTTTTTTTTCTTCTCTTCAAACAGATAACCGTTAGGTGAATCATACGATAAGTAACGCTGACAAAATTGTTTTTTATCAAAATCAATAAAAATAGTGAATGACTCCGTGAAGGAGTTCTGTTACCCTAACAATAGGAAAGTTTTTCTCAGGTGTGAAGAGCCAATGAAGGAAGAGAGATGTAGTTTAGTGAACTGGATTCGAGGACCGACTGTTGGAGGACTTAGTCTTTTTTTCTCCACTTTTTCGCTTTCTTCTCGACCGACACTGACCATCTTCGAGCGCGAAACGCCAAGTTTACGACACCTTAGGAATCCTCAAAGTATTTCTCGAGGTTTTCAACCTATGGGTCGACCACGGCAATACAAGCGAAGGCTTCGCCCGCGTGCGCAGTTCAAAAACAGTGTATAGGGTGATCGTTAAGCCCGCAATAAGTGCTGGTAACATTGCGCGAAGAGCCGCGAAGGCCGAACACCTTTGGTGAGGACAAAGTAGTTCCCTTGGTAAGTTGAAAGTAAACCAGTGAGTCAGGACAGCTACCGATCTACTGATTCTGGGTAAAACAACACACCCCAGGATCACTTGTTGTCTTTAGTTCTTCAATTCACTAATTCAGTATTTATCCTCAAGTAATCTATCCTGCGAAACAAGAAAGCGGTAACTACATTTGGGACTTGTCAACTCATTCGAAATTTTTTTCGAAATTGGACACAAATGCTAGTCGGGAGGACAAATCGCAAATGCAGTCACCGGTTTCATGTTTTGCACGGTGGTAATAGGGCCTTATTCCTGCTATTATTAGTATTATTATTTTCGAAATTTTTAAACAAAATCGTCACTATTAGGCGTATCGAGTTATCACGCTAAATTACTCTTCACAATTATAGAAAAAATATTATATCTAGAGGTACTTTTCAAAGTTCATCCCCATTAACCTATTTTATGGGGTCCACAAAACAAACCAATAAGTGAAAAATTGGGGTTATGCAAGTTTTCATAACTAATTTTGATTTTTTGTCATTCATTTTAGTACAAATTGCTTTTAATACATACGATATTACTTTTAATAGATAATCGGATGATTCCAAAGAATTTTAGGCAATTTATTATTGTTTATAAGAATTTCATTTTAGAACAGAGGTAGAGTCACAATTTCTTTTTTAATTTTTCAACTTGTTTTAAACAATTCATTTAGAGTCAGGAAATAGTTTATTTGATTTCAAAATATAATTGTTGAAACGATTTATTTTTATCTATAACGATATTCTCTTAGAAGAAAGCTAGAAAAATACCGTTTTTTTCTCAAATTTCGAAACTTCTTTCAACTCATCACTCACAGTGAGATAATAATCAGCTAAAATAAACAGAATTATTAAAATAATTTATTATTTTTTATAACTATCTTCTCTTAGAATAATTCTACAAACTTGTGGTTTTTTCTAAAGCTTTAACTTTTCTTTGGCTCTACATTCATAAACTAATAATCTATAAATATAAAAATAGAATAATTTTTTGAATAATATTACTTTTTTTAATTAAGTATTTTCACACTTTTGCTAATATTTTTAACATATTATTTAAAAGAAAAAGGCTATCTTACAGTAGAGATAAAACATAGGATTTAATAATAGGGTTGTTTCCAAAGTCAGATATCATTTTTCCAATAAATGGATCTTATAGTATATAAAATTCTAATTATAAAAACGCCCATCAAATATTTTTAACATATTGTTTACTATTTTTATATCATTTTAAAATATGAATTTTCTATCACGATATCGATTGGAGGGCCCCTTTGACGTCAAAGGATCGGATTTTCCACCAATCACAGCTCACGCGTCAGTGATTCTCAAATATCTTTTTCTGTACCGTTGTTTTCTTTTGGTTATGTGCACATTGAAAATTGAAGTCGCAAAATATTGTTCCAAGAACATTATAAACATTGGAAGAACATTTAAAACCAAAATTTTTATATAAAGAATTCAATTAAAGTGTACTTAAATGTAGTCATGTTTACTGAAACAATTCGTAAATATGTACGATTTTGAAATGTGTTAATAATTACACTTACTGTTTTCCTTCAACAGACTACTGACTCTTAAGCCAAATATTGCAACAGAGTAACTTTATTGGTCATATAATCCTTAACAAATAAAGGTATCAAATCAAAATATTCAAAATTGACAGCAGACTGTGGCCTAACCTCTTTATCATGAGTTTCGCATCGTCACATTGATTGATAATTATGAGAACCTCTGAGTCACGTGACAAACACGTGACACCAATTTGAATAGGTGTTTTACCGCCTTCAATTTTTAATAATTTTTTTCTGCTGAACGACAGAAAAGAAAAAAAATTATAACGCATCTTCGATTCAAGTTAAAATTATGTATTGAAAAATTATTTTATCTAAAATCACGAAACAACATGAACGTCCTTTATATTTACGTGAAAATTTGTTTTAAACTTCATGAAGTAGGCTGTTTTGGATTTGAACTAATTTGAAAGGGAAGAGCAAGAAAAATAAAAAAAAGATCTTTTAGCACACACCTATTTCAGTAATGATGGCGAGGAATAATTAGTTGACTAAGGAAATTCATTTCATGCTTGGTTTTATGAGCATTTTCGCGAGGTTCAGATTCTACATAAAAAATCCCAGAAAATTAAAGGGAATTTCGAAAAAAATTAATACTCGAAATTTTGTGAATGGACATGCTACCTCTTACCATTAGTAGGAGGTATCACTGATGTCCGCAATTAAATAATTAAGGAATAAATGTGGTCTACTTAAAAAAGTGAATTTATTTCAAAAGAAATTATTATTTAGAAAATATTTATTAATTAAGTATTCTCTATACTGAATGCAAAATATGCAGGGTGATTATTGTACGAGGGTAGTTCAATAAGTCCTTAGAATGACCAACAGATGGCGCGCGAATCGCTCCAAATCATCTGTTTTCAGTCAGCACCACTCCCGACTAGA
>NC_046659.1:61045047-61073933 GCF_010883055.1 Belonocnema kinseyi
AGAGCTCCAAGGAGATTATGTTGAAAAATAAAAAAAAAATTACCCAAAAAAAATTGTTTTTATACTTCATTCTAAGGACTTATTGAACTACCCTCGTATATCGAGACTTCGAAATATCTCAAGAAATACGCAACTAAAGAAAAAAGTGCCTCTAATTGAAACTTTTTATTTTCGGGGGGATAAGCGAATCCAAAAAAATGTACCCCAAACACCACCCCCTTCTGGAGGAAGGGGAGGGGAGTTTAAAATTTTTATTGGGAACCTATATTTTTTATGACAAATTCAGGTTCCTAATCAAAAATACCTCGAAAATACCTAAGTTTTATTTGAGAAGCGTTTTTTTCATTCGAGCCAGATGGCGCTGCATTTGCGAAAATTACATTGTTGACTGTACAAGAAATGCGCTTCTAAACAAAAAATAAAAAAGACATGTTGATTGTTTTCAAGAGAGCTATTAAATTGTAATCAATTTAATTTTCAACGCCACTTCCACTTAACCAGAAAGGGGGTTAAAGTAGAGTAGAAAAATTAGAAAGCAAAATTTTATTTTTAAAACGCAAACTTATTTTAAATCCAAGTGTGAAAGCCAGGGGTCTTCAGCGAGGGGAAATTTGATCCCAAATACTGATTTGCAAAATGTCTGTTTTCCACCACTACGTCGCCTCACTCAGCACGGAAAAACTCCCTCTCGCGCTTGCAGCTGAGTAAAGGTTCGTAGTGGTGAAAACGAAACATGTGGTAAATGAGTATTTGCGGCCGAATTTCCCCTCGCTGTAAAGCCCTGCTGTAGGCAGTCAATGAACGATATACTTCTAGCGCTACCCAGGAACAATGAAGTGAACGTAGTAGTTGTCTGTTCCATTTGTGGTGTTTTTTCGGTGAGTCCTCTTTCCTTTTACCATCGAGGTGCTTGGTTTCGATGAAAATTTTACATTAAGTGCTCAAAATGGTGTCCTCCCACTTTGATGCACTTGTTCATCCGCGCTTCGAAAGTTTGCACACAACTGCGGAGTGTGTCTGGTGTTGTTGGCACTACTTGACAAATTAGATTCTTTAAATAACCCCACAAAAAGAAATCTGGCGACGTAAGGTCTGGTGATCTGCGGCAGGCCAATTTACGGGACCTCCTCTGCCGATCCAGTGACCGTGGAATTCGCGATTCAGTACTTCACGCGCGATTACCAAATAATGCACTGTACAACCGTCATGTTGAAACCATATGTTCTGCTGCACTTCCAAGCTAAGCTCTTCAAGTAATATTGGAAGTTCATTTTCCAATAAGTTACTGTATTCATAACCATTTGAAGTTCCATCAATGAGAAATGAACCGATAAGTTGTTCTCCAATTACTCCACACTAAACGTTTACGGACCAAGGATACTGACGCTCAACTTTGCGCTGCCAGTTTGGGTTTTCCTCACTCTAATAATGCATGTTATATCGACTAACCGAAGTGAGGTTCATGAAAGACGAGACTTCTGAGAACAATATTTAAAAAAAAATTCGATTTCCGTTGTATCCGCTGAAGCGCCCATTGATTTCATTGGGAATTTGACTAGGTTCTGGAAACCATTGCGATGAAGTTCCAGAAGCATTGAAATATGAAAGAGATGATATGTATTACGTTTTAATACGCTCAAAACACTGCTTTGAGACATCCCAGAGTTCTTTATTAACTCCAGTAATAGTTTTTCGACAATTTCCTCTTTTCGCTTGAACACTTCCGTCAGTAGTAAATTTGTTGAAGACCCGATACAAAGAAGCGCGTGATTGTAAACTTTCTCGAAAACGTTGAGCATAAAGAGTGATGGCATTCTAGACATTCCTGCCAGTTTCCCTATTAATGAGAATCATTTCAATTTTCTCTTGTACAGACAAAACCTCCATTGTAAAAGTAATGAGGTGAAGTGAGGAGCGAATACAACGACATACAATCGAATACAACGATCGTAAGCAGCACAGCCAAAGCACTAAAATCAAAGAATCTGAGAAATTATCTATATTATAGGACTCAGGAAAGGTTCGTCCAGGATACACTGTAAGTTTTGGTCCAGTATCATTTATTTTGAGACAAGGGAAATACATATTGTGTAATTAGTGTGAACTCGGTATTCAAAAATAATTCAATAAGAATTTATTCAAAAGAACCCCAACTGATTTTCATAGCGGCTGCGAGCTATAGCGGAAAAGTCAAAGGACTTTATATGGAAACGTTGAGGATTTTCTAGACAAACGTTAGACGCGTGTGACCACGAACAAAAGAGGATAAGATGATTATCAAGATTTTTGAAAATCACCCTGCTAATAATTTGCGGCGAGCCAAACAAGTTTTGTCAAGAAGGCTACAGACGATACAACGCAGTTTGAGATCTGCCAGCTATTGATAGAGGAGCACGGTGTTAAAGCCGTTCTTAAAACTGGAGCATATTGAAAAGAGACTGGCATGGGCGAACGAAAATATCCAACGCGACTAGTCAAACGTAGCGTTCACAGATGATTAATCGTTCTAAGCATGGGTTTCGACACCACATGCGTCGTCCGCACGCGGTCTACCATTCATCCAACACAGAGTTTTGCCTCTGGCCAAGTTCCATTTGTGGGATCGCTTCTCAAAGCTGGGGTTTGGCGTAATGCACGTGTTCACTGGTAACATGAACGCTGAAGGGATGATTAAAAACTATTCGACGACTTTGATAAAGTCTAAAGAGAAATGGTTTGAGCCGCCTGTTCATCCAGTGGCAAGAGGAAATAGGATAACTGTCTTGAACCGGCCGTCACAATTACCAGACGTAAATCGCATAGAAAATGTGTGGCTTACAGTGAAGCAGAAGCGTCAGGAAAATCGTGTCTTCAACATCAAACAGCTGAATGGACATGACATTTGGAGATTCTTACCCTGTTCTATGGTTGAAAGTTTGATGAAAAATATGCCCCGACGCTGTCAAGCTAATAATCAACAGTCATTGGGATTGAACGCCATATTAGGTAAACGCATCATAGTTCTAACCAAATCGAACATTTGTCCTTTTTATCTGTCGTTTGGAAGTTCATTCTTTGAACAGTCAACAATTTCATTATTCGCTAGTGTGGCGCTATCTGGCTCGAGTCAACCATTTTTTCATAAATAAAATTGACGTATTTTTATGGAGAATGTGAATCTGCAATAAAAAATGTAGGTTTCCATTAAAAAATTTAAAGCTATTCGAACTCCCGCCCCCAGGGGGTAGTAAATTTATACGGGATCGCTTTTCCCCCTCGAAATTAAGAAGATTTTATTGAGGATATGTGTGTGTGTGTTTAAAAAATGTTCAAAGAGGAAATAAATTTTCTTAGTATTGGTTCTATATAATGTATTACAAGCTTTCACAGCTTCAAATTCCATTGCGCAGAGGCATAATGAAAAATGATGGGCGCAAGATATTTCTATTTCCTCCATCATTATTGTTTTGATATCATAGAATCAAACTTTGTAACTTGGAAACTACATTAAATAAATTTTTATCCAATATAAGAACATGAGTAGCCTTTAATGTCTGCACAATTTTCATATCAAAGTATGATTAATAATAACGCAACCTTTATTAAAAGAGAATAACAAAATAAAATGAATACTGATATTAAAATAACTTAATACGTTCACTATTGTGTGAAACAATGAATGATATGGACATTTCAGCAATGCTAACGGGGATGATTCTACCCTTCAGTTCACCATTTAAATCGATTCAGCTTTTTTTACAATAAATAAGCACTCATTATTGCACGCGATCCTGAAGATACCTATTATTACCAAAGATGAGTGACTTCCGTGTAATTTACATATAATAAATGCCTAATTATTTATTTATTTCTGAAAAAGTGCATACGTGCAGGTGGTGAGAATCTAGAATCAGTAAAAACATCCCCATTTTAAAATTTTATAAGCTAATTACAACTACGCTTTATTAAACTTCAGGAAAAGGGAAATACTTGAATTATTGCAGCAATATTAAAATTATCCTGATATACTGTTTGAAAGAGCAATAAACGGATTTCAACTTATTGCAGCAGTGGAAGTTAGAATATAATAGTAAGCAATTGAAAACATTTTTGACACAGTTTACAAAATCATAGTAAATATGTGAGTGAAATATTTTTGTACTATTCCTCTATTTCTAAACTGATCAAGACTTTTTAGAAGTTTATTCTAGGATTGAACATTCATAAGATTATAGTAATGTGGAAATAAATTTCTATAGAATTTTGTATTGAATTCCAAAAATATCTAAACCCTGAATGCTTTTCTAAACCCACATCACCCCCTACAAGAAAACAACTTTCACTGCGGTAAATTTTATAATTTGAAATTCTATTCTTATCAAATATAAACAGAGAATGTTTCAATATGTTTTAGTTTTCATACTGGATCGGGTATGATATTATTTCTAAACTGACACCTGAAAACCCCAAGTTCTCTGCTCAGAATCAAACTTTGGTCAAACGTTCAATATAAAATCCACAAAATTTTGTCTAATACAGTTTCAATAAGATTTTTCACGCCTTTTTTACTTTTTTCAAATCTGGACAATTTGTTTTTTTTTAAGGCTTGAAAGAAACCTGATCTCTTTTTCTTTGAGTATCTTAAAGTTGAAAACAAACCAAAATGGTCTAAACGTGAAATTTATTTTTGATCAGTGAAAAGGACGTGGAAAGCCTCATTAAAACTATGAAAACCAGATTGGTTGTAATTGAAATTAGAAAAGTCACAATGCGCTGAATTCGAGCGTACACATAAAACCCGGTAAGATATCACCCTTTCCTTCTTCGTGAATGTTCGTTCGAATAGCAATGTTTTTTCCCCATAAATTGCAATACCGCAAGACTACACTGTCAATCCTACCCATCTTAAAAAATACTGTGAACTCTACAAAAAATCTTTTTTCATAAAGAATCAAAAGAGTGAAAAAAAGTATGTAAAGGGTGGTAAGATTCTATACGTAAAGAGGGGAGAAGATAGATTCTGTCACAAGGGTTCTATTTAGAAAACATGAGAAAGTGGAGAGGTATAGAAGTGTGTTATATAAAGAGATAGAGAGTAGAAGAACTAATGAGGGCGAGCAGCCAATGATATAGGGGCACAGGTCGTACGAGGTGAGGGAACTTATATGGTGAGGGGCATAATTTGGGTGGCATAGGAGTGCATTTTGAGAGGAAGACATATCTTCCTCGCTCAAGAAGGAGCGAATGCACGTGTTTATGGATAAAGGTTGTTGTATAAAGGGAAATGTGGTCACAGGGAGCGGCTTGGAAGAGGAAGCAATGGGTGAGGAAAAAGGAAACGTAAAAAGGAGCGAAGGGTAGTGGTGCTGAGTAGGGGTAAGAGATTAGAAGGGGAAGGCAAAAGATGTGCGGGAGGATGGTGACGTCAGTAGAGAGGTGTAGGGTGAAAAGTTACTGGTTGATAGAGAGGAGTGTGTGAAGGGTACGAGGTAAGAAGGACTCAAAAAGGCATACAAAAATATTCGTTTCTTTCTTTTGGCCAAAGATACTCTATTTTCTAAGCGCATTCCTGCCATATTCAAGAATTGATTTTTATTCAAATTAACGGGTAGTTTTTAGTTTAATATTGCCTTAGGAGACTGATCTTCTTGTAACTTATTCAGATTTTTTTATCAATGTTTTCAACTTTGTTCTGAGATTTAATGAGACCAAAGATTTAAAAAAGATATATATATATATATATATATTATATTTATAATTTTTGAACAGTTCCAATACAAATTCATGTATAAAACTAATTAACGTATATTTCCAACAATCGCGTGAATTGAATGTTATTAATATTTATTTAAAAAGACTGTAGTATCAATGTCCCATCACATATTTTGCCTTTCTCGTGTCATTCTTACGCCCTTTTTTAGGAATGGAATGTAATACCGAACATCTCCACTTAGCTCTGATGGAACACCAAGGAGACAAACTGACTGGAAAACAAGTGCGAACATGTGTGTTTGTACTACACCTTCGTCGTATTAGAAGGGGGACGGTGTGGTCGTTGGGTCTAAAAAGCCCTGACTCTGCAACCGCTTTCTTGTCCGAGAGATTATAGGAACGAAGAAGGCGCGGGGCTTCGGCTCCCCGTCGGGATGGCACAGGTGTAACGTGTCATTAGTCCACAGGCCGCCGCCGACAGAACAAACAGATTGTTCACTCTCTCGAATGTTGTTTGTGCCTGAACACCTAACATCCTAACACCTAGCTAAACCCAAATGGCCACACCCAGAAGAAAGCCGACTAATTTGACCCAGTGTCGGCATGATGAGAGAAAAATTGTTTCGCCTTTGGATAGCTTGGAGGTCTACTGTTGGCCACATATGGTTACTTTATTCTCAAGAGAATAAAGCAAATTGTGCTTAGAAACTCCCATTGTTTTGTACCATCCTATTTCTTCTCGTCGTGACTTGGATAATTATTTTCAAAAAGACAATAAAATAAATAGTTGCATATTAAAAGTTACAACCTCCGAAGTTTGAAAGTCTCGATGGAAATGTTAAACGATAACAATTTATCGACAGATAAGCTTTGTTTTTACAAAAATAATATAATTTTCTTTATGGTTTTATAAAAATATCTATGTAATCGGTATAACAATTAGATACTGATATTTAGAGCAGGTGTTTTGATTCTTGAATATTAAACCATCATCCTCCCATTGCACCCTTGTCTTATTTTCATCATGACCGAGACAAAAGTCGAACATCTGTGATTTCTAGTAGCAGTTACAAATCATCAATGATAGATCTTTCTTCATCGGATTTGCAATTTAAACAGACTTGGTACTATCCTTAAAATTTTAATCCAATGTTTTTGTTTTATATTTGTTAATAACTCATCGAGAATAACATTTACAGTTTTTACAATTAATTTCTTATAGTATTTCGACATCGATGCAATCTAAGAAAACAGCAATGTTATAAATCAAGTTGACGTGCTTAAAAGCTAAAATTTCTTATTGAAATCATTGAAATATTAAAACTTGTATGGATTAAAATTTCAACCGTTAACGATTTTCTAATATCAATAATTAATACTTGCGAAATTTTCAGCTTGCAACGTTTCAAACAGAAAGAGTTTACAATTAGATATTTTTAGATCATTGACGTTCAAAACTGAACAGATTCAAGTACAAAGCCTTCAAAAATAGACAATAAGGTTATCAGTAGAATTTTTTTTAAATTGGGCCCACAAGCTTATACAATTAAAAATTCAAAGTGTTAATAATTGAAAAATTCGCGAACTGTATAACATCAAATTTTTTGCTTTTGATATTGTGCAATTTAATTACCTAAAAGTCATCAAAATTAACATTATATTCATTTAAGTTTTCTAAATTAAACAATTTAAAATGTATGACACTCAAAACCTGCAGATGTTTAATTATTTCAGTTCACAGTTTTGGACTCCACAACTTGGTTTTGGGTCAAATCGGGCCCAAAAGATTCCCGCTTTTATCATTATTATTTGACATTGCAAAATTTATTTCATATAATTATGATGCTAGGTTTTAATGAACGCAAGAAAAACCATCTTTACTCAAATTAGTATAGCAATTAAATTCTATAAAATTCGTATCCTCAATCATTCTTTTACTCCTCCTTTTGGTTAGAAATAAATTTTAACCTTGAGTATCAATTCTCAGCTGCTGGAACTTTTCAATCTGTCCAAAAGTCAAAAGAGAGAACGTTAAAAATTAGACGAGACCCGTGAAGATTTCTCGTGGAAACCATGCAAGCCTAAACCAAACTCTTCACTGTTCCTTATTCGTCTCGGACAATGCAAGCAACCGTTTTCATCGAGGTGGTCGAGACCTGCTGAAAGAAATTTAGCGGGCACGGGGAAGGCGAAAGAACATCGTCATGGGCCCAATTTCAAATCGATTAGTCTGCTCAAAGAGGGATGAAACCGAATAAAAGCATCTCGTACGGTCCAGTACGAGTTAGATGTTCTGTTATTATTATAACTTCTAAAGCGTGCAACTACCTGTAGAAGGCTCGTAGACATTCAACAAGAGCGATACATCACATCAGTATATATAAATGTAAATATATATATATATATATATATATATATATCAGATTCTCCTCGAATGTATCAAATAAATCACGAAATAAATCTACAACCGATGAAAAGAGATTGTAAAATAGGTACTAGATTGCGCTCAATGGGTTTGTTGGGCACAAACGAAATCATTACTATCGATCAATACAAATATCGACTCAAAATAAGAAAATGATAGAAGACATATTTGAAGGTTAATATTACTTTGATCTTTGGTATGGCATCATTTTATAAATGAGCATAAATTAATTTAAGATACTGAATGCCTCATATAATAGTATAATTTCTTCTCTCATCTTCTAACTAAAAGTAAGAATAGTCTAATCATACTTTCGATAAGTATAAAGAAGTGTTTAATTTCCAGTCTCAAGACATTCTTTTAGAAGATGAACGGCGGTTGTATAAAAACAAAGTGTGACAGTAACAAGCAATTTCGTTAAATAGAACTGGAGGTTTTCATTTCTCAATGAGAGTTAAAAGTCAATTTCGGTTTCGCATTACGGTCACGTTTGATGCGGTTAAGTCGAGGACCCTAATCCAACATCCGACATGTTGACAGTTCGAGTTTAGGGCCTCGCATTCTTTATACTTTTACAATTTCATAACGTCTATGCTTTTCATCTGCATTGTTTCCACTGCCAAATTCCAATGCGAAATTCGGTGCATGATTATTTTCATTCAAATGGGGTCGTCACAGACTATATAATGTGTTGCTTATTAGATTTTTCTACTTTGTACATA
Organism: Belonocnema kinseyi; assembly: GCF_010883055.1. Lineage (NCBI taxonomy): Eukaryota > Metazoa > Arthropoda > Insecta > Hymenoptera > Cynipidae > Belonocnema > Belonocnema kinseyi. Next base: position 61,053,886 of record NC_046659.1, read on the forward strand.
GAAAGACATTGGAATATTTAGAAGCAAAAGATTTTTCAATAAAGATGTAAATGGTTATGAAGAAATATCACCGGGGATCCACAAGTTTGTATTGCGGTTGGAGACGCCGATCGCTTCCAGTCGACATAATCCGCAACGACGCGACGGCTTCCTCATAAACACGAGAATCCTGATCGATGATCATAAAAGCAGATCTCGAAAGGATGATTGCTTCAACATTTTGACTCTTCTTTTAAATATCCGGTTTCTTTAAAATACTCAATGCTCTACTTTAGAGCAAAATATTTTTTTAAGTAGGATCGTCAGTATAAGGACTTTCCATGGGCCCAGAATAATAAAATAATTTTGTTGTAGAAATAAAATTGGTTAAAAACTTGAAGCAGCCTTCCCTAGATTCTTCAACTTAAAAATTATTTGTGACACTAGAGCTATTTGAATAATAAAATTTTTCGCGAAATTGAGAAATGCGTACTGTTTTCCAGTTTTAATTTTTTATCTTTTCAAAAAATCATATAATTAGAACAGTTATTGTCTCAAAAAATATCGTTGAAGATGGAGAGATAGTGAAAGAGAGAGAGAGGAAAGAGAAGGTATAGGGATATAGGCAAACAAGGGAGAGTGAAAGATTTGAGGTGGAAATAAAGAGGGGCTTATAAAACAGGAGCGGGAATAATGACAAAAGAAGGAAGGAGCGCGGGTGGTAATGTTAGAATGAAGAGAAGTAAGGAATCAGGAAATAGGAAACAGGTGGTATATGAGTAAAAAGGAGAGTAGATGGGAAGACAAGAAGGGATTATGAGAGTTGGAAAGAAATATTGGGATTCACGGGTCAATTCATATCATTTTCGTTGTATAGGGGTATATGTATAGATAGAGTGAGAGGTTAAAAAGTCGAGAGGATTGAAAATACGAGAGGCTTCAAAAGGCGACAGGGGTGAAAAGAGAGGTATGATGATTGGATGTTAAAGAAGGAATTGAGATAGGGACTAGGTTCGGAGGCAATTGAAGAGGAGTGGTAGCTGATTAGGGGTTAGGGGAATGGTATGGATGCATGTGGAGGAAGTGGAAGTGTAAGGTTCGAGAGTTTGAAAGGGAGAAGGTTTAAGAATTGGAGATTGATGAAAAGCGGAATGTGTATGAAGAGCAGTGAGAGAAAAGGAGGGTGGAGGGAGAAGAAAATAAATATTAAATGGGAGTTATAGAAGCATAGTGTAGAGAGCGAAAAGAGGGTGGGAATTTAATGAGGGTTACGTTCAAAACAGGAGGGCAGAGGGAATGTATGAGAGGTTTGAGAGACGAGAAGGTTGTGGGTTGAAGGTTAGTGATTTGATATTGGGCAGAAGAAGGTATTAATAGTTGACATTAGATGGAAAGGGAGTCGATAAGACGGGTGTATTTGAAGAGTCTTAAGGGATGAGGGATTGATGGAAGCGGATGTTATTAGTCTAGGAAAAGAGAGAAAAAGGAATAGAGATCGAAAAAGGGAAATGGGCACACGTAGAAAGGTTTTATCAGTAAGAAAGTGAAGGCGAAAGGGTTGAGAATTAAACATTAAAGTTTTAGGCAGCGAAGGGGTACATTTACATAGGGCAGAGGCGGCAGAGTGGACGAGAGTAGATGGAAATCAATGTTACCCAGTTATTTAATTTGGAACGCTGACGTTACCGTTCTAAATGATATGTAGAAGAACATAGAAGCAGTTCCATGTCAAATCATCTGAAGAATTTCAGCAATTGTCATCAATTTTGATGAAATTTCTAATATCAGTTCTTTAAGGTGTTGAAAGAAAAACCATAAAATAATTTTTGAAAAAATAAAAAAACTTGGAGATATTCAAAATTGAAAATTTTGGTCCTTTTTTAAACTTCAATAACTTTGGGGATTTTAATCATACTAGGTCTTTTTTTAATTATTCGTGATAGGGCACAGGTTTTAAAAAGTACTTTTTGAGAAAGCCCTGTAAATATAAAAATGGGATCTCCCTTATTTTTCGATGAATAATGAAAAATGTACGCCAAAATGATGCACAAGATGTAAAAAAAACCATGTGAACAAGAGACGAACAGTAGTTTTGTAGCAGTGTTTTTGAAAGAAATTGACATACTTGAGACAATTAAGATTTGAATTAATAAAATAGACGAACAATAGACGAATGTTATAATCGTATGCACGAACTTCAGAGTTCAGACTCTCGGACGCTGGGCACGCTATTTTTCGTCTATTGTTTACATGCTTTTTGACATTGTGTGTATCATTTTAGCGTACATTTTAATTGTTTCTCGAAAACTAAGGGAGATCCCATTTCAGTCGTGGGAGAACGCGGATATCTCTGGCATACGCAGTGGTGATTCCTGTGTACTTTTAGGTTAAGTAAAACCATGTTTTAACCTGAAAATACATAAGAATCACTACGGCGCATGTCAGAGATATCTGCGTTCTCCCATCACTGTCCTATTTTGAAATTTACAGGGCATGTAAAGGACATTGTTAGGTATCTATATACAAAAATGAAGAAAATAAAAAGTCTATGTTTTCATCAATTCAATTTCAAAATTGTTTTTTGAAAAATTCAAGTAGTTTTTGAAAATTTGTTGTTCAAGAAGTATTTTTTTAAAACTGCATCCTATTTCGAATAATTAAATTAAATAGACCTTAATATAATTAAAATCCCCAAATTTATGGAAGTTTAAGAAAAGAAAGGAACAATATTTTCAATTTTGAATATATCCTAAATATTAAAAATGATAGATTTTGTTTCTTTTTTTTTTCTTAAGCTTCCATAGCTTTGAGGATTTGAATGATATTGAAGTATATATATTTTTTTAATTCTTCGCAATAGTACGCAGGTTTGAAAACATACTTTTTGAGCAACCAAATATCAAAAACTTCTTGGATTTAAAAAAAAAAACTAATTTTCATACTGAATTTCTAAAAAAAATCCACTGTTTATTTTCTTCATTTTTTGTATATAGTTAACTTATCCTGCCCTCTACAGGCTCTGTAAATATCAAAATGACATTTCCCTTAGTTTTCGAGAAATAATTCAAAATGTACCCCAAAATGATGCACACGATGTGAAAACCCATGCAAACAATAGATGAGCAATACAAAAATATTATTATTGTATACACGAACAGCAGGAGTTTGACTTTTAACTTTCTCTGACGGTAATCATGCAATCTGCTTTACCCACAGACCCCTAGAAGTTCGAAGATGTCTACTCGTTGCGCTAGTGCTGCTTTGACACAGCTGATACCAGACTGATACGTATGTCAGACCAAATATGTTTCTTTGCATTTTAAGTGCAAACATTAGTTTTTGCATTATTGGTGCATAATGTTCGTGAGCGATTTTTGTTGTTTTGTCCCACTTTGATAAATATAAACCTCATAACTAGCCCATTGACAACATTGCAAATTGCTTGCAGGCATGGACATAGGAAACACGGGACTAGGCATGCCATCCTAACTTGGGCGAGCGGGGTTGAATCCACGGGAGGAGGGAGAATTCCATGAGTGGGGAGAGCCGCCATCTTACGACGTGCATGAAAACATAAACATATGGGCACTGCCATGTTTGTTGCGGGACATCAAAAGGTGGCGGACCTCCCCCCTCATTGCATCACCCCCGCAATGGCATGCCTAGTCCCTTGTTTCTTATGTCCATGCTTGCAGGGTTTGACGACAGCACAGTCGGTATTTCTCCAAAACAGAAATTTAAAAAAAAAGTTTTCACTATTCTAATTATTTAGGACCAGAGACAAATTCTTGCATGCCTTCTATTTATCGTGCCAAATTTTTAACACGATATCTCATTCCGTGTGGCGTAAGTTGGGAAAGAAAACTTCCATTGGTATTTTCTTCAAAAAAAATTTTTTCTCAAAATTTCCACCGGAAGAAAGCAGAGACATGGACTTTATTACCTCCTCTTTCATTTCCCAAACTTTCAGAGCGATACCTCATTTCGTTTAGACGTAAGTTGGGAAAGAAAAATCGAAGACCAGGTTTGGTCACGTGACCCTCTCGTCACATGGCCTTAAGGGCATGGTCTTCGGTGACCACGTGACCAAACTAGTCCCCGGTTATGAAAATTTTTTTTGGTATTCACTGCGTCCACACGAATTGATATATCGTGTTTAAACTTTGACACATAAAATAAAAAGCACTAAAGAACGTTTGTATACATCAATATATTGGTAATTTTAAGGAAAGTTTATTTATAAATTGATGGAATAGGATATTACCATTCGAGTTATAGCACTTTGCAGATCATTTTTGGTATAATGCATTTTAGATTTTTTTATTCGCTCATATTGAGCACTGACACCAATTTTATACTAAATCGTCTAAACCTTGAAAAAAATTAATATAAGCAATCAAATTTGCACCTTCGTTGCAAATTAACAAATAAGTATCTGCACACACGTAACCTATCATTATTTTTTGGGCATTTTTAGCGATTTCTAGTGGAGAAAAAAAGAAACTTTGAATGTCGATAAAGTCGAGATCAAGTGACTAAGTTCGTTCATGAAATTTTGGTGTAAAATGATTTTCATTTTTTTGGTCCTAAAAATAAGGGATAAATTTCAAATTGGAAACATAGCAACACTAGCAATGTGCTAAAATTTACTCGTCGGAGTTCTCCAACCAACTTCCATAATTCTTGACGTTGAATCGATAAGCTGATAACTATTGTTGACAGTGAACCAAAAAGCGGGACTCAGCGTCGGACTCGCCTTGTCTTTCGACCCAGGGCGAAATTTTATTTTTATTCTTGGAATTGTTTCATACCAGTACGAAAAATCTACAAGAATATATAACTATTAGAAAATTTTAATTATTTTCTGAAGTTGCACATTTCTCAAGATGGGACTTGGACGAATTTTCGAGTATGGCATTCTAAGATGTTCCTCGATTTTTTTTAATCGAGGCATCTACTTTATCGACGTTAATAGTTTATTTTCTAATTCCTGTAGTATTTTAATCGAAAACTTTCTTCGTAATTAAGAAGATTTTGATATATACAAACGTTCCTTAGTGCTTTCGGTATAACTTCCTAAAGCCTGAACACGATATCTCAATCCGTTTGGACGTAATGAGGACCGAAAATAATGAAAATCATTTCATTCTCCATACAAAAATTTTATGAACGAACTTAGTCACGTGATCTCGACTTTATCGACGGTCACAGCTTCTTTTTCTCTCCGCTAGAAATCGCTGAAAATTCTCCAAAAATAATTATAGGTTACGTGTATGCAGATACTTATTTGTTGATTTGCAACTAATGTACAAATTTTATTGCTTACATTAATTTTTTTAAGGTTTAGACGATTTAGTCCAAAACTGGTCTCAGTGCTCAATATACGCGAACCAAAAAATCCGAAATGCATCAAACCAAAAATTATCTGCATAGTGCTATAACTCGAATGGTAATATCCTTTTTCATCGATTTATAAATAAACTTTCTTTAAAACTATAAACACATTGATGTATACAAACGTTCTTTAGTGCTTTTTATTTAATCAGTCAAATTTTAAACGCGATATCTCAATCCGTGTGGACACAGTGAACACCAAAAAAAATGCTCATATCCGGAGACTAGTTTGGTCACGTGATCACGAAGAGCATGCCCTTAAATGGTTTTTTTACATCGTGTGAATCATTTTGGTGTACATTTTTAATTATTTCTCGAAAACTAAGGGAGATCCCATTTTGATATTTACAGGGCTTGTGCAAAAAGTACTTTTTCAAACCTGCGCCCTATTACGAATAATGTGAAAAAAGTCCTAATATCATTAAAATTCGTAAAGGTATGGAATTTTTTCTCCAAAATTAGTGACAAAATAGCTGAGATTTCGCACATGATTTGGCATGGAATTGCTGATATTCTAAGATGCAAGTATTGTGCGCTATTCAGAGTATTATATAGTAATGAAATAGTAATAAATATAACAAAAGTGTTTGAAATTTCTTTCTTTTGAGTTTTAGGAGGTTGGTAATGATAGGCAAAGCGTGACTGGGGGCCACGAGGATTCAATGGCTGGCAGCAAGAAAGAAAGGTTCGTCAGGATCCTTTGCACGAAATTATTTTGTGTCCACGGCATTGGACGCCTATGAAACGTTAGGTTGTTTGACTTGGCGGCCGGTGAGTGCTCTGTAATTATCTCGCCTGCCATGTAACTGCCTACCCAGCTGTATTACGACTATCCGATCCATGCTTGGCAAAAGATATCCCAAAATCTCATATTAACCGTCCCATAAAAGCCCGACTCGGTACGAACACCAAAGTGAAAATTGACAACTACTCCCTAACTCAAAAGTCTGATGAAGTTGTTAATCTACTCGTTATTAAAGTCTAGACTAATGATCAAGAAAACAGGATCCACAAAGAAAATCAGCAAGTTTTTTTACTGCTTTACGGGCCATCTAATCCAATCAGTACTTCAATCTGCTTGTAATCGAGAAACCTTTCACATCTCGAGAAGTATTTCCCGTAAATATATTAAATTAAAATACTCGATGTTAGAAACGATTAACAAATCATATATGCAGTCTTCCACAAAATTACTCCTTTCTTGTTTCAAACTATCCAAAATTATATGAAATAGTATCTGACCAAATATTGAAATTGTGACCTCGGCATAGACGGCAAGGTTCACACCGCCCATCCTTCAACATTGAAATCCAATTAAGTTTTAAAGTAAACTCCGGATAACCCCAAAATTATGTTTCATAGCTTTTTCATGGTTCTTTTAGCCACATATAGCCCCGGTAGACCTTCCGTCTCGACAGGTGATGAAAACCTCAGTCACCGCAGGTTCCAACTAGCACTAAAATATACACGCTTTTTGCTCTTCAGTTTGAAACCATTTTTCATCGACAGGTGAAAGCAAAAAAATTGAGGTCATTTGACAACCCTGTGGTCAACGAAAGCTTTTCACTAACCCTTAATATGTTATATAGATTGTCAACTAATTACTACAACTACCAGAGTCAATCATCCAAGAGATAAAACACTCGATATCATCTCTATCGAACTGAATTACTTGCATCCAATAGTCAGTCAATGTATCGATTTCAGGTGCAATTTTTCATTCCGAAGTTTAAAATTTAAGCCGATAATGGTAATAATTCGTGATAAATGTTCCAGTTGGCAAACGAACTGTTAAGGATCAAAAACTGTTGACAAAGTTACGTCTGAACATACATATATGAGAGAAATTGAATGGTGAAAGAGCATAAGAAGCGACTCTCGGTCGGGTGGTCGTAACTCATTTTTTTAAATCGATAATCGGCTTACGCTGATTGACTTCTGAACCGTCGGCTTATACGTATAAGCGTTTAATCGTTCGTGGGCACGTTAATTCGTAGGATGGGTAAATATATTCGTGCGGTGCAGATAGTGTAGATATGTGCCTGAGTGTGTTTACGTGTATGGTTATAGGTATGTGTGGTTGTGGGTATAAGAAGAAGCAGGTATCAGGGCTCTGGGATGTGCGAAGCCATGTTGCGAACGAAGAAGCGCTCTCAAGTACGCGTGTTGGTATAATACTATAATACGAGCGGTCCCGAGAGAGGATCAGAGGTGGCTGCGGCGGCTACAGAGGCTAATCACAGGCGGCCGAGCTCCCCGCCAATTAATACCACCGTCGGCAACACCTCGGCCTGAAGAACCCCATACCCCGGTCCAGAATGCTTTGCGAGGCGAGCCTCGCCTCCCATCCACCATCGTATTGTGTCCCAGACCCTGTAAGAAGAGAGCGCAAACTCACGCCTGATGAATACCGCAGATTCTCGAACAGTACCTCTTCTTCTTCGTCTGCTTCTTCTGCTTCTTCTTCATTTGCTTCTTTCCCGCAGAATGCATACACCTTTGGCGAAGGGCCGCGGCGATTATAATACCTGTTTTCTCGCGCGGACCAATTGTCCATCATGCACGTGTAAATATTTAAGAAAGTGAGACGTTGTTAAAAACGAAGAAATGGGTAAGAAGTGATGCTGAAAAAGCAGAGACGCGAGTGAGGGTTATCAGACCGCTACATATCATGCACAGGAATCTCAATTCTGAGCACGGGGAAACGTGTCGTATCGTCAAGATCATTAGGTCACTTTCCGAGGTTATAAATTATTGAATTTTCAGGCTAGTTTATTTAATTCCCTCAGCACTGCAACATAACCTATGCCTTTTATGTTTAAAAACCCCCGGCGAAACAGAGGCCCATTTTTGGGTCCTACCTACTTCCACTGGGTATGGGCCTGTGAACATTTTTCTTTACGAAGCCGGGCTTAAAATCACTGTATTAATTTATTCGCAACCAGTGATAACTCGTAACTGCATCAACCTTATTAGTAGTGGAGATAAACTAGAGATAGCCGTCTTCCGAGTTCAGCCGGTTTTTAAACAGTCGAATTTGAAGGCAGACATTCGACCATCCCTTTCGGCTGGATTGAATCATTGTCGGCAACAAACTTCCCTTCGACAGTAGTTCAAAGGCAGCGAATACACGAGCTGGTCGTACGTCGCAGATGGCCACCCATCCGAGAGTAATCCGCGCTCGAAATGACTTAGCACCGCGATTTTTTCCGACTCGAGATACATCGCGCAACGAATACCGTCGGTTCCTTCCCTTGGCATAATTTTTGTTCTAATCACATTGAAACTTTTGAATTTTAATCCCAAAACATAAAAAGGATTATACGATTTTAATTGAGATTGTTACAAATAGAATAATTTCTTTTTAAATCCTTAGAATTAGACATTTCAAATGAATGGCGTTTGAAATTACACAATTTGTACTTTCGAGGATTCTTTAACCCGTTTGGAAAAGCGCCATTGCACGTACGTGAAGCAAGCGTAATGTGGCCGTTTCTAGCCCAGCGACGTTCACACATGCGCACTCTACCACCGGACCGACATGAAGCTTTACGCCCTCTACACATACACTGCACCACGCAAGTGAGAATATACAGAAAATTATATTTATCTTTTAAAAAATTCCATCGCCTGACTCCACAGTCTCCCTTCTGCTAATCACGCTAATGCTTCATTTCACTTATAATTTTAAATTGTCAAGAGCTCCCAACATCCTTTGTCTGCTTCACATGCTTGTTTTCAAGGAGGTTAGGGCAAAAAGTTTCGTATCTAGCAAGGGTGTATGGCTATTTTAAAGAGTGTGACAGCCACTTTGCGTCGCTCGGGCGGCAAGTTCACTCAGCCCCCTAGCTATAGCCTTTCTTTAAGCCCTCAATACACAATGTACTATGTTGTCCAACATTCCTTGAAAACGCGCCATAAAATGCACGTGAAGCAGGCGTTTTGTGGCTGTTTCCAGCCCAGCGACGTTCGCACATGCACATTTCGCCACCGAGCCGATACGAAACTTTACGCCCGGTACATGAAAATATGCGCCTGCTACTTGAAACTTTACGCCCGGTACATGAAAATATGCGCCTGCTACTTGAACCTTTACGCCCACTACATGAAACTATAAACCCGATACATAAAAATTGACGTACAGCTATTTTGCTTCTTGTGATTGTCGCCCGAGCGAAGCGAGTATGGCAGTCATATGAATTCTCGGTTTTTTTGGTGTGTTTTTTTGAAGGTCAAATTAATACCTTCAGAGTTACAAATTGAATTATTTAAAATCCAATGATTAAAATGTAAATAATTTCATATCTCAATTATACACTCCTTAATCATAATCTTAATAGTGAAGAACTTAAAGCTTCAAGTGTTCACAATAATTTAATAATTTAAAATTGACTACCTTTGAAAATATCCCTTCGAAAACACACCTATTTTTTCTATCGCGGATCAAACGTTTTTCAACGACGACTGACCGCTCTGCAGACAATAGCAAGCTTTTGAAACTATAATTGGAACCTAGAACAATATTTCTTTAACAAATTTCTTGATCAAAAAATTTGATGTCGATTAAAAGCTCATTCAGATTTAAATAATTTAAATATAAAGCGCATTTTTAATTAAATAATTTTGAATTCAAAACTAGAAAGTATTACAAATTTACAAATAATATATTACCACTAAAATATAAAAAGGATGTTGGAGTTTAAAAGTATTATATTTTAAAAATTATAAATTATAAATCCTTCTCAAATAATGAGAATTTAAATGCAATTGTCAAACATCTTTAGAACGGCTTAAAAATGTCCTAAGTCAGTCCATATAACGTTCCATAAACATACAATGTTCCAGAGACGTTTTAAAGACGTAATTAGAACATTAAACGTTTTTAGAACATTATATGGTCTGACACAGGACAGTTTTCAAAACGTTCAAATAACGTCTTTTGAATTGTACGTCCAAAAAACGTTTCTAGGACGTTCCAATTATGTTCTAAAATGTTGTGCCCACTGAATAGGTTGTATATTCGGTGCACATTAACTAATGTTGAGCGGGAGGTTTGACGCCGAAAATAATTGTGTGTATTCGATGGTTGGGGTCGAATGAGTGCCTTTAAACTATACTGTCGAAAAATCAGTCCATCTCCGGAGTAGGTGTTCTGCAGTTTTCTTCTCCTCTGGCCAAACGTTAAGGCAAACTCAAGTACTTCTAAAAAAAGTCGGATGCAGTCGCCATTTATTACTTGAGTGATTATATCCATACAGTTATAAGCCTACCACAGTAAAGAATAATTTTCGCACGTCGATACCGGGTTAAAAATAAATTCCTAGCATCTTAAGTAGTATGGCTAAGAAATGGCACTTGAATTAGTAGAATCTAAATACTAATTTACCACAAAAATGAACTTTAAAAATAGGTATGCCAATTTAAAAAGCTTTAAATTAACAAAGAAACCTGCACAAAATGTATATGAAAAATGCTTTTTAGCAAATTCGAATGAAATTTCGCGTATATTGATGCTTCACGTGATCCAGATGAAAAAGATGTTCCAAAGTTGCAGCAACAAAAAGGAAATTCTCTTGCTAAAACAGAACCCAAAATGATAAATTTTGAAAGGAACCAAAAATATGAATTCTAATAGAGACTTTTTGCACAAGACTCACTACTGTCTCGATTCACTTCGAAGATTGTGTAAGTTAAAGATGCACCCATTACGTTATAATGCAGATTTAATGTCACTGCCCTGGAAAAATTTTAAAGAGACTAAAATTATAGAGATCAGTCCTTCATGAAAAAAAGATAATAGACATAAGATGTGACAGTTTTAAGGTTATTTTTAAATCTTTTATCGACTGCAGAACCTTTTTATCTTCGTCTATTGGATATTAAAAAACTAACAAGGAACCCTCAAAAAGAGTTCTATAAAAGTCTCAGTTCTACAGGATGCCAACTGTTACTTAAGCCACAATGTTACTAAGATCCGGACCCGATTCCTTATCTGGACCTACTTGAACTTGATTCCATATTGCATGGAGCAGTCGATGCAAAACTTATACTATCTCACCAAGAAAGAAATTTGTTAATATTGGAGTGCCTGATGATGCTGTCCTTGCCATAACTTTTTAAATTCCATGCGACTTTTTTGCGACATATATTTTTCTGATTAAAAAGTCAAAATGATTACAAGTTTCTCTTTTATTGCAGGTCTCTATCATCAATACAAATAATTAAAGTTTGTTTTAAACTTGAAAGTTAGATGAAGCTAAGGGCCTGATATTAGCTTCTATCAAAATCCATTTGATCTTAAACGAACACCTTTGAAAAACACAGCCCCAAAAATCACCTGCAATTCATCTGGTTACATTGGACCTAATTCCATATTGCACAACCTTTTTCCACCTGCCATATAAGAAACCTCAATCCAGACTAAACGACTCCATTTGAAAATTTGCACGATTGATCTATTGATCAGTATCGCCTTTAGCGATGTGAGTTCAACAGGCACCTTTCGCGAATATAATATTGCAGGAAAATCAGCAGTGGATGCTGCAGTATTGGACGGATGAGGGTGAGTTCAAATCGAAGAGCGATAGTGTACGATAGGATCGGACGCGATCGGGATAGGGATCGGGATTAGAATCAGATTCCACGGTGGAGATTGCGCTATGGATAAAAAGAAAGGTAGTAATATGAAAGAGTATGAAAGAGAGAAAGAGAGGGTGGCAAAAGGAGGCAAATATAAGAGAGAAGGAGAGCCGAAGGTGTTTTTCGGGGCGTGGCAGTCTTGCATGATTACCGCGAGGATCGGTCAGCGCGCGGTGAGAGTTCACAAAGCATCAAAAGAGACCCGACTGGCAAGAAATTACTCGAGGATTCATCCGCCAGATACGAGCCTGCCTGGCCCGCGTTGCCTCGGAACGCTGCTCCGCGCTGCCCCGTGATGTATGTATGTATGTACATCGACTTTATACACTCCTGCTTCTTCCAACTTGTTCCAAGCCTAATATCCCCTAAACGTCGCTGCTTCGATCTTCCTCTTCTCCACACACACGAACCTTATTTCGACCTCGTTTGTGGATCTCCTGGCAGGTGCAGACGTAATATATTGAATACAAGGGATTCCCCCTGCAAAAACCTGCAAACCTCTCTCGCATACTTAGTGGTAAATTTACAAAAAAACTTCAAGTTATGAAAAATGTACTCCGGCGGATTTACGAGATCAATTAGTTTTATTGATTCTATACGGGTTGTTATTGTTTTAGGATTATCGAAAATATGTTAATATTTCTTTTTAGTAAACAAATTTAATTTTTAATGTGGAGCATTATAAAGTGGGACCGGATCTTGTCAACTCGCTGCAAGTTACATTGCGGCACCTCTAATTCGAAAAAATGCAAAGCCCAGAAAAATTAGAAACAGTTATGTGTAAGTCACCTTGCGGCAACTCTCATTTCGAAAAATGTAAAATTCCCCAAATATTGGCAAAAATTGAAAAATTCATATTTGTGGCATCTCTTAATCGAACAAAATGTCGAGACAACAAAAAATTAGTAAAAATTAATTTTAATTTCGAAATTTAAGGTGCAAAATGTAACTTCCCGCAATATGACTTACCGCAAATGTGACACGCCACAATTTTGACAAATATTTGTGTACTTCAAATTTTCCGAGTAAAAGGTGCATAGCAATGTGATTTGCCGTTAATGTAACTTACCGCCAGCAATGTGGCTCGCCGCCAATCTGTTCAACAATTTGAGTGCGCCTATAGCATACGCTTGTCGGGTCAAGCGCTTTGCGCGCAAGTGATTGTTCAATTTTAGGTCAACTTTAAGACATTATAGTGTTATATAAGAGACATTTGGGGTCCAAAAGATTTTTGAAAAATGTCAAAATAACAGGAGTTGCACTCTGTTGAATTTCGGCATCACATTTTTTTTAAATATCTAGATTTCTGAAACCATTGAACGAATTTTAATTAAAATTGTAGGTGCCAACATACCGAAATGATAACTATCGCCCAACTTTGTTTGCTGACTATTGGCTACCATGATTGGCCAAATCATGACTACTAGAAGTCGGCCCAACGGCGAAATTATAACTTTGGCCCGACCATGTTAGCCGACTATTGGCACAACAGACATTACCAATATCGGGCCAACTGTGGCAATTACAAGCCGGCCCAACTACCGAAATGATAACTATGGCCCAACTCTGTTTGCCGACTATTAGCTACCATGGTTGGCCCAACCATGAGTACTAGAAGTCGGCCTAACAGCGAAAAATTAATTTTGGCCCGAACATATTAGCCGACTATTGGTACAATTATCCATTATCAAAATCGGGCCAACTATGGCAAAATTTTATTGGCCTTGGGGCTCGAACCCTATAAGTTACGCATTCCTAATTCCTAACGCCTCAAGCCTCTCGGCTAACCTAGCTGGAAGTATCACAAAAAAAATCTGAAATATAACACACAGCTGTGCACGGCCGTCTGCAAATTTCTGGGAACCATTCTATAAAAAATATTGCTACGCTCATAATAATATATGTAATAAGACTTCAGATTTTAGAAATATTACCGAATATTATTGAATATTTTATGTGATCAAACAAGATTTAAACTAAATTTAAAAATATTTTAAGATATTATAAGATTTAAAAAAACATGTATATATATATATATATATATTATATTATATTAAGAAATTCATTAGAATCCAAAGGATTTCTACAAATTTCCGAAGATTTCAAAATTTTTAACAGACTTTAAAGAATTCAAGAACATTATTTATATTTTAAAATTACTTTGAAATATTAAAAGTCATTTCAATTCTACCAAAAATCCTCCAAAATTCTTCAAAATTATTTTAAATCTCTTAAATTCAATAAAAATATCTTGAACTCTTTTAAATATTTTGAAATATTTTAAAATTTGTTTATAAATTTAAAACTGATCAACATCAAATAACTTCGATTAAATCTCTTGAAATTCCTGAAGGTCTGTTTAAATGTTCAAAAATATTTTTTAATTACATGAAAATCCTTAAACTCTTTTGGTTTTTTTTAATCATTTTAAATGCTTTCTAAGATTTTAAATTCCTTTACTCACTTTTTAAACCATATTGAATTCATTGAAATGGCACAAAATCCCTTAAAATCACTAAAAAAATCTCTTGGACTCATAAAAAGTATTTCAAAGTCTCTAAAGTCTCTTAAAAATTCTTTTCATTTTTTTTTTATTCTTCTCAAATATTTTAAACTTCTTTAAAATTACTTGAAATATTTTGAAATTCATTTCTAAATTTTTTCTTTTTTTATGAAAATGTATTTTTAAATCCCTTTATGCCGATCTCCAGACCGACTTAGGCCCAGACTAGCGCCGATATTCGGCGTTACTCGTTAACGAAAGATGTCCCATAGTTTCCCCGATGGTTGGTCCATGTTTGAGCCATTGTTGGGCCAATAGTCGGCCTAACTTCTTCAGAAGTTTCTAAATCCCTTCATGCCGATCTCTGCACCGACTTTGGGCCAGTGATCGGCTTCACTCGTTAACGAAAGATTTCCCCTAGAGGCCCTGATGGTTGGTCCATGTTCAAGCCATTGTTGGACCAATAGTCGGCCTTACTTCTTCAGAACTTTCTAAATCCCTTCATGCCGATGTCTAGGCCGACTTTGGTCCAGAGTTGGGCCAGTAGTCGGCTTTGATCTTTAACGAAAGATTTCCGTTAGTTGCCCTGATGGTTGGTCCATGTTCGGGCCATTGTTGGGCCAATAGTCGGCCTAACTTCTTCAGAACTTTCTAAATCCCTTCATGCCGATCTCTGGGCCGACTTTGGGCCAGTAGTCGGCTTTACTCGTTAACGAAACATTTCCCATTTTTGCCCTGATGGTTGGTCCACAATCGGGCCACTGTTGGGCCGATAGTCGACCTAACTTCTTCAGAAGTTTCTAAATCCCTTTATGCCGAACTCCGGGCCGACTTAGGCCCAGAGTTGGGCCGGTAGTCAGCGTTACTCGTTAATGAAAGATGTCCCATAGTTGCCCCGATGTTTGGTCCATGTTTGGGCCATTGTTGAGCAAATAGTCGACCTAATTTTTTCAGAAGTTTCTAAATCCCTTCATACCGATCTCTGGGCCGACTTTGGTGCAGAGTTGGGCCAGTAGTCGGCTTTAATCCTTAACGAAAGATTTCCCATAGTTGCCCTGATGGTTGGTCCATGTTCGGGCCATTATTGGGCCAATAGTCGGCCTAACTTCTTCAGAACTTTCTGTATCCCTTCATGCCGATCTCTGGGCCGAATTTTTAATGAACATTAATGCTCATAATTATTAGGAACACTCAAAGAAAAAGTCGTCTAGAAACAAAATTATCATCCTTTTGTCTGTTTTGTTTTGAGCGACGTGAATATATTTTTTAACCAAACAGAATTATTTGGCTGCAAATAACTCATGAAAAAATGGTCGAAATGTTTATTTGTTTACGAAATTTGTATAAACAATTGTTAAAAGTCGACTATTTTTACTCAATGTAATCGCACATTAGTATCTGTCGTATTCTATACCAAAGTTATGGATTTTAAGTAGCTGATCATTGCAAATAATGAAAAAATGAGTTTCGTTTTAATTAGTTTCTTTATAGCATTATAAACTTTTTTTTTGTTAATCTAGCCGACTGAGAATCATTTTTAGTTAGTCTTACATCGATTTATTTCAGGTTCCAATGAATTTGTAATTCTTAAAATAAATGGAACGTGTCGGGCGGTTTTATCCAAAAATGTGCCTTTTTCCCACTGTGCGACACTGGGTGAGCAACGTGGTGACAAGGCACGGTTACACTAAAATTACATTATCTCGTGATCTAGAACAAACTCCATCAATTTTTACATTCTCATGGGAGAAGGTATTAGATTTGTGTAACATTCAAAATCGGCGGTTTTTATCAAAGTACGGCAGTACACTCGTTTAGTGTCCTAAACTAAAGGTCAAGTTCGTTAGCCAGACATTTTAGATAAAAATTCAATAAGTGGGCACATTTTCAATATTTTTGAGATCATTTATTCAAAATTCAAAAATTCTGTGCACGATATGAAAAAAGTGAGGAAAAGAAAAATGTGGCTGTTCGAATATCCTACAAGATTATCATAACAAATTTTTGAATTTTCTTGAAAAATCCAAAATCAAAATGTTTGACAGTACACAAAATAATAAAAATTTCAAAAATTGCATTTTTCGGCCAAACTATGCAAAATACGGTAAAATATGAGTTTACAGAAAATGTGCATTTGAAAAAGATCTACAAATTTGTTATGAACCACTTTTTGATAGGATGCGTAGTTTTGGCTTCAATCATAAAAAACATAATTAAAAGTAAAAAAAATCAGCCCGCTGCGTGGGCACATTCTTATCATAACTTTTGTCTTTTAATTTCTTTTTCGTCTCGTGTGTTGGGTTTCAAAATTTTTTTATTTTTTATGTTTTTAATGCTATTTTTTCCATTAAAACCAAAAACAAAACTATCAAACAATTATTCGTGACAAATAAATCATTTTAACATTCTCAGCAGAGAAGGTATTAGATTTGTGTAAAATTTGCCCCCCCCCCCCCGTCCACCAGTTTATGTCAAAAAGTCCACGTTTTGAGACACCCTATATCCGAAAACAGGTTTTTACAAATTTTCATGTATGCATATCTGTGAGCCTATTTTGAGAAATATTGAGTCCACATTTTTTCAGGATTTTTTCGAAAAATTGAAAATTTAAATTTTGACTGCACAAAAAATAATCAAAAATCAAAAATGGCATTTTGCGGTCAAGCGATGCAAAATAGAAAAAAAAATGATAAGACAAACATTGTGCACCCAAACAAATATCTACAAATTTGTTATTAATCACTTTTTTATAGGGCACGTAGTTTTTGTTTTATTTATGAAAAAACATTGAAAATACAAAAATTACATTTTTCGACACATGACACAAGCTAAGAAAAAATAAATAGATAAGATTTTTTCTCTAAAAGTAGAGCAAACAAATTTTTATTAATGTTGTTTTTACATTCTTGTTACAGAAGATATTATTAGATTTGTGTAAAATTTGAATAATTCACAATCACCAAATAACTGTTGTCCATGCTTTCACCTTCAGTTTTAAAAAGTCTATGCCAACAGTCAATAGTAGAGTTCTGAACCGTTTATATTGCTTTGAGAACGGTAACGAGAATGAGAATATTACCGAGAATATAACAAAGAAATAAATTCTCTGAGAATTTATGAGAATCTCAGAATTTATTTTAATTAATAGAAAATGGAATTTTTTCGTTAACTTTTCGGTTGAAAATTCAACTCTTTTTTTTAAGTTTGTCTTTTTTATTTTAAAGTTGACCTGTTTTACGCGAAATTAAATCTTTGTTTGATAAAAATGAAAATTTTTGGTTAGAAATTAAGCTATTATACTATTTTTTTGAAAACCTAACTATTTCGTAGATAAAAATGCAATTATTTGTTAGAGAATTTAACTATTTTGTTAAAAATTCATCCTTTTTGGGTAAAAAAATTCGTCTTTTTGGATTGAAAATTCAATTTTTTTTGTAGCAATTTATTTTTTTGTTACAAAAAATCAATTTTTGATGTTACTGACTTAACTGGAATCCTTTTTGGTTGAAATCTGAACTTTTTTGTAATAGAAAATTCTTCTACTTTAAGATAAATTTCATAATTTAATTTTATAAAAATGCAATTATTTTCCAGGAAATTCAATCATTTTGTTAGAAAGTCATCTTTTTTGGTTAAAAATTCGTCTTGTTGGATTGAAATTTCCATTTTTTTGGTGGAAAATTATTTCTTGTTAAAAAATTCATAGTTTGATTGTGAAAACTCGACTAAAATCTTTTTCAACAGAAAATTCAACTTTTTTTTTTAATTTATCTTTTAGATTTAAAACTTCATCTGTTATAGAAGAAATTTCATTTTTTGTATGAAAATGCAACTTTTTGGTTAAAAATCGTTCTTCTTTGCTTAATAATTCAACTAATTTGTTAAAAACATTTGGTTGAATCGCTTTGTTACGAAATAACTTTTTTTGTTAAAGATTTATATTTTAAGTTGAAAAGTTATCTCGTTCGTTAACAGTTTAATTATCTTGTTGAAAATTAATCTTTTTCAATTTCAAATTAAACTACTTGGGTCAAAGTTAAACTACATTGTGAAAATTTTCTTTATTGAAGGCTTATGTCTGGTTGAAAATTTAACTTTTTAGTGAAAATACTTCCTTTTTTTTGTTTAGAATTCATTTTTTAGCAGAAAATGTAACTTTTCCATTTTTTAAAATTAATATTTTTCAGTTTCAAGCCGTTTTAGTAATATAGATATTTCGAAAAAATGTGATGTCGAAATTGAATATAGCGTAACTTCCATAATTAAAAATTTTTTCAAAATCCTTTGAACCCCAAATATCTCTTATATAACACTCTGATTTCTAAAAGTTTACCTGAAATCGACCAAAAACTTACAGATCCTGATGTTCTTCACGTATACTGACCCATGCGTAATATCAACAAACAGTCTCAAACTGATTTGTAAATCTTTTTGAGAAAAACAATTTTTCTTCTTTAAATTTTCTTGTATCATGAATATTTTACCGGGAAAATGGAATTTTTATAATCTATTTCAAGTGATTAAAACAAAGAACATGGGTCTCATTCAAAGAAGTTAAAAAATTATGCCAAATCATGATCTAATCCCAGAATTTATTCAAAATTGATCGTGATTATAAACAGACACTCTCATGAAACCGCACACTTCTAAATCAGAGGCTCTGAAAACGAAACTTTGATAAAAACCGCCGATTTTGAATGTTACATGAAACTAATACCTTTTCATTTAGGATGTGAGAATGTAAACATATATGGAAAAAATGTTATGTCTCGTTAAATGCAATTTTTTGTGTTAATGTTAAGTGAAAAAGTTGTTTTTTAATTATATTCGTACTTGCATAGGGAAGGACCATCATAAAAAAGTGTGCGTAGATTATCTTCAATACAAGGTTGATCGATATTATTTACAATCTCTATAAAACTATTATGCCAATCTATACTGTTAAATAAGTGAAAACGACTGTTTCAGTAAATTTTCACTGATGTAAATTTAAATTTAAATTTAGCAGATGAGTTGAAACTAAAGAGAAATTCTGATATCATCTGGACTCCTACAATTATATTGAAAGTAAAATAAGTATGAAATGTACATCGCAGTGTGCCCATAGGCAGACTACGAAAAGAATGTACAGAATAATGTGTTAATAATAAAAAACTAATTGGAAGAAACATAATAAGCCACAGAAACACGAGAACTTGCATGAAAAAATGCATGGACGTAGATAAGTGTGCCAGGACAGAATAGTATGGAGACAAATATTGAATAAAAAGAGCGTCAGTAGAGTGAATGACATAAAAAACCTTGGATACTAATGGGCCAGATTGAGAAACGTCACGTGATGACTTTGTGAGGCTCTTCCCCTGGGCTGATTGCTAGAGAGATTGATCAGCCAACTGGGTCGGAGCAGTGTTGCGTAACTAACGTATTATTTAAATAAGTAACACGAGAATTCTAAATCAATCTAAAAAAATTTTTCTCTCCTTCTGCACATTACTCCCTTCCTGACCGAATGAGTCACGTCTACCTCGAAAGG
>NC_046659.1:61074033-61088353 GCF_010883055.1 Belonocnema kinseyi
TATAGCTTTCGTGACTTCGTGTTACACTGATATTTTTCGCTTTGTTGAAATCGCTTCAGAGTGACTGTTCTTATAGTTTGTCGAATCTGCAAAAATAAACAAACAACTTACATCTGGCGTGCGTGTACAGAAGAAAGGAGGGTGAAAAGTCATGCGAGAACGGCAAGTTAAAGTCCCTTCTCTCTTAATTGCTCCCATACACGAACTAACAAACGCGAAGCGACGATACGTCTCTTCGTTGAACGAATCGTTTTAAGTCATACGATCTGCCTTGAAAATATGAAATTTCGCGCCAAACATCCTTCAAAATAATTTGCATAAAATTAGAAAATAAACCGCTGACTAGAATATTTAAGAACCGCTTAAGAACGTTAAACAAACTTTAAAATACGTATGAAATAAGTATAGGTAAGCTTCAGAAGTTAAATAATAATCAAAAAATGAATATAATTTATATTAATTAACAAGACTTTGTGATTTCAAACGCATTATCATTTCCAGCCTTGTAAACTAGGAGGGATCAAATTATTATATTAATGTAAAACTCAGATTGCGACATGCCTTCAGCAGCTTAGTACGAGATTTAGTGTAGGTGAATTATATAATTAAAATTGATAAATGAGACTTCGCGGTTTTTGATGAAAAATAAATTTCAATAACTGCTAATGAAACTACAGATTTGATGTAAATTAGAAAGGGAATATACGGCTTGACAATCTCTATTAGAATATAATCATGTAGTTGGTTCAAAGATTTAATAAAATCAGAAGCAGAGTTCAATCACTGAAAATTAAGGGGTCCTGATTAAAATTCCAAGCTTTCTATAAAAAGGACACCCGTGCATCCCGGAGATATTTATACAAAAATGTCTTTTAAAGGATTAGTTTTATAACTTTCTTTTATTTTATCTTATCAAAGCCAAAAATTTGTAAACTAATTATCGCAGAGGTAACTGAGGTAATTGAGGTAGAGTATTAAGCGTTTGTTTGTGTGGTTTTTCCAATAGGACTAATCCACCATGTTATATTTTAATATTTTTTAGTATTTTTTTTATAATTTTGTGTAATTCCGATATCCTATTGAAGAAACCACTAAAAAAGAAGTACTTGACACTCTCCCTCCGTGGTGGTATAGAAAAAAGTTCACCTTAAAAAATAATTTTCAAGTTTCTTAGATATATACGATCTATTGATACTTAGTAATTTATTAGTCACTCAATGATTCAATTATTTAATTATTTTCTTTGACGCTTACATTAAAAAGTAATTAGTTCTACATATTCTTTTATTACCAAAAGTTAACAGTAATTCATTTCCTCTGCGATGATTGGTTTAACCATTTTTTGCCTTCTTAACATAAAATATTTTTTAATTTACTTTCAAAAACAGATATTCTGGAAATAATTTTTGCAAAGTGAATACAGAAAATATGCACAAAATGTATAGAATGAAGCGTACTATTTAAATAATGGTCGAACAATTGATTGTTTTTTTAAAGGAGAAAAAGTGTACTTGTAATGAACTAAAAATGCATATATGCCACCAAAATGCTGAAATACGGCCGCAGTACATTGTCCAGTACATACAGAGCCTTCCGAATGGAAAGGGTCTAAGTTTCATGGTCGTAACTCGTGACCTATATTTTTTTGAAGAATCATAACTGTTGATCTGTGAAGAGTAGAGGATTATATTTTTTTAGATTTACGCATAATTTCCCGACTTAAAACTTTTTCCTAGCTGATTACGTAGTTTTACCGAAAAGCGAAGTATTTTGAAAAAACTGAACGTGAGTAAATTGCCCTGAAAAATAGGTCAAAAGTGGTCAACTTTGTGAGGCCATAACTAATGACCTATTGGGTTGACAGGTTCCAAAGTACAGATACAGACTTCGGAATTGGGTCTTTTCGCCACTTTTTCAAAAATATCCGGATTCTTTGAAAGGCCATAACTCGGTACCTAAGGAAGAAATAAGGTTTTTTACCTTAGACTTTTTCAGAATTTCCTCTACTATCGGCGAGAAAACTATAGGCATCTGCCTTTAAAGCTTAACAACTCGTGCTATTCTTCGGCCCCTAGTTCTGAATGCTTGGATGGCGCCTGGCCATGGGTCAAAGAAAGGCACCAGCAGTCAGCAGTACAAAAAATACAGAGCCTATGCATTACAGTTTGCAGTTTGAATCGCTTTAATATCTGTATTAGAACTGAAGATAATATAGTTGCACATTTTTGTTCTTTTAAGCAACATTTTTTATTATTTTTTAAATTTCTCAACTACAACTAGTTTACAACAGTTTTCCTCATACTCATGAATTTATTCAAATTTTTCCCATCGCCCCTTGTATAAGAAATAATGCTCTAAGCTTGACTGTTCTTAAATGCACCCAAAAATCCTCACTTTTTTCACATTTTTCAGTCTGCTAAGCACAACATTTTTTTTACATAAACGTCTTCAAGCTCATTAATGTAGAACACTTTCAGCTTTTAGGTGACTACATCAGGAATAATCTGCTTATCTCAGAAAACCGAGCAATAAAAATTAAATTACACGTTGATCGGCGCGGAAAAACGTTGTTAATGAACATCAGTTAGAGGCAGCTACACCACAAGATCAAATGCCGACTGGTGATGCTAAACAACATCATCTTGAAAATAATGTCCCTGCACGAAATCATAATGATCTACTATGGGCGAGAAAATTCGAGTACTCTGGCTTTGACGTAGAATAAGTATGTGAAGAAAAAATGGTAAGTTATTGAAAAAGGCCTCGTTTTAAAGGTGCAACTGTTGTACGTTAATGATCCAAAAAGTAATATTCCAAAAAGTTATTTGTAGCTTATAGATCTGAAAATCTGATGAAAAGTAAGGAAATTTGATAGCTTTTAAAAGCAGTGAAATTTGAAGCATAGTTTTTTATAACAAAAATACTAGGAAAAATCTGAAAAATTCATGGTGGTACATTAAAGATTTCTGAACAGATTGCCGTGGAAAAATGTGTTCACAAAAAACTGATAATTATTCATATTTTGCAAATATTTGGACGGCATTTTGTTCAGAAATGCTTAATGTACCACCATGAATTTTTTCAGATTTTTCCTATTATTTTTTTCTATAAAAAACTATGCTTCAAAGTTCACTATTTTTAAAAGCTATCAAATTTCCTCACTTTTCATCGTATTTTCAGATCTGTGAGCTACAAATAATTTTTTTGGAATATTACTTTTGGGCTCATTAACGTACAACATTTGCACCTTTAAAATGATACCTCTTTCATTATCCTACCTTTTTTCACATACTTATTCAACGTCAAAGCCAGAGGACTCGAATTTTATCGCCGATAGTAATATCACCACCCAATGGAAAATACCTGCATTGAGCAGTAACTTACATCTGGCACAGTACTGAGCAAGTGGTCCTGCCAATTTCCAGCCAAATCTTAGTAGACCAGTGTTGGCGCAGTACTGGGTAAACCGGCCATACCAACGTCTAGGCAAGACTTGTCGAACTACCATCGGCGAGAAAACTATAGGCATCTGCCTTTGAAGCTTATCAACTCAGTAAAAAAAAAATGCTAGCCCAACAAAAAAACAGTCATATAAAAACTGAAAGTGTTCTACGTAAATGAACTTGAAGACGTTTATGTAAAAAAAAATTTGTGCTTAACAGACTGAAAAATGTAAAAAAAAGTAAGGATTTTCGGGTACATTTAAGAACAGTCAAGTTTAGAGCATTATTTCTTATACAAGGGGCGATGGGACAAATTTGAAAAAAATCGTGAATATCAGAAAAACTGTTGTGAACCGGTTGCACTTGAGCAATTTAAAGAATAATAAAAATTGTTTCTTAAAAGTACAAAAATGTGCAACTATATTATCTTCAATTCTAACACAGATATTCAAGCGATTCAAACTGCAAACTGTAATGGATAGGCTCTGTATATATTTTCAATCACCCGTGAGGATGTGTTAGTCTTATTTTTTTTGAAAATCGCAAAATTTTTAGAATTTTTTTTTTGTTGGAAAACAAGTGACAGAAGGCACGGGGGGGCCGTTTTTTTGCTGCCGACCGCTGGTCCCTTTCTTCGAACCGTGGCTAGGTGCCATCCAAGCATTCAGAACCAGGGGCCGAAGAATGGCACCAGCCGTCGGCTGTAAAACAAAAAAAGGGCCCCCCTGCTTTCTGTCACTTGTTTTCCAACAAAAAAAATTTCTAAAAATATCGCGATTTTCACAAAAAAATAAGACGAATACATTCTTCCGGGTGATTGAAAATAAACACAGAGCCTATCCATTACAGTTTGCAGTTTGAATCGCTTTAATATCTGTATTAGAACTGAAGATAATATAATTGCACATTTTTGTACTTTTAAGCAACAATTTTTATTATTTTTTAAATTTCTAAACTGCAACTGATTCACAACAGTTTTTCTGATATTCACGAATTTTTTTAAATTTTTCCCATCGACCCTTGTATAAGAAATAATGCTTTAAACTTGACTGTTCTTAAATGTACCCGAAAATCTTTACTTTTTTTACATTTTTCAATCTGCTAAGCACAACATTGTTTTTTACATAAACTTCTTTAAGCTCATTAACGTAGAACACTTTCAGCTTTCAAATGACTGTTTTTTTGTTGCGCTGGCATTTTTTTAACTGAGTTGTTGAGCTTCAAAGGCAGATGCCTATAGTTTTCTCGCCGATAGTAGTACTGGAGCAGTACTGTAGGAATTGCAGTTCAATTACTGTACCTGTACTGGCAAAAATCATAGATCAAAAAGCAAATATATATATATACTACCGTCGGAAATTATCAGGACGATTCGCGAGAGCACTATTAAAAATCACTGCTGACTTTGAACCACGATAACGCGGTCAATAAAAGAGGTAGGGCGATTTTGCACCTTGACTTAAACTCTCAGCATGACCTAGGAAAATTGTTGCAAAAATCTGATAATTACACAGCCACATAAAAAAAAGTGTGCGGATCTAGTAACAAGACACACGTATTCCTTTGGATTTTGGAGCGCTAAATTCAAATTCGGTATCAAAAATCACCCATCACGTCATGATTGAGCCATAACCTCAAAAAATGACGAAAAATCATGCACTGAGGCAAATAAATTTCAAAATAATGCTAGTGATGCAAATTTTCACTTCAAAAACATTTCGACAACTGTGAAGGATCAACCCTTGCCTAATATCAACTTATTTAACATAACCTTACCCAACAGAACCTGACCTCACCTAACCTGAATTAACAGAAATTTATTGAACTACACGTAAAGCTCTGGAAGCATATTTTCCCAGTAGAAAATGTGTGCTACATCGAAAGGGTCAACTCGGGCCTAACCTAGAAATAAATCTAATCTAGCCTAACCTAACCTAACCTCACGAAACACAAGTAAACTGATTGCGTTGTTCCGTTGTGTTTGCGGTACCGTTTGAATCAGCTTGGGCTTAACCTGTAAATAGGTCAAACCTATCCTAACCTAAAAAAACCTGACCTAACCTAACCTAGCTTAACTTAACTTCACGTAACACAATTAAACTCATTGTGTTGTCCCGTTGTGTTTGCGGTACTATTATTTCATTCAGCTTCGGCTTAACCTACATAGAGGTTCAACCTATCCTAACCTAACAAAACCTGACCTAACCGAACCTAGCCGAATGAAATTCAACTACACGTGTAGCTATGTAAGCGTACGGTTCTCAGTCTTAAATGTGTGCTATATTTAATAGGTGAACTCGAACTTACCCTACAAATGAATCTAACTTAACAGAACCTAACGAAATTTTGCTTAACGCAACACAACTTAACTTAAGTGTTCCCGTTGTAACACAATAAAATTCATCTCATTGTACTACAGGTGGTTAAAAATTTAGACGCACATTACTCATTTGAAGAAACTTAGAACTTAGGTTTGACCTCTTTGCAGGTTAAGCCCAAGCTGATTTAAACGGTACCGCAAACACAACGGGTCAACACAATCAGTTTAATTGTGTTTCGTGAGTTTAGGTTAGGTTAGGCTAGGTTAGATTTATTTCTAGGTTAGGCTCGAGTTAACCCATTCGATTTAGCACACATTTGCTACTGGGAAAATATGCTTCCAGAGCTTTACGTGTAGTTCAATAAATTTCTGTTAATTCAGGTTAGGTGAGGTCAGGTTCTGTTGGGTAAAGTTATGTTAAACAAGTTGACATCAGGCAGGGGTTGATCCTTCACAGTTGTCGACATGGTTTTGAAGTGAAAATTTGCATCACTGGCATTATTTTGAAATTTATTTCCCTCAAGGCATGATTTTTCGTCATTTTTTGAGGTTATGGCTCAACAATAACGTGATGGGTGATTTTTGTTACCGAATTTGAATTCAGCGCCCCAAAATGCATAGGAATACGTGTGTCTTGTTACCAGATCCGCACACTTTTTTTTGTGTGGCTGTGTTATATGACATAGAGCCTAAGATATTATCTTTAATTGAAGCCGAAAAAACGTAAAAAAAACCTTCCTTGGTTTCCGAGATATGCTTAAAAATGTTCAATCGTATCTCAGTTGAGTTTTTGTCAACGATCAGCCACCGTCATTTTTGTTGGATTCGTAATAAGTGTTTAGAAAGTCATATGCAAAATAAAGCTTATCTATCCTTTAACCGATATTATAGATCACACATCTTATGCAGGCCTCTTTTTGTTATAAATTTAAACGAGTGTCGGCTTAACTCTGTCTAATATTCATGTCTAGTACTGTGCCAGTACTGTTTGCCAGTACTACCTGTCAGCATTGGTACAGTACTGAAAGCCAGTGCCGGGCATAGTTATCATCCTAAGGTCCTGCCAGCACTGCGCCAACATTGGTGGTCAGTACTGCGACGACGCTGCCAGTATTCGATTTCCCATTGGGTAACTACGCTCAAATACTGTCAATTAATTTCTTTCGATTTTTGAAGTAGCTAACATCAAAATGGAAACGGAACAACAACCCCCCAATGTTGAACTACATATGGAAGGGGCGGATAACAAAGAGCTGATTAATGTTAGGGATAATGAAGATCAAGTACAGCATGCATTTGAATAAGATCCGGACATTAACTTTTCCTTTGATGTAGGGGAATATCATCAGGGTTGGCCACCCTTTTAAATTTTGCCTAGAACTTCGATTTAAGGAAAAATTTTGACAATTCAATCACATTGTTGAATAGGCCTGGAAGAAATAAGACTTTTTCCGAAAATCACAAATTGATCTGGTGCAAAATGAAAAAGTTATAGGCATTTACCAAAAATTTATCAGATTTTTATTTTATTTTCTCGTGATTTAATTAGATTTAATGTTATCAGCATTTTGTAGGATCGAAAACTTACGCAGCGTTGTCAACGCCCAGATCGAAAAGAAAATATTCAGCCGAGTTTCTTTTTTTCGATTGGGCACGCGCCTTAAAGCGTACGATCACGGTGGCAACCCCTGACTACACAAATAGTTTAATCTTGACGACAAACGCCATTGCCGCACCACGTCACATGGCCACAAAGATATTACGAGATTGTACTTCCCCCTTGGCTTGTTTTCGAACATGAACCACACAACAAATTCAGAATTCTTATCTCGATTGTTGCAAGTTTTCGCTTCGCTTTCTGATCACGTATTACCTAAATAATAAGATTTAGCCTATTAATTTAAACGTAGACCTAACTGCGTTTCAGGTGCAATCTTTTGTGTAATGTGTAGCAAAATAAGGAGCAAATTGAGTTCATTGACTGAATATGAAAAGAGAAACAAAACCAGAGATTCTTTAATCACTATTTGATGCATGGTGAAAAGGACGAGATAACTATCAACTTTCCTATCTTCTGTAAATAGATTACGTGAAGCTATACGCAAGTTTAAACCAGAAGCCGCAGCAAGTGACCCTTGTCACAAACCGTTTTTCCAATGATATCCACATGAAGTTCGAACTGGATAAATGCCGAAAAGTGCATTTAATTAGAGAAGAATCCGCGGCCATCAAGATTAAAACTATCCACGTTGAAATTACCAAGCATCGCATCTGATAAAAGGAGTGTTCACTCTCGAGTTGAGATTCGAAGGATCTAAATACTCCTGAATTTACTCTCTCTCGACTTCAAAATGAGAGTCCGCAGGATTTAAAATAGTTAGTCGAGCTACAAGTGTTTCTAAGAGGCCACAGGAGTCCAGCCGAATTTTACTCGAGTTGAGAGTGGCAGCGTGTTTCTGATTCTTGAGTCATAATCGATGCACAGCAGTCACACAGATGATTCACCTGGATACCACACAAACGCATTTGCAAGCATGGTGTTGTGCGTTACTATATATCCCACCAAATCTCTATGTTTTCAAATAACTATACATACAGTGTGTTACTACTCCAAAATGCCAGTCACCACGAGTTTTTAGAGTTGCTAGAGTTCAGCCGAGTCGTATGAGTATCCGATCACTCGAGTTTCAACCCTTTGCACCGGATGGAGTGCAGTGATTGACAATGCAAAAAAGCAGTCCTACTATGACATACACGGGATAGGGGCATTATAAATATCAAGCAATTGAATGAGGCACAAGTTACAAGTTTACACTTGCGAGCACAAGCATGCTTTACAATCCCGCCTGTGAAGCATATCTAGAATACACACCTTGAATTTGTTCTTAGAAGAGGCCTTAAATATCAGGGGAGAAACCATGGAGAAATAAAAAACGCAATGGAAACAAAAAGCGATTCAGGAAAGGGGTTATCAGCCCAGAAACTATAGAATGCACCTGTTAAATATAAAGAAGTGGTTGACACGTACCGTTTCTGTGAAACTATCAAGGAATCCATCGAACACATTATTGATGGTTGTCGCGTAATGGCTCGGAGATAATACACGCACAAAACATAATGTTTTATCGAGCATTCTATATCAATAACTTGGCCTAAACACTATCTATCTAGACGGATTATTACATCTGAGCGAATTGATTCGACATCGAATTGAGTGAGAAAATAGACGGAAGAGTCTACACAATCGATATTGCTTGTCCGTTTGAACGGAATTTGCAGGCAACCTAAAGAACCAAGATCCATAAGTATAGTAAGCGTAGGCATGAAGTAAAGATAATATGGAGGAATGTGAGACATGCATATATTTATACTTTTACGATTTCAACTACAAACAATGTTCACGCAGGATGCACTAAATCTACACGGATCACAGAAAAAAGGAAAGATAAAGTTTACATCGATTCTAAGTCAAAGATTCACCGCAACAAAAATTAACCTTACCCGATCAACTTTACATGAATCGAAGATAATTTCCGATTTTTAACCTTGCATTGATAATCTTTCGCCTCATAATCGCTCCATTTTTATTCGAAATGTAGCGAGTATTACGACGCCAGTGCTATCTATCGTCGTTTAACTTCATTAAATTGCAGAGAAATGGGGATTCCCATTTATCAGTTGCTTTTTGCTAAATGGTATTAAACAAGTTCTAATTCGTCTACAATAGTGTACTTTATTTCGGAGGAGATATGTCAGTAAGAACCAATTCATTTTTCGTGTTTTCTGTTGCTTATTCTACAGGTTTTACCGAAATTTGCTCACTTCTGCGTGACGCAGTAGAGGAGATAATGATTATTCTCCTACACTCGGTGAAGCTTTCGCCGAAATATGTTTGATTTTTAGCCGTTGCAAGTTTTACCTGCAACAAATTTTAACTCTTGCTTTACTGTGTTGTTTTAAGTCTGTTGTACTGATTTATGTATCGAATTCACTCATCCTTTACTATTTTCCCATTGCTGCTAAGTACCCCGTAGCAGACGGCAGCTTTTATTCCATTGTAGGATTAATTTTCGCCAAACAGCATGTAAACTTTAACAGCGGGACAGTAAAGTTTGGAAATATTAGACTTTTAACCTCAATGCCAGAACTTGACTCCGGCGGAACAACGTATACGAACGGGTCAAAGGGCTAGATGCGAACAATAGAGTACCTTCAATCCCATATTTTATGGTAATCTCCTAGTTTCTCCACCCGATTAACAATGTACTATTTTCATATAAATTATAGATGTAATCCAAGCTTAATGATTACCATTTAGAGTTGAAAATATTAATATTTTTGATATCCAATTGAAGTTAGGAAATATGATATCAAAAATTAAATAATAAAATCGTAATTGCAATAACTAGCAGTTTAAAGTACGTCCGGCTACTGGAAAAGCTAGTCGAATCAATGTCGATTATTTTTTTCTGAAATTTTGAATTAAATAAAAATTTGGCTACAATAGCAATTAATAAATTGGATATTAAATTTGTATGCAGCTCAATATGAGTGAAATGTTTTTAAAATAATAATAAGATGTAAATTTAAATGTTGATTTGACTTCACCCTAGTAAAAATCATTTTTCACGAGCAGCAGTTGGCAGAATAACATATCAAGAACATCGAGAAAGTAAACTCAACCTGCAGTACACAGGCAACAAAATTATTACTTGAAATTTTGCGCACTTCCCGATTCCAGAAGAAGCTGTCTGCTAACTTTGGTAAATGCCACACCGTTCTCGTCATTTTTTACCTCGGTATATTTTGCTAAAATTAAGCTTAAATGCTCCCCGTAAGATCCCATTTTCTTTGACACTACTTTAAACAGTGATGATTCAAATTTTATTCTGGAATGGGCCCCTAAGAAAGGCATTATGTGAAAGAGGACATATTTCTGCCAACAAAAATCAACTGATTTTAATGATTTTTCATCAGACCGATCCAACAGTCAGACTACTTTAAATAACATAAGTTGTAAAATAGGATAGAATAATTCTGATTCTTAGTGGGAAGGTGCAATGAGAGGAAAACACTTTAATGGAGTGCTTCACGAAAATTCCCACTTAAAATAGGATCTCAATTAAAAATTCTCTGTTCTGCTGCCCCCGAGACTTGTCTTCGATTCTGGCCCATGCTGTTTCCATCTAATACGATTTTTTTCTGCTTTAGCTATTAATTGGCGTCCTTCTCTCATCCGCTTGGGTCCGCAGGTATCCATAATATTTAGAGGTTGAAAAAGAACTTTTAGATTTTTATTTGGTAACTTTGATATAGTTAAATTTGCCATAATCACAGAAATACAAATTTATAAGGAAAATATCAAAAGTTTCATCGTGCAATGAACAGTGATAAAAAATGCAACAAAGAAAAAACGAAAAGTTTGCGGTGATGAACTTCTAAAATTTGCAGCGATAAGTTTTTAAATGTTGCAAACAATTTAAAAAAATTGTAACCTAAAAGTTCGCGTCTACAATCATTTGTAAGTGGTTTTCATGCCTACTAAAAAAACTTTATTTACTTTGCAGATTGATGTTAAGGAAAATGTGAAAGAAAAATATTGCAGAAAATCGTCTTTTTTATGCGAGAGAAATAGATTACGGCGCTTTCATAATATGTTCTTCCTTACAGATTAATAGTCACATACGATGCATTTAATCGGTATGTCCTTTGTTAATTTAATAGTCACGAAAAGTAATATTAGGACACAATTTAACACAATCAACTGCCAATCTATTTTAGAACGTTGCCGTTTCTCGTGGGTCCACAGGTACATAGAACGCTCTTCCAAATTACGCTGCTTGGAAGTAAAAAGCGAATTGACAAAGGGCGTACACCTATTAAGTGCAAACATACTATTTTAATTTTCAAGATCGTTTGCCCTTACTAAACTGTATTCCCCTTTACAAGATCATTGCTTGAAGGATCGCATCACAGGGCACAATGAAATCACAATGACCAGTGACATTTTCACAATTCCGAGAGCACCGATCACAAGAACAATTACTTTAACCGAATATTTTGGGGACAATTGTTGCAGCTGCCTTTTTTCAGGCCTTCAAGTCTTAGAGAACGATGTCACACCTCGAATGAGCAACCGGGACGGTTGTCCGAAAATTGTAGTTCTAGAAAATTTGGCACTTCTCGTGTTGGACAATTGACTCTATCTCCCTCAGAGCGTTTGGCAGGACAGGGTCGCGGTCAACACCGTAAGAGCGACAAAGATAGTAATAAAGTAATCTTAGGGCCGCATTATGCCTGTGAAGATACGCCATTCCCACGTGAGTGGGATACCCGGATAGTATGCGTTTTAAGTACTCAGCGTGTCCATGACACGCTCTTCACCTATCGCTGGGAACTTCTTGACATAAAATGCGCTTACGGTATTCTAAGGTGGACATGACACCGCCACGACATGCGAAAATGAAACCCCCTGTACCTGAATTAAGCCCTAATGATCTGAGGAAAGCAAAAGTTTGCTCCTTCGACAAAAGCTGTTTTTCTACATTTTTATGAAAGTTTCCGTATATTTTCTTGGCTAGTAACAGTTGGCTAAATTTGACAAACTTTGCTTTCTTTACTTTGGCTTTCGGAAGCAAAGCATCTAGATGAAGTAGAACACTTTTCTAGCTCCAAGTGTTAAGATTCAGTCCAAGAATCTCGGACACCTGCTCCGCGGCTTTGTAAGGGAAAACTCCTTTGCCAATCATCTCGTGTTTCCTAAACATTTATAGGAAAGGATCTCTTCCCGTTGGAACGATGTAAACTGTACTTAGGACAATTAGGTTATGATGACATTGGAGATTTAGAAGTCCGCATTCGCGTTAACGGCGTGAAATGTATAATCACGGAACGGACGATTTGATATGCAAGCTCTTATCCATATGCATAATATTTCGTGTGGCGATATCAAGGTCCATTGAACCTTCTTAAAAGAGTAGAATGGAACCAGAATGACAAGCATGTTAGTATCAGATACCTTGTTCAATGCCTACAGATTTAAAGACCAGATCTGTCCAAGAAGATGCTTGTATCTCCTTCAGAGAGACTCTGTTACTGATGTAACGTCCTGAATACAGCTTGGAGGCAAGCCCGTGTAACATATGTATAGGTTTTTTCAGAGTGAAAATGTCTAATAACACTTATAATAACAAGCTCAGGTTCATTGAAAACGCTAATGATGTTTTCTATTTTCAGATGAATCTTGGCACACTTTTTTAACGTTTGCTTTTACCAGAAGCATAGATCTTTAGCTCTTCCATACAACATACAGGAGTACGAATACATGCAGTGCGAAAGATAGAGGCAAAACTGTGATGCAAAATAGTAGAGGCCTTATGGCAGCGAACTAAAAGACGTCTCTCTGGAAAGTTACGTTGTTCGTTGTCACACGATAGTTTCAAGATGAGATGGTAAATTTAGTTTTCCAAAGGAGCATCAAGCTCTCTATGCTTCTCACTATTGTATATAAACCTTCAAGTTTTCCAACAGACAAATTATCATTTTTTGAGAGGTTGAATCGAAAGCTTTCCGGTAGTGAATCTAGGCCATAGACAGGACGCGCTGATAGGCTGCTGTGTCTTTGCAGACGCACCTGTCAATTAGCAGGTTTTCTTGGCAGCCTGCTAGACCTTTTTTCAAGCCACGTTGTTCGTACATCTTTCTCTATACAGACTCAACTCTTCAAACAATTCCTATTGTTTAGGACAGCTTTAAAGATCTTATACAGCGTGTTCAAACAAGTTATTAGCCTGTAATTATTTGGGTAGGACTATATTACGTCTTAGGAATGGGCGTTATCGACTTTAAATACGAGATAAATATACCGGCCTATTTTCGGTGTAGAAGTAAACTTCTTTCACCAGAAGTACTTGATACCATCTGGTCTTGCTGCAAGGAAGTTCTTCGTACCCTAAAGTGCTTTGTTCACCTCTACGGTAGTGATTGATGGACATTCCGTCTCAGATGTTATGAGGTTTTCGTAAAACTCCTTGAAGCGGATGATATTCTTACACTGTTAGAAATATCTGGTTGAATTTTTAACCACATGTGGTTGAAGTTTTATACAATTACGGTTGTTGAAATTTCAACTACGTGTGATTAAAAAATCAGCTCGTGTAATTGAAATTTCAACTATGCAGTTGAAAATTCAACTATATGTAATTGAAATTTTAGTACAGCGAAAAAAAATGTATTCAGCGCAGCTATTGAATTTCAAAGCAGGTAAATTTTGGAGTTAAATGAATAGGTGTCATTCAAGATTTTTAAATAATCAGAAATCTTAAATAAAACCCATAAAGATTCCTTTAAAATATTGTGCTTTGAAATGCTCTAACTGTACCACAAGAATTCTGATAAGGAATCATGATTTATTTCGTAAGTTCTCGTGGAAAGATCCATGAGATTAATAAAATGCATATAATACGAGGGTAGTTCAATAAGTCCTTAGAATGACCAACAGATGGCGCGCGAATCGCTCCAAATCATCTGTTTTCAGTCAGCACCACTCCCGACTAGA
>NC_046659.1:61088453-61090737 GCF_010883055.1 Belonocnema kinseyi
TAGAGCTCCAAGGAGATTATGTTGAAAAATAAAAAAAAATTTACCCAAAAAAAATTGTTTTTATACTTCATTCTAAGGACTTATTGAACTACCTTCGTATTTAGAAAAATAAGCAGCTTTAAAGAAGAAAAAACAAAAGGTACATTGGAATTATATTATCATAATGAATTTCGGCTCCGTGCTTCTAATCATAACCTGAAAGAGCATACAGTAGTTAGTACCGATAGTAAGAATGAAATTTTCTCATTGTGATAATATTATTTCAACGTACCTTTTGTTCTTCTTCTTTAAAGCTGCTTCATTTCCTAAATATTATATTATGTTCTTTGTTAATTTAATGGATCTCGCGATACAAACAATAACTCGTCGGACTTTGTCACAACGGGGTCTGGCTCCGGGGTAAGTACATGGCGCATGTGTATATGCGCATACGTCTTGATTACTTTTCAACTACATTTGATTGAATTTTATTTCAATTCTCTGAATGAAAGAGATTTCAAACACTAAACTAGTTGAAAAGTGGTTAAATTTTTAACATATTTCTAACAGTTTATGGTTGCGCATACTTCTGCGCATAGTGCGAATGAATTTTCAATTATGTTGAATGCTTTTTTTTCATTCTGGCAAATGAACGATATTTCAACCACAAAAGTGGTTGAAGAATGGTTGAATTTTTAAGATATTACTAACAGTGATAGTATCTTTTTTCAACTACCGTGTTTCAGGATCTTTTATACCTCTTTCCAAAATGTCTCAACCTCGATGGGCTTATGTAGATTTTTGTCAGAACAGGGAGTTCGCTGCAGAGGCGCGATCAGTCAGCGAGAACTGCTGATTTTGTCTGATTCATCTCCCCTTCTTCTGTATTCTCCTCTTCGCGTCAGATAACACCCGTATTTTGTCAACAATATAATGCCTGATGGTCAGCAGCTTTGACTTGTTCAGTGTGTGATTGTAAATCCTCAGTTATTGGGCGAACTTTCAAACCCTTTTCGTGAAAGGTCAGCCAGATGTTCCGAGAAAGCATCACTTTCAATCAGATCTTGGGGCTTAGAAAAAACCTACATGTCAATGTTCCTCCTTCTGAAATCGCGACCAACTCTCAAAAGGTGCTTCTTTTCCGCGGTTGGTTTGAATGTCGCTTTCTCATCTTCGTCTGCATCTTTCGTGATAGCTGATGCGAAACGTACTGTAGCTCTGGGTGTTTTTGGCACCACAGACTGTGCGTAAGCGCCATAAAGCCAACGTAAAAAGGGATAATGCTGACATCGTAGCAGTCTAGGAAGTTATCCTTAAGTTAACTCGTCCATTTAATGTAAGCGTTTCGTCCTCGTGTTTCCATCTAAATTATTTTCGGCACCCCGAAGTCTAGGGTGATTGGCACTGTTTGCTGACCCATTGTCAGGTTCCTGTTCGGTGACTTATTCTGAAAAGCATCTACAACTTTTTGGTGGTGCTTTTCCCCATAATCAGCTAGGAAAAAGGATCGTCCGTCCATGTAGAATGCTGCATCGTATGATAAAAAGCTGGATTTCGGCACGGTAATTACGCCTCCACTTAGGGGTTATTCCTTCGGGACTATCCCTGGACAATTGTCCGCGACTGCTTATTATTTATTGTAGACATATTCAGAAATAGTGGCTTTGACATAGCCCCTTCAGTTCAATGCGAATTTATTTTTATTTTTATTTTCCGAACATGGCACATTTTCTTATTTTCTATGGAAAAAAAATAGAAATGCGCAAAATGAACATCAGAAGAATGTCTTTCCTCTTTATTATTATTATTATTACACCATTAAGCCATTTCCCTTTCGGGGGGTTTTTTTTTTTTTTTGTTAAAGGAGTAAAACGGGAAATGCTCATGCATTTACCACATTCGATCTTTGGGGACCATGAGCTCAATATGTGCACATCACGCATATATGTGTAACGCATATACACGTGAGATGCACACATGAACGCACAGTCCACAAGGAACGAATGTGAGTGTGGGACTCACCAAACGGCGCCTACCCACTAAACCAAACTCCTTACCTACCAACCCATGTTCCCGGAATCCGCTTTCGCATTACTTCAGGAACATGGGAATAAGGCCAATAAGCCGTGCCTCGGCTTCCAGCAAATCTGCCTGCTTGGCAAACACCTATTATTCTATTGTTCCAAGCGGGATGCTGTCATCATCCTCAGTAGTGCGGGGGTACCGCACTTCGGGAACGTCGGCCTTCAGCATCCCGCTTGGGCAATATCCCTTATCTTGGACGACCGGGAGGCTTTCTCAACGA
>NC_046659.1:61090837-61092403 GCF_010883055.1 Belonocnema kinseyi
GCGGAACGAACGTGTTATTTACTTAAATAGCACGAGAATTCTGGATCAATCTGAAAAATCTCTATCCCATCCACAGACTACTCCTTTCCCCTGCCGAGTGAGTCACGCCTAGTGAGTCACCATTGTTTTATGTGGTGGAGGGGAGGTGATACCCCTACTTGGCGCGTCCCCAGGTGGTGGATAGGGGAATGCTCGCTGGAAACAGAGGGTAGGGCCAAATAAAATACGCCCCGCGGACCAAACACAAAGTCCCCCAAGTCAAGGCGTGAGCAACCGTGCCGAGGACTGAGTGGCGCCAGGGAGTGGTGTCTCAAACGGTGCCTCTAGGATACCAGGTCGCCTCCTAGAGTATTTAGACCTTACCCTCGCATGCGGGGCTCTACGGGGGTGGACCTTTATTTCCCTAGCTACTCGTGGGATTATTATGGCAGCTAAACAAAACAAACAAAACCGACGTGAAAGTGAGGAGGAATTTCAGGTTGATGATGTGATGACTGAAGAGGAGGCTCTAACAGATAAGTCAAAGAGTCTTTCAAGAGTAATGGATTCATTCCTAAAGAATTCTTTAGATGACATTGTGAAGCTGAATGACGTGTTGACAGAGATGGAGATGTACTGCAGTACGCAAAAAAATATGCATAGGAAAATAAAAGATGGGTTAGAAGAAGCGCAGAATTTAACAAGAAGTGTGGTTCTCGCGCTGAAGTTGGCCACGAGTGCAAACGAGAAAGCGTTAAAAACTGTTAATGGCGTTGAGGAGTATTTGGAGAGATCACGCAACGAGAGAAGCTTAGGGCAGGAAACAAGCCACAGCGGGACTCAGACTGAAGAAGCCGTGGAAATCCCAGCTTTCCAACATGGGAAAAGAGAGCGAGAAACCACCTTGAGTCCAGTTGTGGCAGGTAGTTCCCAGCAGGCAAGCAAGAAGCCGCGGACCGAAGACGCGTCAGCGCTCGTAACCTCGACTCCTGGCAAGAAAGCGGAGGAAAAACCTGGCTTAGAAAAAAAACAGAAGAAGCCACAGCGGCGAGTACGACCCGAGGCTGTTCTTATCAAGCCGGCCGAGGGTCAAAACTACGCAGAGGTCCTCAAGGGCCTCAAGCGGAATGTATCCCCTGACGCCCTTGGTGTTCAAATCAAGGGGGTTAGGGAAACACGAAACGGTGAGGTCCTCGTGGAATTAGGTCCCACAGGAAAAGGCCGAGCTGAACTGTCGGCAGCCATCAAAGAAGCGATCGGGGATAGGGGTAGCGTACGCGAACTTGTCCCCCGTGTGGAAGTCGAGGTCTTAGACCTCGACACTACAACAGATGAGGAAGAAATTAAAGCGGCCGTAAGTAGTCACTTTAAGGATTTAAATGTCGGAGAGGTGAAGATCAGTCTCACGAAAAGACCCTTTAGAGGTACTCTGAGGGCTTTCGTGGAGCTGAGAGAAGATCTGGCGATGAGATTGCTACGCTCGGTACACATGAAGGTGGGATGGGTGTCCTGCCGCGTGCAAAAGAAAGTGGAGAAGATGCAGTGCTATCGCTGCCTAGGTTTCGGCCATATGGCAGCTGGCTGTGA
>NC_046659.1:61092503-61160753 GCF_010883055.1 Belonocnema kinseyi
AAAACCCATAAATACACACATATGTATATTGAAAGTGAAGAAAATTTCAATTCTAAATGTGCAGAATTGGAGAAATATAAAATGTAGATCCAGAAAAAGAATTTAAAAAGACCAAAACGACTCATTTTCAAGAAATATTCATATCCGAATCACAGCAAAAAACAGGTATTTTCGATAAAACAGTTGAATTTTCAACAATATAGATAGACTATCACTTGAGAAGAAAATGTCAAGCAACTAAAACAGATCAGTTTTCAATCATACATTTGTACCCCCAATTAAAAAAAAAATTGAATTTTCCACCGAATAAAAAGTATTTTTAAACGAGAAGGATGAATGTTGACAGAATTGTCGAATTTTGAAGAAAATGATTCAGTTTTGAGCCAGGAAGTATAATTTTTGACAGAGAAAGAACCATTAACAACAAATTTCATTGTAGGCGTCGCGACTGGAAAGAATAAGTATGCACACATATTCATATACACACATACACACATATATATACCTATACACATACATATACATATATATATATATATAGATACACATATACACATATACATCCCCTCTTGTGTGTTTATCTTAGGCCTATAACTTTGAATTTGCAATAAAAAGCGTGCTTTGTACACTTCAAGTATATTCTAGGGATCGCAGAAACTTTCTTTTAATATAACTATAATTAATATTATGATTTCAAATTTTAATACCAAGAGTTTCTCTGTATAGATCATTTGGATCTGATATCAATAGTTTTGTATATACTAGCAGGTTATTCTCATGGAATATACTGTTTGCTTGTCGATATTTTATGTGAAATATAATTTACGAGAATTTCCATAAATGACAGATTAACAGTGATTAACGTAAGCCATTTAATTCATTACGCCTTAGAATTTTCAAATAAATTGTTAACATTACAAATTCTTACATTTTTCTTATCGGTCATTTATTGTAACGTTCGCTTCACTGTATTTTTTCACTTTATAATATTTTAGAATTATCACTAAAAAGTTAAACATTGTAGGTCACAACCACTTTTTACAATATCTTTAAATAATTACTTTCTCCTAAGAATACCTCAGTAAAATAATTATGTATTGAAGCACAATTTATAAAAGTTTCAAAATTTTAGAAGATTTCATTTAAAAATAGTGAGCAAAAAAATAAGTAAAATATCCTGGGATCCAGTTGTCCCAATCTACAAATTCAAAATGAAAAAATGTTAAATGCTATTGCCAAGATTTTAAAAATATTTATTATTTACAGATATCACTTATATTCTGTTGAAAAAAATAATTATCACGAAGAGGGTTCAATATTTTAAAGTTAAATATTTCTGAATTCACTTGAAAGTCTGTCTTACAAGTTCAAATAACAATACCTAATGGTCACTATTTTCATATGATATTTTTTATAAATTCCATATAGTGCTCCATATTAATTTATCAACATTAATGGTATTAAATCACCGTCAAGTAAAAAAACGACGAATAAATTTTCTCGAATGAACGGTCCTTTTCCACCTTTAGTGGATATCTTAGCCAATTCTTCGTAGATTCGCATCAAAACTTTTCGAATTAATAACAAAATCGCTAAAATTCATCTTTTGTATATACACATTGTCTATTATTGAGAAACTGGATAGCGCTGATTCAGAAAATACGAACAACGTATCATTTTTAGCAGTTCAGTAAACCTATAGCCTACAATATTCAATCGATGTATCTAAAAGTTTCAGAATAAATTGATAAAATTGATCAATTGATTGATATAAGTTCCATTAATTATGAGTTAATACCTTTTTACTCGCGGATTTTTTTAGTTATTGATATTTTTCGTGAATTCTTACTATATAAAATTGCCAAAAATATTTTGACAAGTTGAAGCTAAAATCAGATAAATCGTTTAAATACTAATTATTCCCATATTTAAAAATTCTTTTTATAAATCAACCAGAAACTTGAAATACCCTTAGCGATCATGTTTTTCCTACCCTTAAAGGCAAAGAGGCTACATAATTATAAATAAAGTATATACTTTTACCCAACTAAATTAAATTAAGAAAGCAAAAAATTATGTGTCTGTTTTAAAATAATTAAAATAAGAATTCAAATATAATTAAGAGTGTCTGAATTTATCCTATTTTATTGTATCATTAAAAATGTAGCTGTATGTGTCATTTTGTAAAAAGAGTACCACTTTATCAATGATGAAATAAATACGTAACCTTATATGTACCTGAATAAACTTCCAGCATTTTAAGTCTACTGTGAACCTACCAAGTTAAAAAACGAGATCCAGAGCCGCTTTTGAAGTCGAAACTTTGAAAGATCACTTTTCGACAAAAAACGCATCTACATTTGGCAAGTTTCATAAGCGCACTTGTTATACTTTTTTTTCAAACATAGAATTTAACCACTTCCGATAATTTCCAGTAGACAATGATAATGTTACTGTATCACAGAAAAAAATGGGGATAAGAAACGTTGCAGATAATCGGCTTTAATATGCTGCCTATAGCGGAGTCCGTTGAAGAAATTGGCGAGTCGCAACAGTGATTTTACCTTATTTTGAAATAAGTTAGTCCCCTGGCTCTTACCTTGGCTTCACCGATTACCTACAACATTTCTTACCCCCAGTTTTTTCTGTGCAGATAACGCAGAGATTAATATCATTTTTCCCATCGAAACCCCAAAATCGCCACTTTATAGACCTCTTTTCAGTTCACAGAAACGCGTCTCCTAAGCTACGGTAGACAAAGTGGTACATTTTCTGATGAAATGACACATATTTTAAAGCATTAAAGATGTATTACCTCCTGAAAGAGTAGAGAAAAATAAGTGCATAAAATTAACTCTTTTCACAAGAACCTCTCATATCCGAATCACCAAAAAATCGAAGCTCGGATCTGAGAGTTTTAAGTGCAAAGCCTGCAAAATGGTCATAAAGTATGATCCCGAAAGAAAATATCAGTAAAAGGATGCGCAACCTGTGCAAATAAAGATAAGGCGGTAGAAGCCAGGTCGCAATAAAAAAGAAAAGTAGCGGTCTGAAATTTGCAAGAAATACTTGCAGCACGTCGAGCGTAATCACGATCATCTTGCACGGCAATTTCTCACACGTTGAAAAAGCTCGTAAAAGCAATAAGAGGTGGAGGCTTCTTGGAAGCCAGAAGCCTCGAGGTGTCGATCACGTTTAAGAAGGACAAGGGAATATGTACTATATACATACACATATATACAACGTTCTTCGTCTTCTTTTGTGGTAAGGGGAAAAGAAAGAGAAGAAAAGTAATGAGAAGTGACTTCTCGGCTATATCCACGTGGCCCAATTAATGAGCCGGTTACTTTGGACGCCATTCTTTTCGGCAGATTTATGACATCGAAATCATACGCGGCACTCAGTCAGGGCTTTTGGTTTAAGATAATAAAAGGGCGGCGGGAACGAGAGAAGGAGTTATTCGGTAAGAATTAAGAGCAAGGGTGACGGACGGTGGCCGATCAGCGCCGTCAAAATAATGATCAGCGTAAATAATGAGCCTCGTTATACAGACTTTTCGACGTGAAGATCACGATGAGGTGGACCCAGAGCTTATATTATAAAAATGTGGGTCCCAAGCAACGATGATTCGCAGTCATTACGGGGCTTATAAGAGACCAAAAGGATTGCATGCGGCGACAACCGCTTAAACACAGAAGAGATTAATTTATCACCTCCAAACATCTCTGCCATATCAAAACATTTAACGAGGAAAAAGATAATTAAAGTTTTTTAATGGAGTTAACGCAGAATGTGATATCCCAAATGAAAATTATTAATGTGAATAGCCATTGTTTGAAATGCTTGAACAAACTGAAAATAATGAGTTTATAATACAAGTGATACACAATCTTCACAATCTTTCCCCTATATCCCTCTTTTCCCCTTTTTTAAGAAGTCCTCTTTTCCCTTTTTTCAAGAAACATCCCCTTTTACTCGATGTTTTCGCTCATATTTCAACTAAATTAACATAACTAATAAGAAAATCTAACTCTTTTTACATTCTCATCAAAAGAGGTATTAGATTTGTGTAAGATTTAAACCCTCCAGTTTTTGTCAAATGCTCACGTTTTGAGTGGAATGTTTTTGAGTGGATGGTTTTTTTGTTAGCACGATAACTTTCGAAAGAATTAACTGATTGGATTTTTCTTTGGTCACCTCTTTGAGTATCTTAAAACGAAGGTTAATTTTGGTTAGCCAGCCATTTTGGATAAAAATTCAAAAAGTGAGCAGATTTTGAATATTTTTAAGACTGTACGGATATTCATAGTACTTAGAAAGGCAAACAATTTATCTAAATGACTTTTTTTGATGAAAGCAATATTTACCAGAGTTATAGCATTTTCAAAATTCCAACAAACACACGAAAATGAACATTTTAAGCCAAATAACGCACGATATGAAAAATAGTCAAGAAAAGAAAAATGTTGTTTTTTGAATTCCCTGCAGGATTAGCATAACAACTTTGCGAATTTTTTTGAAAAATCAAGAATTCGAATTTTGGCAACATACAAAAATAATGGAAAATCACAAATTACATTTTTTCATTCAACTATTTCACAGTATTTCAAAGATTCTCAATTATGTAAATGTGTTTAAGAAATATATATATATATATATATATAAGTTTTTGGTTTGGTACCTAAAAGAGGGCCGCACAGTGGGGAAAAAATGACTTTTTTGTTTCAAAATGACTATTTTTTCTATTTTACGTTCCCGCTGCTCGTCAATAACTGAAAAATTGTTGAAATCGCTTTAGTTGCATAGAGTAATATCAGTTAAGGATATTCCAATATTAGACAATTTACAAAAGAATTTTATAAACAAATTATTTTTTGAACAAATTTTGTCTACAATTTTCCATGAATATACGTTTTTTCAAGTTATATTGCAAGAAATTTGAATGGACACAATATTATATCAAAAAAATTCATCTTATAATTATAATTGTTTATATTATAAACAAAGTTAACGTACAAATACAGTAATCAGGCATTTTTCGACAGAAATATTCGTTGTTTTCGATGTAAATTTTTTTTTAATTATGGAATTTGTGCTAATTTTACCAAAATGCATAATTTGTTGATTAATTTTATGATTTTTCAAACAAATGCATTATTCGGGCCTTTATCGGCTGAAAATTTTGGCTTTTTCAATGCCAGTCTTTTCAGTTGGGAATTTCATGACATTTTCAGCAACATTCATGATAAGTTGATAAGTTTTATGATTTCTTCAAAAAAATTTAATTAACAAATGCATTAATCAGATATTTGTGTACAACAATCATGATGAGTTAATAAATTTTTTGATTTTTACAAACAAGTTTAACAAAAAAATACATTATTCGGCTAACTGTGGACGGAACAATTAGTTTTTTTTCGATGTATAGTCTTTTTAATGGGAAATTTCATGATGATTTCAGCATAATTCATAATT
Source organism: Belonocnema kinseyi (assembly GCF_010883055.1). Taxonomy (NCBI): domain Eukaryota; kingdom Metazoa; phylum Arthropoda; class Insecta; order Hymenoptera; family Cynipidae; genus Belonocnema; species Belonocnema kinseyi. The sequence goes on from NC_046659.1 coordinate 61,097,979, forward strand.
GGTTGGTAAATTGTATATTTTTTTAAAAACAAAGTCAATAAACAAATGCATTATTCTGGCACCTGTCAATAAAAAATGATTTTTTTCGATATCCTAATTAAAAAAGTTGACATAGAAGAAAATTAATTTGTCTGTACACAAATTCCTGGTAAATGCATTTTTTATTGAATTTGTTTAAATAAATCTTACAATTTATCAACTTATTATCCCAGGCGGAAATATTATTTATAGTTTATATGTAGTGTGAAGATTTATATAGAATATTTATTTGTTTCATACATTTTTTGTATAAAACAAATGAATATTATATATGAAACTTTACACTATATATAAACTACATATAATTTTTCTGCCTGGAATGAATGTTGTTGAAATTGTAATAAAGTTCCCAACTAAAAACTGGCATTGAAAACCCCGACTTTTTCTGCCGACAAAGCCCAAATAATGTATTTGTTTATTAAATTTGTTTTTGAAAAATCATACGATTAATCAACAAAAAATTATGAATTTTGCTAAAAATTATCATAAAGTTCTTAATTTCTTGCAATATAACTTGAAAAACGAATAATTATGGAAAATTTCAGAAAAAATTTGTTATATATAAAATTTGTTTATTGACGAGCATCGGGAACATGAAATACATAAAATAGCCATTTTTTCGTTACAATCACGAAGTTACTATTGTCGATGCTTTCACCTTTAGCTTTAAAAAGTCTGTGCACAGAGATCGAGCGCAGAGCGCAAGGCAAGTACACGATTGAGCGCGGAGCGCGAGATAATTATGTCATCAAGCGCAAAGCGCAAGAACCAACAGTCGCGCGCCCTAGACGCGCTCAAACTTGTGAGCCGCGCACGCATCGCGCTACGAGATATTTCTTTTCAACATAATATTTTTTATGTTTGAATTGAACGACACTTTAATTTAAATTTATCATCTCTACAAGATCACTAGGAGTACTATGCTTTCTTGTAACTATGAGTAGAAACTCCTACTTTTAGCTTCGATTTAACATAACGAGTTATGAAATATCGATCATTGTTATGAATAAATATGTGGTGCGTTACTGTCGTAAAGGGTTCGTACCATATCCTGTCAGTCACAACCATAATTTTTTAATTAGAAGTTAGTACGCGACTCCCCAGCTGCGCGCTTAATAGATAAATAAATTTATTTTATTCTTATTTAATAAAGATTTTTGAAGCAATATTTCTTAGTCAATCCCATTTACCTGACATAAACTGAAATAAATTAAAATCTGTAAACAGGCAGGGTTTCTACAACGTGCTAATTTCGAAATTCTCTGATATTGCCACTCTTTTCCCTGACAAATTTTGGATTTCCCCCAACCAATACAACTTTTACTTTCAGGTATAAAACCAACCTTACACCTAAGAGACCAATTATGTTGATAGAACAAAATGTTTTTTTTATACATTTATTTTAAATTCTTATAGTGAAAACAGTCCACATATTACTTAAGACGACCTGGGGGCGGTAACATTTACCGCCTGGGAAGGGTTGGGTAACATTTTTTTTTCTTGCGAGGGCGACGTGGCGAGGGTAGAGGCAATTAAACTACATGACGTAAGAAACATTTTTGTCAAAAAAAATAGTAAATCTACATATATATTACAGCTTATAGCTATTCAATTTTCAAAGGAATAGATGAATTTCTAATCTAATAATTTATTTTTCAACCAAACAGATAAATTTTTTACCAAGATAAACAAATTGTGAACTAAACATAAGAGGTTTCAAATAAAAAAGATAGACTTTTAGTTCAAAACTTATTCTAAGCAAAAAAGAAAACACCTTCAGAAAAATAGTTAAATTTTCAACCAAAGAGATCACTGTTTAGGCCAGAAAAAATATCATTCTCAATGAAAAGTATAATAATTGATCATCCCGTCAAAAAATATTATAATTTCTTCTTCGAAAACAGTTAAATTCCACAAAATATATCAATTTCCAACAAACTAATTAAATTGTCAACCAAAAAAGGTAAATTTTCGAAAAAAAAAATATAGAATTTCTAACAACATAGTTGAATGAAAAAAAGTTTGAACCAAAATTTTTTCAGTCAAAGAAGAAAAAAAATGTCTTCCAAAGTGTTGAATTTTTACGCCAAAAAGATATATAGCCAACAACAACAAAAAAACTCATTTTTAACAAAAATAGTAGGATTTTAACCGAAAAAGGAAAATTTCTATAAAAATAGTAGAATTTTAAACCACCAGACAAAATCTCAAGCAAAAAAAAATAAAATTATGTGTTTGTAAGACTTGTAATTAACACTCTTTCTTTTCTAAATCGAATTTCATTAAGGTTCCACGATCATTTAATTAACTTAATGTATATGTATGTTCAGCATTCATTCTATGAGACGATAAAGCGGTTCAGAGCAAATTTTCGGTATTCTTCATGATGGGAAAAGGGGATTCAAAATTTCAGAAAATATCCTTACGCAATTTGTGGATTCAAATTGCTTGCTATTCCCTGACCAGTTATTTGAAATTTCCTGACTTATCCTACTATTCTGAAATTCCCTGAAGTTTTGCAACCCTAAAAGAGCAATTTCCAAATAAATAATTAATAAGACGTGCTAAATCACTCGAGACATAATAAAAGCAAATAGGTATATTATGAAACTGTGAGTGCTGCTAGATGGAAAGTAGAAACTCTTAGAGTGATCACGCCGATCACCATCTGACAGAAAATTCCCAGATATATATAAACAAGTTGACTACGCTCTCTTTCAATGCAATATTTTGAATTGTGTTTATTATTCCTTTGCAGTCTCCTTTCACTCTAACCTGAGTTTCAGTCGAAATTCCGAATTTATTAGTTCGGTAATTCAGGAAGAAAAACTAAGAATCCGTATGGCATTTTGTAATATCGTTATATGACTTATAGTGAACAGATTTACAAAGATCAGCCTGTAAATTCTATAAGCAGTAGTCGTTAATTCCAAATGACTTCTTCGAAATAGTTGAACAACATGCTTCCATTTTTTTCTTTTACTAACGAGTGCACTTCGCATTTCAAAGAGGAAAATCACAGAAGGAGAGGCTTACAATTGTTGTTAGTTAAGCGCTATTTTGTATTCATGGCTCTTGAGACTACTTATTTACGAGAAAACGCTGTCATTCTTTATAACCAGTTTATTTAAGAGCAACAATATTTAATTAAATAATGAATCTGTTGAAGGTATATTCTCCTAGTTATTGTGATATTATAGGCGAAGTTTTGGATTTAACATTAATAAATATTATAATCAGATTTCAATTTGGGAAAGGGTAGATTTTTCTCTTAATTTGAAACACTGATTTAATTCACTGATTTTTAATTCATTTTTTACTGATTTTTTTCCAGGAGGTTTTCATCAAGTAAAATCTTGCAGAATGAGCAAAATGAATAAATAAGTACAAATATTTTCATTTTTCAAGGACTTTTAAATTTAAAATATTGATATGAATCATGGTTAGTATTCATTTGGGTAGGGCGATTATACATCCGTAAAATCTGACTTTCGATTCGTCGTAATCGACATCCCCCCATTTGTTCGTATTCCGGAAGAAGAAATTCCATATTTTTTCAAATCGTTCAACATTCGCCTATGTCCCTTGGGCTTTTGATACTAACGTGGGATTTTAAATGGTTTTAAAAATGTTGTATTTGTTTTAACAATGTTTTCCCCGGCTGAACGTCCGGAGAGATCGTACGTTTATCTACGTTTATTAAATAAAAGTTTAAATAAAAGTTGGTATCATTTCGAACTTGAGCTCCAATAGATACATTTAGAGATCCAAATGGGTTCGTTTAGAGCAATCTTGAAAAGAACATGGAGGTACATCCGCAAACGAAATCACTTGCAATGTAGGGCTGGTAAGTTAGGGTTCGATTTACAGTTATCGAACGTTGGCTTAAGATGAAAAGTTTCTTGCATCTTAATATGCCTTTATGTTGACAACATTGTTGCATAACCTGCAAATGCTTTATCAAGTCATTTTATTTATTTTGATAGCGGAAATGTTTTGTGTAATTTAATTATCTTCATTAAGTTGTGTCCATCAGAGTTCGATTACATGTGTGCTTTAAGGTAAAAATTATGTTATCAATTGAACAAAATTTCAAAGTGGACAAAGCGAAAAATAGGTTCTTTATAAATAGGCTCAATTACAATTGGGATCATTTAGAACGCCAACTAAGGTATCATTTAGAGCTTATTTATCGTTTTGCGTATCTTTTCAGCAAGTGGGGTTCATTTTTGTTGGGAACCAAAAACGGGTTTTAATGGAAACCCCAGTTTTTTCTGTGAAGACAACGAGAGCTGAAAAAGGGAACGGGGTGTGGTTTATGTCTAGACGTACATACACTACCATTATGTAAGACATTAATTATATTATTCACTTGTGCCATTGCTTATGAAATACGGAGAAAAGTCTAGTTTTTCCGAACCGCTTACACTATTTCGCCTATGATGGAAATTCTTCCTTGAACATTCATTAAGAAGCGACTGAATTTAAATCTATAAAAAGTTAATCACACACCCTTCTTTCTTCCATTTTATTAAAATCTAAGCTTTTTCCATTTAAAATCCAATGTTAATTTCAAACCGACGGGCGCGCGGGTTAATGTTGATGGATTTAAAAATAGCAGTTAATATCTTCTTCCAGAAAACGAACAAATTAATCAGTATTCATATTTCTGAATTTAAAAAATCACTACAAAACTTGAGCAATTTCAGTAAAATTTCTAGCATTTAATTTGATAAGTTCATGTAATAATTGTATCAACTTTAAACGTAGGGTAAAATAAATTCAACAAAATTTAAAAAAAAACTGAAAATTTAAATTGAAGTAATTATAAATTAAATGATTGAAACCTTTTTAAATTCTCCATATTTAAACAGCTTTTAAACTGAAAACGTCAAATTATTTTGAATTGAAAATTTTAGAATTGTATTAATGCGTATTGTATCGCAAAAAATGAAACAGTACAAAATTTTAATTAGAATTAAAGAAATTAAATTATGTAGAGAATAATTTTGAAATTCTAAATACTCGGAAATTTTTTTAGTGATACGCTCAAAGATTTTATTCAAACTGAAAGCAAAGTGGTTGGAAATTCATTGAAAACTTATTGCAAAGTGATTACCAATAAATTACAAAATGATTTTAAAAAATTTACAAAATGAGTGTAAAGGATTGCACATTCATTACAAAGTGAGTGAAAAGTGACTACAAAGTGATTGCAAAATCATTCCTGCTATTTAAATAAATTAAAAAAATTAATAAAGATCGAATATCCTTTGGGATGTTGAGTTTATGATTCTTGCATAATTGCATAATTTTCTGAAATCTATTGAAATTGCATGAAAGCGAATTAAACCTCAGAAATGGGTCGCATTGTCCTGCATAATTGTACAATTTTTAGTCGCATAAACTATGCATAACAGCGCCAATTTTAGCAGCATAATTTTGGATTATTGAACATCAGAAACTCAACATCTCTAAATATCCTGCAGGTCAATGATTTATTGTAAACAACATTTTCTTAATAATAACTCCCTAATAATAATATTATGAAACCACCATTATTAAATGATAAATCGTGCTTTGTAATCTCCTTTCAAACGAAAACCTCATCAGGCCTAAAAAATACATCACCAGCCTTCTTAACTTTTTCTCTCCTTGACTTCATGAATCAAAATAACTTTTTAAAAAATCTCAACAAAGGGGAAAACACGATAACTCGTCTCCCCTGTTAGAAAACATGAAATGATCCATCCACAATTGCATGAGAAGGGATCGATCAATTTCATTCTCCATGAATCGTATTTTTATGGAGTTTTAGAACGCGCTGAACGCGAGTTGGTTATACGATTTATTTTAAACGTTAACTGCTTGATTCAAAAGCAATCCGTTCCGGCCATCCGACTTGCGGTGCATATGCCACAGAATTCGTGCACGCAAGGGAGGGTATCAAATATATCGCAATCCATACAATGTAACCCCTAATGCTACTGTAATGTGAATATAATGGAGTTCGCGCCCCTGTGTACTGTATGTGCTATACAGTCTACATGTAGTGTCAAGCGTGCGGATTCGACGTCGTCTCCCTCGAAAATCTGAAATTGACTTCCATGACGACAAATTCGACACGAGTCGCAAAACATCGGTTGACCGAACTATCTATTCTAGCTCTGCTGAGACTGCAAAACCAGCTGAGAAATGTCCGTGTAATCGTTTTACCAAATTTTTATGCTAGGTGGAAAATATTTAGACAGCAGATATATTTTTATACATTTTTTATGCCACAACGTGAAGAAAAATGTGTCTATACTAAATAATAGAGCCGAGCCTTTTTCGATTGAAAAATTATCTGAATGGTCTGATTGTGTGAAGAGAAATTTTATTCATATTCATTTACGTTGATTGATTCACAAATCGTGTGATTTTTTATTTGTATAATTGACCGGTTGGGGGCCGTTCAAAAACACGTCACACTACATTCAACACTTTTTCCATCCTTCCCCTTCTTCATCACAGATCATCACATGAAGCTTGATACCCTATTGTTATATCAAAAATACGAACATGGAGGAAGGTCGGATATGTTTTGAAAGAGGGGAGGGGCTTAAAGTTAATTTTTCTTCGATTCCATTTGAGAATGCCTAAAATAATACACGAAACATACAAACATAATATTTTAACAGACTTCCCAGCCAAGAATGCTGTTACAAGAGGGTGAATTAATTTATAGGTACCATATCAAATTCAATATTAATCGCTTAAGGTCTCATGTCCAAATATGTTGCATTTATAAAAATAAAAAACAGCTGAAACTTCAACCAAACAAAACAACTTGTATTTCTCCCACATTTGTACACAGATCTTGAAAATTAAAGGTCACAGCATCGGCAACTATAATTTGGTGATTATGAACTCTCTTGTCAAAGCTTCTTGGGCTTTAACAAACACATTGTCATCATATATCTCGTACTTCGCACATGATTTTGTCCAATACGTAAACTTTTCTACATTATGTTTAACACTATGATATATCAAGTGTACATTATATTTATTTTTGTGCCACAGGCTGATACTGCTTGTTCAAATATTGTAAAATAATCTACAAATTTTAGGTTTCATAATTGCTTTAAAATTTGCTTCTTACTTTGCACTAATTTTTATTCTCAGCTACCCTGCAAAAATCTGTCATTTCAATAAATTTATATTGTTACAATTCATAATATGCATTGGAATTGAAACAAACGTATTTGAATTATCTTGTTATTATATTTTTAAAAAATGCGCAATCTACAAAAAACAATTTTGTTATTTAACATTTTGTAGCAACTTGTGTCGTTTTTCTACAAATTAAATTTTTTCATTTTTAATCATATTTTTAACGATTGACAGAAAAGTTACTTGTCCTTTCTATAAATTACAAATAAAGGATTTGTAAAATCTTTTTGGGTGAACAATTTTTGTGAATTAATTTTTTCTCGTGCCTTGGGTCTTTTCTCCAAAAATTAAATTTTTCATTTTTAATTTTATTTTCCACGATTAAAACAAAAACTATTTTTAATTTAATCTTGTTTCTAACGAATAAATGGAATGTTTGATTTTTCATTATTTTTTACGCTGTTAAAATTAGAATTTTTAATTTTTCAAGGAAATTCGAAAAGCTGTTGAAGTTTTATCCAAAATGTCTGGTTAACGAACTTGACCTTCAACTTTCAGCCATTAATGGAAAAGTTAACTTTTCACTTAAAAAAATTAATTTTCAACAAAATTGTTAAACCTTCAAAGATAAAATTAATTTTTAACAAAGTAGTTCAACTTTCACAAAATTAAATGTGTAGTTAAATTTTCAACCAAAAAAGATGAATTCTGAACCAATAATATGTTTAATTTCTTCTGCATTTTCAACTTAAAAAAATGAACTTTCAACAAATAAAAAAACACAATTTTCTTATTGGTCTCTATTAATTTAGTTCGCAGTTAAATGGAAAAACAAGAAAAACAGGAATGAGAGGTATAGAGGAAAGACTGAGGAGCTTGCTGTGAATAAATTGGAATTGTGATAATCTTATAGTAAAGAATGAGAGTTTAAATAATCAGGAAAAATTATTTAAAATAACTTTAAAATAGAAAACTAATCATTTTCTTAAAAAATAAAGTTGATTTTCGACTGCACACTTTTTGTTTTTGACTACAAAATTTTAAATTAGGACTACGCAGAATATTATGCCCTGAATAACGATGTTTTTGCATTTGAACCAGACATCACTTATTTTTTATTTGTTCTTTGTGAAGTTAAATTTAAAATTAATTAAAAATAAGTACACGATACAGTATTTTAATGATCTAAGAAAATTTGTCTTATCTCAAGAAAATCTACTAAAATGAAAAAAATCCAGTTTTTTTAAAACTATTACATTTTCTTGAGACAAGAAATAATTTGTTAGGTCAAGAAAATATGATATATTTTCGTGATTCAATATTACACTCGGATTCCGATTTCAGCAAAGCCGATTTTTGTTTGCCGAGAACTGACGCCATGCGGTTGTTTCGGATGAAAGGAGCCGCGGAGGATTTACCGTCGTCACTCATGCATGACAAACAGTAGCATTGCAATACAGCACAGTACCCTTAACTAAATGCCTACCTGGATAACTGCGTCACATTGCGCCATATTGCGTCAGTTCACTCTCAGTGCTCACACAGCTATGATGTTGACGTACGGAGAAACTCCGTATAAGTCGAAGGTCAGAACCAAATCTATACTCAAATCGGAGTCAGAGCGTTTCGTGCTACTTCTGAAAAGGCAAGGTTACCGCAATATTGCGCCCAATTGTTCAATTCCACTTTGAGAGTTGCCCAAGAAACCGACACTCTGAGAACGGCAATTATATCCGAACTCAAAAGAACGATGTCAAGGTATTTGGCTTATGTCTCTATTTGTTAAATTAAAAAAGGAAGTTAGAGTAAGGATGGCTTGTCTCTTTCCTAATTCTCTCCCTCTTTTTTCCTTTGTTATATGTTTTTTTCTAATGAGCTGATTACAATGTTGTTTATAAACATATTTCTCTTATTTTTAAGTCCCTTTGTGAAATTTTGTTGCATAAATTATTCTTTTTGAATATTTTTTTGTAAACAATTGATTTTTAAATTGACAATATGTTTAAACCTTTTTGTTCAAAAATAATTTTTTGCACAAACTATCTTGTTAATACTAGGCAGTCTGATAAGTACCTAAAAATTCTAAGAGAGAGATGGCGAGTACTTTTCGGACGGTATCAAAAAGTTATAAAATCGTTGGACTCGCTGTATCGACCTAAAAGGAGAGTATGTTGAAAAATAAAACCGTCTTTGGCCAAAAAAACGTCTCCGTATTTCATTTTTCAGGGACTTATCAGACTGCATAGTATGGTGTCATTTGTGTCTCTAATTTTACTCTTAACAAAATTCCACTTTATTTATTTTTTAAGTGTTTAACTGATTTCAATTTTTATTAACTATACTAAATATGATTTTCACTCAGAATATGAAGATTTAGTATTTATAATATTATATTATCATGTTGTTACATGTAAATTCTTATAATATACGGGTTTATATTTTTAAAGTTTGTGCTGTTTATCACTTCTCAATCTTAAATTCAGTTTCCATATTTCAAAAAAAATCTTTTTTTTTTATTGCAGAAAAGTCCCTTCTACATTGTATATTTTAAATTTTTGATACGATACGATCAAATGTCTCGATTTATCATTAAAATCTTAATAGAAATATGACTGCCACTTTTGCCTCGCAATAATAAGAAAAATTATCATTCAAATACGAGTAAAAAAATTTTTTTTAGTTATTCAAACATTTAAAATTTACCTGCTCTATACTCTTCCCCCAATTTAGGCTTAGTATTATTTCGAAACTCACGTGAAATTATATTCTTTAATCCATTTAAGGTATCAAATCTCATAATTTTACGTGCATATTTGTCAAAATATATACAACATACATTTTTAAATGACATATACATGTATTTATATATTGGTACATTATAAGCATTCATCTACACCGAAACGCATGTTTTACAATCCATAAATTGTAATCTCTCTTTTATGACATTGCTATAGAATAATTGTGGCATGAAATAATTTTCATACTCACCCTACAAATTATATTTCCCTCAATTGATTCTATAAATCAAGCCAATAAAGACCTGCCATCTTATAGTGACAATATAAATGTCTACAATCTTAATCAGAATCAATAAAAGTGACCTCCGTGTAACTAATACTCATTTGATTTAAACACCTGTGATTAAAATCATAGTTGTGAAATTGTAATTACAGGAGGTAGTTTTAATTTTAAATCGATAATATTGCCAATGTGTAATTAAGTGTCCCCTTCTAATTGTCACCCTCATTCTTGGAATAGCAATTACGGAAGATTGGAGATAAAATATTTGCAGTTTAATGAAGCAAAGGTAAAAATGTTTAGCGGTGAAGACAAAAATCATTATGTATAGTTTTTTAAAATTACTTTTAAACAATTTTTTGGTTATTTTAAAACTTAACAAACTGATTATTTATTACTTTCATTACATAATTATAAAATGATACAGATGATTCAAACTTCAATGTGAATACGCCAACTTTACTGTCACCAGTGGTTAAAAAATGAGTTTCACTTATAGATATAAATATACTCTAAAATAGTATTTTCTATTCCTATTAATAAAGATCTCTAATTACTGCTATTCCTAATTGTATGGCTTTGTTTAAACATTAAATGAAAACGGTCAAAACGTCATTGATTGAGTTATACCTGGTGCAGTTTGAAAAATAAAAGTTCTTTGTATACTAAAAACATTAAAACAATATCAGAACAACAAAACGTAGACAATATCAGCAATTTTGAAAATTATCCTCTATGTATTTATAAAGTTTATTTGATCATTTTATTAATTTAAATATTGAAATCAAATAATTGAAATTATTTCAACACTCTACAATTTATAAGCATAGTCATGTTAGTATCTATTCATAATATAATCTATCTGTATCTATCTATAAATATATAAAACTGGGAATGTTTCTTCACTCTTTTGTTTAATATCCATCTTTAAACTACATGTATGATTATGTCAAATAACGCCTGTAACTATTTGAGGAGTTTACTTATTTATTGTCATTTAAGGAATTAATTGATAACTTATTTGTGAATTTAAATTAAACTTTAATTTTCGTATACGAAGGAAAAACAGATAAAGAGTATGAAATGTCGATCAGACGATACATTCAGTCAAATTGAGGTTATGTTCAATATTTTAAATTTAAAATAAAAACGGGGTAGTTAATCAAAGAACGAATCATCTGTAATCTGAATTTAAAATTATATCTATTTTGAGTTACTTAAACTCAAATTTTATTTTAAATTCATAAACATTTTGTCAAATGTGTTAAGTCAATAAACCTGCAACTTAAGCGCATTGTTTCCCCCTTTGCACAGAAAAAAATCGTTATCCAATTTTATGTAAGGTTAGTTAATTTGTATTCTTTGGAAATGTTCCTAAATTGTAATATTCCATAATTGTAATATCGAAAATATATAGTGGCCAAATATAGTCGTGAAATTCCAAGGCGCTACGCGCATGCGCTCGGACGGTTTTAACATTTGAATGTGTTTCAGTTGAACATAAAAAAATGTTACGCCTAACATCTCAGAAAGATAGTAAATGTTTTGCATGAATATCCGCATGTTAGGTGCCAGTCTTACCCTTTGAACATCTGCATTTAAACATCCATTTTTCTCCGTGTTGTCATGTAGAAGTTTATACGAAATTCCCAAAAAGATTGTTTATGATGTAAAGTTGTTTTAATAAAACATAAAGTTGAATAAAAATAAGTTTAAATTATAATGATTAAAAATAACATATTCATTATTATGAGAGCAGGATGCGATTGTATCCTGTTCCCATAAGAATAGCTAGGAAAATAATTTTCCTTTTCTTTAAATACACTCCAATATAATTTGGATTTCAATAATTGACTCCAAAAATGACATTATGAGATTTCGTTTTTAATTCAATATAAATTATTCCCAATGAGTTCCCCTGATGATGAAAAAAGCGAGTTTTCGAAACGTTGGAAAACATTTTAAATAAAAATCCGTCCGATAGAGATACAAGCAACTTCTATTGTTCTTTTTTATCCTATATTAATTTTTTTGGACGTTAAAGGATATTTATGTAAAATAATAAATTGTTCCAAAAAATACCCAAAGTATGAGTTCTAATAGAGACTTTTCATACAGAATTCATTACCTGCATCGACTGACTTTGAAGATTTTACAAGGTAATGATGCACCTTTTACGTTTTAATACAAATTTGGTGACATTAAACTAGGAGCAATTAAATGAAGAAACTACAAGGATAGATATTAGTTATTCTTGAAATGAAGATAATGGAAACGGGATGTGATAGTTTTTAAGTTTACGTTTCAAACTTTAACCGATTGCAGATCTTTTTTTATGTCGCCATCTATCGGATATCAACGAACTAAAAAGGAACCATAAAAAATATTTCTATTAGAATCTCAGTTCTAAAAGGATTCTTGTGAATTTAGGGGTAAATCTTGTTGCAGATAACTTTCTAATTTTATATACTGGTTTTGATCTATAAGGCTAAGTTAGCTGAAAGTTATTAGAACACAAATCGTATAATCATACGGCTTCATAAAGACGGTCGTGTCAATTCATATGGGCTACCAAAGATTACTCTCAAACGCGTCGATAAAAGCAGAAAAATACCGAGGCACCAGGGTCATGATTTCCCATATAGGATAAGATTTGTTGCAGATAATCTTTACGAACGAGCTGGGAATTACGAAAAATTCCGTAACAGTAGACAGTTCAATAAAATAATAAAGTTTCCAAAAAAAGTTTTAGCAAAGTAATCAGGAAATCTATGCGACAGGCGTTCTGACCATACATGGCATTGATCCACTAGCATTTATCCAGCTACATTGTAAAGCCTCTCTTTATAGTTTATAAATTATACCAAACACACGATAAGTAGCGTGTTACGTAAATCAGTAATTCAGTACACTGCCTGATTATCACAACAGGTAGGTATACCTGCTTCTTTACGAGCACAACCATAAGGAAGGAAAAGGAAAGACACGGAAAGGGTAGGTACTTATCAGCGACAAAAATTCAATTACCGACCGTAAGGGCCCCGAGGGCGGAGGGTCTCGGCGTGAATTGAAAATGTCGTAATCGCAGTTCCTTTATCCTTTGTAAGAAAGTTTTACAGCGAAACACTCGATGCGATGGAGTGACTTCCATATACAGTCAGCCAGTCAGTCAGTCAGCTTCCAACCGCATTAGCGAAATACGAGTATACGTATGAGGTTGTGTACCGCGACGGAAACCTACGGCCCGGTACACAAAGAGCGCATTAGCTGAGCCATAAAATAAAATAGCTTGCCCATTCCCTTATTTCTCCTCTCCTTTCAGCTCACGAAGGAAGTCCAGGGAATTTCTGACGATGAGTTTCAACTCACGCGCCTGCGTATATATGCGTTTAACGTTCGATGCGATGCGTGCGTCGTTTTGTGCTCAAACCTACATAACTATCGCTATATACTGCCGCACATTTAAACGTCGGCCATTACGTTGGCTAAAGCTTAACGATGTCAGCCATTTTGCCGGGATGCGAATCGCGATAATGCCAAAAACAAGCAAATCCGCTTTTCTCCCGAGTTGATCATTCCACCAAATTGCCACATTAAGTGGTTTAATTAATTACTTCGGCTTTAGTTCAAACCATAATCTTCCATGTGCCCTTATTTTATAAAACGTCAATTGTTATCTATGTCAGTTTTTTATTTTTATTTATTGCTATACCTAATTCTTAAGTAGCTTCTAAGATCTACCTCACTGTAAACAATTGTTTAAACTGTTTCCTCTTTACCATAACTCTATATGCAATTTTATAATACATGAAATTGTGACAATCAAGTAGTGTATTCTAAAGTCTGATATTGAGCAGAAAGAGGAGATTAAATATAACCTACAAAACAGGCGTTTTTTCCAATTTCTCGTTTTGCTAATGTTTATTTTACTGAAATTACCTGATCAAAACAAAAAAGTGATTTTTTGTTGCGAGTTATATTCCATTGGGTAAGGCTAAATTGTTTCGCATCGGAGCGAAAGAAGATATTATACAGTTGAAATGGTACCCATACCCAATTTGGTGGGTAAATTTTCCCACGTGAAGGTAATTTTTTGCAGGTGAAGACTATTCTGAAATCGGGATAACGATTACACTTCGTTTTTTTGTATGGAATAAAATATGTTTTCCGTTCGGAATTTAAAAAATGTAGTGTGTATCTAAACAAGTTTTTTTACTCTATATTCATTAATTTTTGCGCCAAATAGGAGTCACTCGCAAAATACGTGAAACGTGCAAGAGGGGTGAGGGGTGCTATAAAGTATCAATTTCCACATAAAGTACAATCGAAAAAGCATTTCGTAGGGGTAGAGAGGATGAAATTGCTGTACAATGTATCGCGTATGTTGCGAATGGCTAGTAATTTTCCTGTTTTGTCTGGGTGTACGAGTTTGTGAATCAATTAACTGCTTTACTGAACGTACCAGTGACGCTAAATGGTAGAGTCAACTAGTGATACAGCGCTCCACGAAACATGTTACTTAAAATTGTCGAAAACGGATTACGTTGTGAATTATTAGTGTTTGTTTCAGAAATATTTGGGCTTAACTGTAATAATCAGGGGATATAATATCTTTTGCTCTAAAGTGGAAATATCCCTGGCCTCTTGGGTTTGACTTTGAGCGACGCAACACGTTGACGTGAGGAAGCGCCTTCCCACAGGTAGGCGCAACATATTATATCATATGACATTGCAGCCCGTTCCTCATTTATGAGTGTAAGAGTAAAGTTCTGTTTTTAAAAGATTAACACAAAAGTGATGAATGATAAAGGGCATACCTAACCAGCTAACGGAAGACAACGCATACACTGAAATCTCACTGACAGCCAGTGACACACTTCTTGCTGTTTCAGCCAGTGACATTTCACTGGTTCATTTTAAGACAGCGAGAAAATAGAACTTAGGTGATGTAAAAATGATGACTTAAGAAAATTATGAAAATTTGATGCTGTACGTTTCTGGATTGTAAAAGTGTGGTGAAATTAGAATAAAAACGTTTTTTACAGTTATATTACAATTCTACTGCGGACCTGATTCATGCTTTAGGTAAAGCTTTATCCAATTCCACACTATCATTTTACACTATTTTTTCCGCCGATTTATAAACACACTGTAAAAAAAGATTTGTGTAAAATTACAAAGTTTCATTGTAAATGTCATACACTTCACTGTGAGATTTTACAAAAGTACGTGAAATTACAACCTCTAGCGATGTAAATAAAAGTACCCTCGAACAGGAGTATAATATTATACACTTGATAAAAATAAAATTACACATTCCCTCGTACAAACTTTACATTCAGAAGGGAAAATGCAGTCGCAGCGTGTAAAAATACCATGCGTCGATAAAATCACTTCACTGTGATTAAAAATTACATCGAGATTTTTAATTTTACAAACAATTTTTTATTTTACAGTGGCGGAAACTTTAATACTTTGTATTTATAATTAATTGAAAATTTAGAATAATTAATCAAATAATATGTGAATACGAAAGCATCTCTCGTTTTCGGTGATCGTCGATGCCTTTATCCTCTAATTTTGGAGCATTTTGTTGTTTTGGAGCAGCTATGTTCAACGTTTTAGACAGCTTTCACACAAAAACATATCGAATTCGAGCTATTCCTATTTTTCTTTTTACATTTTCTGCTATTGGAACGGAAAAAATGCGGTTATTCAAAACGTATATTTCATATTTTTGTTACGGAATATTTAAACATGAAAAAAATACCCATAGTATCTAATGTGTTTCAGGTAGGTGGTAACGTGCCCGGCTTGTGTTTCTTCAATCTCCATGAAATTGTACGAACATCTTGCGTGTTGGCTTACCATTGGTTGACGCAATTTAACATATCAACCTATGACAACTCTTCGAAGACATGAGCATAAATAAGGTTGCCACCAAGAGTATACACTCTAGTTGAAGCCAACATAAGAAACAAGTACTAATTTGTATAAGTTTTTAGGATAAACCACAATACACGTTTTTCTTTTGAAAGTAGATATTTCGTTTATAAATTTAAAAATCTCACGCACATTGTTCATTGCTGCAAAATCAGAGATTTTTTCAGTAGAAAAGGCCGTAATGTCAAGACTTTGCCTGTTTTGATATGTCATAAGTCGCTATAGCTACATCATATATATGCTATAATATAGAATTCTGAGGGATCTATAGATGTTTACAGGTTGACAGAGGAAATATTGAATTCCCCTCTTATTATAGAACAACAGAAAAGCAAACCCTTTGTACGTAGAACTTACAAATACGATCGAAGCAACGAATATCTAATTTAGCCGCTTTCGACCAGTTAATAATCCAGGCACACCGCCTTTTTATCGTTATTCATATATTCTTTCGTAATAGACATCGATTACACGATTATCATATTTATGATTCGCGAAGGTATACTTTTGAACAATGAGCGTTAAGTCCCATTATCAGATGTGAATCTGATCCGTTCCAGTAACATGTAGGCACGATACAATGTTTCTTGATTAAGTATGAAAAGAAGCCAGTGCTGGCAGACCAGAAAATGTTGGCGATTCATGTCATGGTAAATCGAATAAAAAGTGGGTTTTCATTGAAATGAAAGTATAATTGCTATTTAGTTCTTTCAAAATGTTCTAAGAATGGATCAGGTGTCCAGATGAGTAATATAAACGAGTCGTGAATGTTGAGAAAGGATTTGACATTTATGTACAATGAACAATTGGTTATTTCTTATATGTTGTCTTAAGATTAGCATCTACTATCTACATTGTGTATGTCTAATATACCAATGCTAGTATACTTTTGGTATAAAGATTTCCATTTGAAGTCTTTTTTTAACAGTATATGTAACCACTATTAAAAATTTATTTTGAGACACTATTTACATAAAGGCTGCATATCATTTTAGTTTAGTATCTTGAAGTATTTCATATCAGGAAAAGAACTTTTTTAAATCTGAGTTGGGGCACTACATATTAAAATATTTGAAACTGTTGTATTTAAATACAAAAATTATTAATACTCCATTTTTTATTCATTTTTTGTATTCACAAATGTAGTACGACCAGTTAAGATATTAGGTTTTATTAAAAATGCAAATCACCCTAAATTTTTACCAAATAAAATTGAAAGGTGAAAAATATTGTTTTCAATTTGCAATAATCACTTTCAATTTACTAAAAAATTTTCAGGATTTAAGTGCGAGAAGGTGTAAAAAGAATAGGTAGCATTTTCATGACAGCTTAGGGACTCATAATTTCGATGATACAGAAGATACATTTTTTCTTTAATAGAATAAAAGTTTTCAAAACTCTATTCCAAATAAATCCATGAGAAAAATATCTTGGAGACAGGAAAGTACTTAATGCTTTTTGTTTGATCATTGAAATCAAGCAGTGCTTGTCTCGGTTATAATCGGATAATCGGATAATCGGTGCTTTAATCAGATTTTAAGCGGTCTTAACTCTCGAATTAATACTATATATGGAAAAAATAATACGGAATTAAAAAAATTTCGGTACGAACACAGACGATATATTACCTTCTTGATCTATGTGAAAAATGATTTCTTGTCTCAGCAAAATTTACTAAATTGAACAAACACTTAATTTTGTTCATTTAAATGCATTTTCTTGAAACGAGGTAAATTTTCTTGGATCTTAAAAATATTACATCTTCCGTATTCGAACCGATATTTTCTTGATTCAATTCTAATTTTTCCCGTGTACCTTATGCTTGACCGTACACATTTAACTATTAACTTAAAAATATATTCACATTTATTTGTTGTGTATTGAACATATTTTCAATTTCTTCATAAATATATCTTTAGAATGGGTACAAAAACTCCTTAAAAATTATGATTATTACGGAAGTTATTCATAATTTTAAAAAAATCATCTCAAAACAATTAAATGCATTCGTTGTAAATGGACCCAACAACTTTTTAAACATTATCATTATTACTAGAGTTATTTTTAATTTAAAAAAATGTACTTATCCCAAAATGATTAAATTCATTTGTTTTGAAATTGCTCATTTCTCCCATAATTCCGATAACCACCAAACATTTTTTGAACGGCAATCATCTGTCGATCGAAAATTGTTCTGTTCTCACTTAAATTAAGGACGCTAAAGAGATAAAAGCATCTCACGAAAAAATAAGTTTTTTGTCGCCCTAGCGTTGATTAAAGTGCTACATTCTTTCTCAATAAAAGACAGAAATCGCATTCAATTTTTATTATTATTTCTTTTCGTCTTGGCTCATTGTTATTAATTCTTTATGGTCGCGGAGCACTGAGAGCGTAAGCTTGTCAGGTCGTGACTCACCCTCGAAAACATGTTTGGCAGCAAGAAAGTGCCGTGTTTGCAGAATTCATTGAATCATTGCCATTCCGCGTGGCACGCGCCGCTTTCTGCGGACGGCAATTTTTCAATTGTTATTTCGAGAGAGTGAGAAGGGGCGGGGGTGAAGAGAAAGAAAGAGACAATGAATAATACCCTCAGCGCGCGAAATGCAGTTCACGGTAAAGCCACGAAGAGGGTCTATAATACCGAGAGGGTGAGAAAGGATGACGAGCGTTATTATTTCATTCTCGCCAAGTCCGGAATTGATTGGAGCCAATTTCAATTATCCCTCAATAAATTGTATGTACATTGCAACCTGTCCGATGAGCGAGTCGCAAAAAATGATCACTAACAAATTGGTCAGTTTGTTCATCTCTAAACGTTAAGTAAATGGATATAAATTCGCATTATTTACAATGCACTTCTAAATAATATTTTAAATCTTAAAGTATAATTTAAAATAATAATTCGGTTAATTAAAGAGTATAAAACTGAAAAATACGAAAGTGCAGAGTATGGTATGCGCGAGCTCTTGATTAGTAAATTAATGGACTTAAAACTCAAAAAGTACCAGAAAAAAACGTTATAAAGTTCATATGTATTTAGAACGCATGTATTTAAATGCTTGTACTTTTCTTACTGATTATGACTCAACTGCACTGCCCACTCTATAGCCCATATTTCTTTAATGTATTTTCTTGGAGATCACATTAACTATTATTCACACAATTGCAAGGTAACTAAAGTAGCTAAAAGAAATAACACACCAAATAACGCGGAACTCTATCAAACCGAAACGGACGTCGGTGAAGCACGAAGAGCTCATTTCTTTATTTTACAACCAGAGCAGAGACCATTCTTACAGTTTCGTAGAAAACAATACTCTCGCATGCTATTATTTCGCGGTTCTTCCTTTAATTGAAATCGAGGCTGCGCGCAGAAGCGAACATCCGCGGAAAGGGTATAATTAGTGAAGAAACTTAGACAAAAGTTGGTAAAACGTCCATAATACTTAGAGAAGAAAAAAGAATGAATAGCGAGTCCACTTGATATTATGCATTAACGTCATGCATGTGTTACCACAGCTGCAACAATGAAGGCTCATTGTAATACATTCCTAGCCGTAAGATGATGATCGTTATGCTTTTACTATTCTATCAAAAAGTCAAATCCTGGTTTCCAATGTCAAAGCCTCTCTTCAATATGAGTAATTGAGTATATCTGCAGACAGTGCGTGTATGAGACTATGCGCTATGTATAAGCATAGGGAATAGTCTCATACAGGGCGCTGACTGCACATAGAAAAAGGGCGTTAAAAAGGATAATTGCTGATTCATCGAAACATTGTGGAAAAGTTTCAGATAAACCATGCGTATTTAAATTATCCGCGAAATGAATATTACTTTACCCTCCATAAACTTGCTACCATATCTGCGAGTGTGGTTTTAAATCTCCGAAAATAAAAAATAATTTTATGATGCACATAAGCATATGTGTTGTCTAATGCAATCGATCAAAAGATAAAACAAAAATAATTATAATTATATAAATCATCCTATTTTTGAGATAATTGTTTTCCTAAAGAAGCAAAGGTCAAAAGAAACAACTACGTCTTGTCTTGGAGCATATTTTGATACTAAAACTAGTGCATTTGATTTTCAAATAGGCGTCTACGTTCCCATTGCAGAGCATAATGTATCGGCTCGTTGCCTTCCTCTCATGTAATACATCCTATTCGGAACGTTGGTTAGTCGCCCAACCCTCCACTTGATTCTATAGTAAATCCAGCAAACAACGATACGATGCAAGTCAGAGATTTAGTCTCACCCCAAATTCTACCCTTCCTACCTCTCGAATTCTATTCTCCGAATGCGAATGTAGTACCTATGTCCCATTAACCCTAGACACATGTAGTGGAGAGTAATCGTTTCAACCTCCCTTAGTGTGTATATACATCAAGAGGCATTTTCCTTAAATTCAGAAAGTTCACGAAAAAGAATCATATTTATTATTTTGAAAGAATTTCCTGCCTTAAATGACTCGAAAAAAATGTAGTAATAAAATTAGATTAAGACCAAAGTATTGTAAATGTAACCATACAAATCTGAATCTCTACCTAAAAAAAACCATAAACCATGTAGGTACTGCCTTCTGATCATCAATATAGATGCAAACGAGCTTTAATTACCTCACGAGCTCTCGCTTACATATTGATCAGCTTCATATCCTCATAATTTGCTTGATTGGTCACTTGATACCAAAAACCAAACCATACTTCATTCTTTAATTTCATGCTCATCAATACGGATGCTTCCATTTTTTTAAACACCAGTCACTGGAGCGATTCAAAATCTAAAATATAATTTTCCACAAAGATCTATTATAGCTTTGTCAGGAAAGAGTGTTTACCACACCAAATTTGAGAAATTTTTTTCTGAGCTTATTGGTCATCCATATACCACGTGAACAATTTTTTCACCACTTTCTGCTGCGTAATAATCTTGATATTCAAAAGCTACATCTTCAAGATCTAGATCATCATGGTTAAAAGTCAGCTTTAATCGTTAACATATTAAACCATTTTTATTGCTCCTTTCTTTTTTAATATTTACGACCAATTTTTTTATAGATATCGTCAGCTGTGATTCATTATCCAGAGATTTTTTATAAGAATAAATCAATTATTATTCAAATAAAAACAGGTGATCTGATGATCAAACAAAATTCCTGAGTTCTTACCAAGAAAATAGAAGATTGTTGAGTCAAAACAATAGCGTTTAATACATGAAAAATATTCATTCCTTAAGGGAGAATGGTAGTTTTAACGATTGTGCTTTAGACTTTTATAGAAAAGTGTAGCTATCGTAGGAAATTCCATCTATTATCATATAACTTGAAAATTAATCCTTGAAAAATTAAATAATGATTTTCAAATTATAACTTGATCATTACTATGCTTCTTTAGTGGCCGTAACATACTATTTTAAGGAAATTAATTGCTTCCAAGGAGATTCGTGGGTTTTATAGAAAAACAATAACGTTTGTTGAAAAACCTGCTCTTTTTATTGAAAATGGCAGTAGTTCGCAAGACGAACTTCAGATGACAATAAGTAAATAGTAGTTATTTACGACACAAAAGTTGTTCTTGATCGAAATTCAGTATGTGTTAACAGAAAAACAATTGTCTTTAATATACGCCGGTTCTAATTTGTAATTATTAACAGTAATACTTAACCAAACCATTAAATGTGGAACCTAAATAAGAAAACAATTAAGCTTCTATTACCCCCCAAGTTCTCTCTTACACACTGCTCAGTAGCATGTTACTGCTATTTCACTTGTTTGGTCGCCTGATACTAAAAATCAACTCATACTTCATGCCTTAATTCTTTCTTCATCAGAAATGATCTTCTCATTCTTTACAAGTACTCCACTCACGGTAAGCGACACAAAATCTGAAATCGATCCACGGAATGATTACATGAGCGTTCATCCAAGTTTAAACTGGATCTTGATTACTGTTCAACGAAGAAGCGACGATAGCGTTCATCAAACTTCAAAGGACGGTAGATGGTGAAGCCACCTTGATCGTACGAAGGGCGAAAGGTCGGAGGTACCCTAGTGGAGATCTTGGACACGAAGAGTGATTTATAGAGGCCGCCTTTGTGCCGCGTTGTTTCGGTTAGACCGCGAGCAGATTTTCTCTCACCAGAAGATGAGAGGGTCAAAGCGAAGGGAATGCTCCGAACGGAGATAGAACGGCCTCCAGCCAGACAGCGTGGCTCGTCGGTAAAAGCTAAGGCTCACACAGGACTAAACCATGTCCTCACAAACACAGGCACATACATTGCAGAAGACCCCTAGCCACGGGTCATCCACACCCCCACCACACCTCGAAACCCATTACTTTTTCGACGATGCCAAATTACTCCTCTGCCTCTCGTCTTCGCCGGTGTACCCACGGGCGGAATTCGAAACACGGGAGGTGAAATTGTGTGTTTTCGTATACGTGAGGGGATACACATGTTTGCCGAAAAGTCAGGTATATGATTGTATAACCTATTATGAGAAGAGAGAGAAAGAGTTGGTGGATTTATCTCCCGGGAATTTCGAAAATGGTTTAGAGATAATCGATTTTTTGAGTATTGACATGCTGGATTAGTCAGGCTCATCATGGGTAGACGTGTTTTAAAAGGTGTGGACTATACCCGGTGTCCTTCCAAGAAAATATTTGCAAAAATTCTGTTATAGAGGAGCAAATTCCAATAAGTTTATTAGAGGTCCTTTCGGCGGTGAAGACTACTGTTTACTTCATAATATGAGTTTTTTACGTGAATAGCTTCTGTTTTCCTGTTTAAAATACTATTGTTTCATCGAGAGTTTATGTCTGATTGAAAATATCTTTTGAATTTTAGAGAAACGTACTGCTTTCCAACAAGTACCAATTAATAATAATAGTTTATCCGAAGAACAAATATTTTCCCATAAAGAACAGCATAGTTAAGGATAGCTATATGGAAACAAAATTACTGCTTTTCTCAAGAACTTCAGTATTTTTCTTGAACAAACTTTTTGCTCTTTGAGAGCTGTTCGTCTTTGGTTAAAAACATCTGTTTTTCCACAAACATTGGGTCATCGTTAATCGGTTTCTGTAAAAAAATAACTGAGTACTCAGGTAATATGGCACACTGCAAAAATTGTCCTATACAGGGACGACGCTAATTACAACATTCCACTAAGGTAAGCATTAACAATGGTGCAGAACCTCAAAATATGCATCCTGAAGCATGAAATTTCAATTCTTTACTATTATGCTAATAATTCTTCTAATATATAGAGTTCTCTCTAACTAAAAAGCTTGCTTATCTGTCGGAACAACATATTGGCTACCGGTTCGGAATGAGGACTTCCCCGCAGCAGGGCGCGCGATCACAAAAGCGGCATCGAACCATTCGTTCTGTAGCTAATATTTTCTGGTTCGGTGTTGCGGCTGCGGCGGCAGCGAGGAATTCCATCCATCAAGCAAGGCAGGCTACGCCGGGTTAGTTATAGGTAGTAGAGTATATAAGTGTACCTATAGCCTACGGACAGAGGGGCGGAAGGCCACAACCATACGAGGCACGAGGGAGAGAAAGAGAAGAGTGCGATCACTTCGGCGGAGGTGGCAAGAGGTGGTAAGACGAGGTGAGAGGAGGTAAAGGTAGGGTGGTGTTGATGACCAGACACGGCGGCGGCGGAGGCTTAAGGCGGAATGCCTTTCATCTTTTCATCTTTGTCTTCTTCGCGCTCATCCTTACACTCTTCTGTCTTTCTCACCTGGCATATACGTATACCTATAAGTGCCCAACAACACACTCTCCTCGTCAACACATCCTGAAATCAAAGCAGCCCTAATACGAGACTTTAACATGGCTAGAAATTCGTATCGTAAGAATCATCATCCAACTTTTCTCTCTTTGAATCAGAATTGAATCGATTTCTGTAACTGAATCTCGTTCTGCTGACGACTGATGGTACCGATTTGGTTTTGATTGAGGAGACGTGGGTGAAACTCAATCATAATGAAAAGTTGGAAACTAGAAAATGTTCTGGAAAGCCATATACACTTCCTGAAATTAGTAACAGTAGTATTCCATACATGCCATAAAGTTGAAATTTTACATCTAGCACGTTCCTTGACAAACTCCCATA
This sequence comes from Belonocnema kinseyi, assembly GCF_010883055.1. NCBI lineage: Eukaryota > Metazoa > Arthropoda > Insecta > Hymenoptera > Cynipidae > Belonocnema > Belonocnema kinseyi. The sequence continues at coordinate 61,122,256 of NC_046659.1, forward strand.
TTGGTTCCATTTAGAGAAAGTTCAAAAGATTTAGAAAGATGAATCTGATTTCCGAGCTGACAATAGAGATACATGATAGGAATCAGAGGTCTTATAGAAGTTTCAATAGAATGGAAATTGCAGATTGTTGTGCAAAATCAATGAATAGGGTACTAAAATTATCTGCAGATTGTAAAACTACACTTGATCTATAATAGCAATATCTTTTATCGATTCTTGTGGTTGATACTTCTTTGTTCTGAGAGATTTATAGAGATAAATTCATGAAAAAAGTTTCTGCAATATCAACGACCTTCTGCAATACAATAAACATCAATCGAAAACGGGAGAGGGGGAGAAATTGTAGAGTTCACCTCTAACAATTCTCTACTTGAGGAAAATTAGATACTACTTCGACAACTAGCATAGAAAATGTAAATCATTCGAACTACTTTATAAGGGAAACGAGATCGACACATTATTATTTCGTAAAACGAAATATTTCAAATGTATTTTATCAAGAAGGGTGAATTAAATTATGGGGTTCGTATTATAACAACCCTCTATAACTGTTCAGAGGAAATTATACTCTTCCACTAACTAGCATGTGCAAGAGCGATCATTGAATCTTCAAATAGGGGAGGAACAATTGTTACATACTTTATCATTCTTTTTTTCATAATACCTTTTCATTCATATTATCATTCGCAACCGAAGTTTATATTAAGACTGAAGAGTTCAAGCCGCATAGCGTGTTTTACAAATCAACTGAAATCTACTTTCACACTTTTTAATCTGCTGTTCATAGTTTGCAATTGTGCAATATTTATAAGCGAATCTTCTATTCCTTTACTAGGAGAATCCGGACGTAGTATTTTCCCATAAAAGTAGCAATCATCCCGGCTCAACTAATAATAGATAATTCTCTGGATTTTCACTCGATCTAGAAGAAGGTCTACTTGACTTTATCAACCTTCTCAACGCATCATCCGAGAGGAACACCGTATTGCATGCTTTCGACCCTGCACTTCTACAAATAAATCTGTTTCCTGAATGAGTGCAGATTACACATCATTAGAGAGTTTAGAAAGTGGTAGCTGCTCGTGATAAATTGAACCAACCGGTCTGGGTGTCAGATGAGGAAAGAATATTTTGCAAACTGCGGGTATGAGATTTCCTCTGTTCAAAAGAGTCGATTAATAATAATCACTTTTCGAATACTGAGGGCCGATTCCACCAACTGTGATTAAATTTTAATCATTGATTAACTTAGTGTAATCAGCATATTGCGTTCTACCAACTTTTAAAACATGATTAAAGAAGTTTAATCTTCGATTAACTTAACCAGCCATTTTTGGCTGGTTAGCGAGTTTATCAGCGATTAACGGCAGTCAACATAACCTCAAAGTTGAATTTCAAGTATAGTGTGAAATATTGATTCCTGTCCATTTATTTGGAAACGATGTGCCTAAACAAAAACACGTCGCCGCTCGTCATTCGTGAGCCGTCGAGGTATATTTTGCGCGCGAATACAAATACGAAATCAGCCAATCAGAATCACCATTACAACGGAAACACGCAGAAACTAGACTTATTGCTAACAGAGCATACGGATGGCTAACCAGAGGTTAAAAATTCATGGTGGAACGCGCCACAAGTTAATTGTAATTAAAACGCTGATTAAAAAAAAATCGTTAATCGGTTAAGATGGTTCGAGCATGTTGAGAGAATGCCAAATGAACGACTAACGAAACAAGTGTATCAGGGTAAAGTAATGGGCAGCGTGCCCAGAGGTAGACCGCGGAAAGAATGGTTAGAATGTGTGAATGAGACCCTAGTTAGAAGAGACATAAAAAGTCACAGAAAGACGAGAGCCTGAATGAAAAAATGCATGGACATGAAAGAAGCTAGAAAAGTATGACAGGACAGGAAAGTATAACGGCAAATAGTTAATAAAAATAGTGTCAGTAGAGTGTATGATGCCTGAAAAAAAAGACCTTGGCCACTAGTGGACCCAAGTAGGGAACCTTACACGGTAAAAAAAATTTATCTGTGACAGGGATATTATTCCTTATTATAGCTAAACATTTAGCTGAAAACGAACGAATGAATTAAGAAAGATCCCTGGATCAGCAAAAATGAATATCCTTGACCACGTTCTAATCGGGAGCAGTGACAGTTCAGATTCACTTTGGACAATTAAACGCTTTTTACCACTTGAAATGTGTGCAAATGTTAAGATTAAGTAGAGTTTGTGATGCGGTAATAATAATTTACAAGTGTTTCTATTTTAGGCGATAACTATATTGAAATATCAAGAAGCGCGATAAAAACAACAAACTTGACCTACAAATGCATTATACGGATTTCAGGGAAGGTCATTTTCGCGACACCAGACGAAAAATTGGCTACTGTAAGTTAATATATTTCTATAACAACTAAACTTTTTTTTATCTAAACATAATAAAATTATACATAATCTGTCGAAAGTAATAAACTCTCGAACTTGGCAATTTTGTTTAACTTACTGATTTACGAGAACAATTGATATAAAGTAACTGAATGTTTAACTCTTCTAACTAAACCTTTTACCTAATCTAAGCGGATACTTTCTTTAAGTTTAATATATTCTCAATTCATTCGTTCGCCTCAAGAATTTTTTTCCGTGTACATAACGACTTTGTAAGGATCTTCACTTGGGATGATTGCTAGAGAGATTGATTAGCAACCTAGGTCAGAGCAGTGTTGCGGAAAGAACGTATTATTTACATAAATAACACGAGAATTCTGGATCAATCTGAAAATTCTCTATCCCTTCCAAACATTACTCCTTTCCCCCACCGAGTGAGTCACGCCTACCCCGAAAGGGAAATGGCTTAATGGTGTATATATATGATTAGCTAATCATGGATTTAATCACAGCTGGTAGAATCGGCCCTAAGACTCTTGGTGTAATAATTGCTTTTCCCCAAAACACGTTTAACAAAGTCCCGGACTATGTAGAATCGATTTACGGGACTATATGCAAGGTAGTCCCGTGTTTTCGCAGTATAATGTAATGATCTATTAGTGTTCGGCAGAGAACTGCATTTTTGGTATAAAAATCTAAACTGCAACCTTCGTTAAAATTCTCTAAGTGAAATAGTCCGATAATTGTTCATTTATTTGCGAGCTTAAATATAGACATCTGAAGGAAACAACAAAAATATTTTTGTTTTATGTTTTCTTCTCCATTTTCTGTCATGTCGTAGAGTATAAAGTGTCAAATTTTTTCAGTTAAAAAAAAATTTTAAGCGAGATGCGAAATCTTTAAATATCCAAAATCATACAAAAATGAAATAAATATTTCTTTTGGACAAAAGAGGTAAGTGCTTGACGCATAAGCTGAAAATGATGCTCGAAAAGGTTTAAAAAAATGTTTTTACATTAATATACAAAAGAAACAATCCCCTGGAGCCAATAAACAAACCCCTATAGGTTTAAAAATACATATGTATTTGTTTGCTTTTAATTTGATATGCAATTAAATTCCCGAATTTTGAAGAGATCCTTTATAAAGACTTATAGATGAGTTATAAGAACCGGCATTTATTATACAATTCTCCTTTAAAAATAAATTTAAAATAAAAATAATCACTCTTTAACCATTTTTTATTTTCAATAATTTCCCCTTACTTTACAAATATAACAAATATTTTGTTTTTTTAAACCTCAAATGACTTTCGCAAACATATGGCATACTATCACAACAATTAGGAAGTAGGCCATTTTATTATTATAGCATAAAACCATATATCTTTCGGGATAAGCGCGACTTACTCAGAGAGGAAGGGAGTAATGTGTGGGGACTGGGTGCATATTCTTAGATTGATGTGTATTCCTTGTATTGTTTATTTAAACAACACGTTTGTTCTGCAACACTGTCTTGACGCAGGTCGCTGATCAATCTCTCTAGCGATCACCCCCGCCCCAAGTAAAGAGCCTCCCAAAGTCATCATGTAAAGTTCCCTACTCGGGTTTATTAATATCCAAAATCTTTTGTTTCGGGCACTTCATTTACATGCATTTCCTATAAACTATTTGTCGCCACACTTTCCTCTCTTGGCATAGCTCTCTAGCTTCATTCACGTCCATGCATTTTCTCATGCAAGCTCTTGTGTTTCTATGGCTTCTTATGTCTCCTCAAATCAGGGTCTCATTCACACATTCTAACAATGCTTTTCGCTGTCTGCCTCTGGACGCACTGCCATATACTTTACCTTGATGCACTTGTTTTGTCAGTTGTTTATCTTTCATTATCTCAACATGTCCAAACCATCTTAACGATTCTTTCACATATGTCAATTAGTGTCTCCTGTACACCATATTTTTCAAGGATTATCTCATTACTCACTTTATCCATTAGCGTTTTATCGCGCATCATGCGCAGAAATTTCAAGCTAATCGCGTTAATTTTACTCTTATCCTTTTCTCGGTAGGACCACTTGTCGCTACCATAACGCAGCGATTTCCAAACTAGTGCCGCCGGCCGATGAGGCTGCCGCCGGCAGGGGAATGTCACCTCGGGCCGGGCAGCCCCGAGGGGGAAGCCAGCACGCGCCCAGCCACTCAGCAACCCCCCCCCCCCGCTATGAGGACCCTTTCATTGTCATGAAATTTAAGGCTGTTTCAATAACTAAAATCCTAAAGATATGGCTCAATTCAATTCTAATTATCTGCATCATTTTCCTGATGTAATTTTAAGAAAATGAAAAAAAGTTGATGAAAATCGGTTAACATTTCGCGTAATTAAGCATATCGTTAAGAACACGCAACATTACAAGAACTGTCAACTAAAATTGAAGAGATTAACCGATTTTTATCAACTTTCTTTTCATTTGCTTAAAATTACATTAGGAAATTGATTCAACTAATTGAAATTTAATTTATTAACAAATTAACACATTTAAATTTTTCTCAACCGGTTCTAATTCTCTCGCGTGAAGCATGGTGTGTCAAGCAGTGAAGCAGTCAAGTGTCCCCCCTTGGCGGCAGGGTATTGCGAAAAAATGTGAGGGTGGCGGCCCTGCCGCTCCCCAGAAAGTGCATAAAAAGTTTGGGAATCGCTGCTATAACGTATACATATAGAATTATGTACTACCCTTTTAACTCTATGCGCCTAGTGAACAGACTACCAAGAGATACTTATCAACTTGTTTTATTCTCTTATCATTTAAGACAATGTTGCATATTGTTTTCTCATCCTTTCCTTCAAAGAGAAGATTTTCGTTTTATTTTCGTTAATTTTGAGGCCCATGTTCTTCATGCTTGTATTCAATTTGTTCAACATTCTTTGCTGGCTTAGATTGACAATCATTAAAAAAACACAATACGTGCTCAATTTGTGAGAGATAAAGAGACTCATGATAATGAAGCACACCGATTCGTGAAAGGGGAGGCGAATCACAATAATAAAACAGCCCGAATTTTCAAAGGTGAGGAGACTTACAATAATAAAGTACAATTATTTGTGAGAGTCGTGGAGACTCACAGTAATAGAGCATCCCGACTTGCGAAAGGTAAAGAGACTTCGAGTAATAAAGCACCTTTCTTTTCCAGAGGCCAAGGGACTCACAGTAATAAAGCACCCCTATTTTTGGGGGGCAAGGGACTCACAGTAATGAAGCACTCTGATTTGTAAGAGGCGCGGGAACTCACGGTAATAGGTACCCCAAATTTTGAAAGGCCAGGGGGCTCAGAATAATGAAGCAGCCCGACTTGTGAGAGGTGAGGCGACTCACAATGATGGAGCAACCCGATTTGTGAAAAGCACGGAACTCACAATAATAAAGAACCCCGGTTTTTGAGAGTCAATTGAGCTCACGATAATAAAGCTCCCCGATATGTGAGAGGTGTAAGGACTCACAGGAATAAAGCACCCCGATTTTTAAGGTGCGAAAGGACTCACAATAATAAAGCGCCCCGATTTGTAACAGTCAGGAAGAGGCTTACTATAATAAAGCACCCTCATTTATAAGACGCGAGGGGCTCATGATAATAATAACTTTGATAGGTGAGAGGCGAAGGGGCTCACAATAATAAAGCACCCCGATATTTAAGGTATGAAGGGTCTCACAATAATAAAGCACGCCGATTTTTGAGAATCAAGGGGGCTCGCGATATCGAAGCAGCCCGACTTATGAGAGGTGAGCGACTCGCAATATTAACGCATTCCGATTTGTGAGAGACAATAGAATTCACAATAAGAAAGTGCCCCAAATTTTGAGAGTCGAGGGGGATAATGATAATAAATCAACCTTGTATATATGACAAACGAACGGACTCACAGTAATAAAATTCTCCGATTTTTAAAGTATAAAGGGATACACAACCATGAAGTACACTGATTTTTTAGATCAAGGGGGCTTACGATAATAAAAAATCCCGACTTGAGAGAGGCAAGGCGACGCACGATAATACAGCAAACCGATTTGTGAGAGGTGACGGAATTCACAATAATAAAGAACCCCGGTTTTTGAGAGTCGAGGGGAATCACGATAATAAAACACCCTGATATGTGAGAGGCAAAGGGACTCACAGTAATAAAGTACCCCGATTTTTAAGGTATAAGGGGATACACGACAATAAAGTACACCAAATATTTAGACTCAAGGTTGCTCACGATAATGAAGCAGTCCAATTTTAGAGAGGCGGGGCGACACACAATAATAAAGTAGTCTGATTTTTAAGAGGTGACGGAGTTCACAATAATAAAGCACCTCGATTTTCAAGGTATGACGGGGCTCACAATAATAAAGCGCCCCAATTTTTTAAGAGTCGACGAGAGGGGCTCGTGATAATAAGGCACCCTGGTTTATAAGATGTAAGGAGATCACGATCATAAAGCAACCCGATTTTTAAAAGATGGGAGGGGGAGCCCATGATAATAAAGCACCCCGATTTAGAAGGTGCGAGGAGCTCATGATAATAAGGTGCCCCAAACTTGAAGGGAGAGAGGACGCAGGATAATAAAGCACCCTGATATGTGAGAGGCGAAGGGACTCACAGTAATAAAGCACCGCGATTTTGAAGGTATGAAGGGACTCACAACAATAAAACACACTGATTTTTAAGAGTCAAGGATGTTTACGATAATAAAGCAGCTCGACTTGTGAGAGGCGAGACGACTCACAATAATAAAGGAACCCGATTTCTGAGATGCAAAGAAATTCACAATCATGAAGAACTCCAATTTTTGAAAATGGAGAGGGATCAGGATAATAAAATACCCAGGTTTGTGAGAGAGGATGCAACTCACAATAATATAGCACCTTTATTTGTGCGCGTTTTATTTCCAAATAGGTAATCGCTTTTGGTAGTAAAATTAGAGATGAAAACAATTATGCATTTATTCTTAAATGGAAAAATGTCACATACTGACTGCCAAATAAAACCATTTAATCGCTAAATGATTTAGATTATTATTCAAAATTTAAATATGAAAGTCATATCGTTGGTTATAATGCTCAAAATCAGTTTTTCTTATCTCTGATAATTAGATCTTTTCATACCTTGGTAAATATTTCTTCCAAAAATGTTAAATATTGTGACAAATATTGTAGTTATGTTTTTGAGAATGAGGTTATTTGCATATTCTAATAAATTAAAATCACCTACACTTAAAAATAACCTACATTGGCACAATTTCCCCCAGTTAGTTAGTTTGCTTATAATATGGGTGGGGTGCCCGGGAACCGCCCCCCGGGCGCTAAAGCTATAAAGCTTATTGTTCCACAACCGTGTTTATTCTCAAGAGTACACCGAATCTGGCCACGTTTACTAAGTTTTAGATCTCGGTGTATTTCGCTGTTTTTAATGTTCTGAAAAGTTACACCCCTCAGGTGCCATGCGTACCGCGTCGTACAGTGATATGTATAATGTGATATATAAATAATGATACGGATCTCTTTGCACAGTAAAGTGAGCCTCGCCCACTCTGCCATCAGGCAGCCTCCCCTGGCTATGATTGGAAATGGACGGCCAGGTTAGGGTGGACGGAGTTATCCCTTTTAGATCATCAGTTATATGTACAGATTCAACGCACTAACTTTGTGTGCTTCTTACTCGAAATTGACCAGTGCGACATGGAGAGGTCGCTAACTCTTTTCCAAGTCTTCTCAAAGTCGATTAGTGACCCCCAAGGATGGTCTTTCGGCATTAATCTTCTTCCTTGTGAGATAATAAACCTATTTTGAGGTGACCTACAGTTTATGGTGGGTTTCGAACTACCAAAGCTCCGGTAGAACCGCACAGTAAAGTTTCCATTCAAGCCTCCTTGCTCGGAAGCCTGACGTGCTATTGCCTCTGCTACTGAGGATTCAGCGACTACTATTTTTAATGTTTTTATTTGAAACTGGTCTAGTTTTTAACAGGTTTAGAATTTTTGTTCGTTTTTAACTCTATCACAGTCATTCAAAAGAACCTGAATCAAAATAATAAAAAATGGCCTGATTTCATATGCCATCAGGTGAAATATTAAGTGATTAGTCCAAACAATACTTTTTTTGTTTTTTGCCGTTCTAGCGCAAGCGGCTATTTTGCATTGCTTTGTAGTACATATTTATAGTGCGCGGAATAGGCGACTTTTATTCTAATTTAAACTCATTACTCGTAAAATTAATTCCATTATTACCTTCTTTAACCTGATGAGTTCATTCGCACACTAAAAAATAATACTTGAAATTGTAACATCTTAAAACGGTTGATATGAAATACAGTGCAATTTTTCTCTATTCAAGCAAAATTTATCTGATTTAGAGCCAAGTCTGTGCAATAACGCTCAACAAAAATTGATACATGCAATCATTATAACCTATTCTTAGTCTTATACCAGTGCTTGAAAAGTTTGATGCGACCCTCGCGTTAGATTATTTCCTCAAAACGGAAACATCAAATTACCGACAATTTGATGTTCAGTTCACCATACATCACGTGCTAACATGCGTCAATCAGAAAAAAGAAGCTTTCGTCACCCTCAACAACCTCTATAATCATCCCAAACATAAAACCGTAAACTTCTTGTGAATAAAACAACAAAAAGACACTCCTAGAATATCAGTAAGCAGTTTTACCTTGGCGACTCTCATCGCTATTACAAAGTCGCTATTGCCAAGTCGCTATGTACTCAAACCAATGTTTAACGGATGTGGGAAATGATGTTAAAGTGGAGTACAGTAGAGTGCAGTGTAAAGCTAAAAGAATCGGTTGCGTGCCAGGTCCCGCTCATTACATTTACCAGAGAAGTTCTATCGCGGGAGGTAGCCATTGTACTAGCATCGCTCACCGTGGAGCATAGCACAATGCATAAATGAATTATGCTCCCTTTCTCCACCCGTTCCTCAGACCAACCCCATTTTGCTTCGCTCTTCTTTAGCCTCTCTCTCTCTCTCTCTCTCTCTCTCTCTCTCTCTCTCTCTCTCTCTCTCTGTTTCACATAAACCTCTTCTGTCCCTCACTTTCACAGCCCCTCCGCCCATTGCGAACGGCAAAGTTACTACCAGTACCAGCTTCGAGTCTCGTTATAAAGTCCCCGTTTAGACTTTAGATGTTACATTCAAGTCGATGGCTCGTACTGTAATGGCATGAATAATGACAAGGCGTTGCGTTACGTTGGTGCATCGATTCCACTCAGTCAGAATACGAGGCGGCATTAAATTCTTATACCCCGACCCAACTCCCTATCTTGTTCCGGCCGTGAAGAACGTCGCAATTTTAATTAACCGCCTTGCATATAATAAAGTGAATCGATACTACGTAGTTGAGCGCTCTCATTAATGCCGCATCAACGAGGTCTCTCCGGAACGCGTTATGGAGAGAAGCGAATATCATTATTTTAGTTGCTGGAAAGTATTCGCAAGAGGATTGTTAATATTATTCGTAATATCTAGAGACTTTGGGCGGGAGAAATTTAATTCCCGTACTGCATGGAATTCTTTTTTGTTATCTACGATCAAACTATTTACATCCCCTATTTTCCTAATTTTCCATTTTTTGTCAATTCCCCTTTTCGTCCCCTTTTCTCTGCACATAAACTTGAATTAATAGAATCCTTTGAAAATTTCGAGAATATAAATTTTTCACTTTAAATCTTAAATTGCTTCTACAATCGTATGAAAGATTATAATTTTCGAATTTTATAACAGTGTAAGAACTCATTTCTAAAGAATAAAATAATCTTTAAAATGACCTGCTGTCGAAACGCTCTGTAAGTAATAATTTGAAAGTTATACATTTTTTAATTAAGAATACCGTTTTTTCTATTACTTCTTAGCTGTAATGAATTTTCATCGTTCTAACCCAGGCGGAAAAATTATATATAGTTTATATATAGTGTGAAGTTTTATATATTATATTCATTTGTTTTATACAAAAAATCCATAAAAACAATGAATATTATATATAATACTTTACACTATATATAAACTATATATAATATTTCCGCCTGGGAAATACAATTTTGATCTAATTTTACTTGTATCATCCTTCAACTCAATTGTCTAAAAGTATTAGATGTAGCAATAATAATTTTGAAACAAAAATGTTGATGAATTGGAATTTTTTGAATCGCCCAAGGCAAATTGATACTTTACAAAAGAAATATTACAGATTTGTACAACTTATTCTTCATTTGTTACCAAAATTTGTTGTAAATAATCTTTGTTTCCATACTTACGCTTGTCCGAGAAATCTAAAAAAAATCAAATACAACCTTTTCCATTATTTTTACAGCCATTTCCTATCTGCAATATTTTCGTAGTAAAACATATTCAAAAATAGCACTAAATAATGATCATAAGTGTCAAGAAACGAGGATCATAATATTTGTCTTATGAATGATAAAACTTTGAGTCATTTTTCAGCCACCAATTGTTTAAAATTCAGTTTAAGACTTCAGAACTAATAACCGTGAATTCATAACGAAAAACTCATTTCACATGCCTAGATGTATGCACATAAATTTTCTGACACGGAAACGTACTTCATTCTCAAACATACGTGCCAATAATTGTATTTTAACTGTCAATAAATAAATATGATAGTCAAGAAATCATATACACTTCTAACCATCCTTCGTAATTTACATATAATTTCATACACAATTTTTAAATTTAAGGGGGATTTCGCGTAAAAAATCAAATATCTGGAAAAATAAAGTTTTCTATGATTTTAAGAATCGTAAAAATATTAACAGCAATACCATATTAAAAAAACATGATTTATTACTAAAAAAAATGTTTAACTTATGAAAAGTAGGTACTTTGACAATAGTTTTTGCAATGGAATTTGTTCTTACTGTCGCTTCTTAACAGTTAATTAAAAGATTCAAATCCCGTGTAGGAATCCAATCAGGGATCCGGCCGGGTCCCAGCCGGATAGCCCCTCTTTAAGCCGGGCGCCAGTCGGGGAATCCGGCCGGGATCCGGCTAAAAACGTCACGGTAAACTGGTCGGATCCCGGCTTCAATACCGGCCGGGATCCGGTCGGGTAATCCGGCCAAAAAGTGGTTAAGAAGTGTTGCTTCAGGCGAAAAATTGGTAACTTGTTTTGTCTTTTAAAGCTCATCGTAAAGATTACGGTAAACTTTAAAAGGCAAATCAAGTGGACCAAATCTTGCAAGAAAATTGGAGTAGAATTTTATTCCCTGATGATAGAATCTCATAGCAATTTGGAAGCCACGTGGTGATTTAAGGTTAGGGAGGAAGAAAGTAAAAACTGTATACACAAGACTATATTTTAATTTAAAATAATAATTATTCGCGCACTAAGTGGGGGATTCAAACTAAATACTGAAATAAGGTTGATTTTAACTACGAGTCTCGATTTTATTTGCGAACTTCGAAGAGACGACGCGACGTGAGTACAAGGAGCATTCTCGTTCCAGGTGCGAAACTGAAAATTACTGAGTATCTATGCAGACGACAGACATAGCAGGTGCTATATATGGCGGTAAATTTGAAATTGTACAGGCTAAACCCTGTCTGAATATAGAGAAGTTTATAAAAATTGTATCATTTCTGTTGTTGCACATAGCAGAGTCGATAACAGTTTAATTTAAAATGTTAAATTATTCAAAAAATTTAATGTTTTTTTTTTAAAGAATTTTAAAAAGCTTATTTTTGTTTCACTGATCTAATAACTCTTTAAATTATAATTTTCAAATGATAATTCATCTAGCATAGATAATTACGTCTTTGATAATATCACGACTCTTAAAAAATGTGTAAGTTCTACAAAAACATTAACCTGACCAGTGCCCAGTCGGCTCCCGACCATGGGATATAACCAGGGTTGGCTCGGCCAGTAACCGGCCGACCCCAGACTACATGATTCGAGAAAAATGTAGCCCGACCGGCTCCCGCCCGGTTCCTGTCCATGAAACCCAGCCAGGGGTAGCCCGGCCAGGATCCGACCAGAAACCTTATTGTATTAGGGCCAACCGAGGAAATTTCTGCACGAGATGCAATAAATCGTGGCTTTTTTCGGGGAGAACATTCCCTAGAAATATACTGTTTTTAATTTAGATATTAAGTGAATAATCTTTAAAGAAAGTTATTTGTTTAAAACTTTAAAAACAAATTGTTCAAACAAAATTGTTTGGACAATTTCAGTCATATAAGAATATGCGTTCAAAATTGGAAACAGTAGAATTTTAAAGCATTTTTTACGAAATATAAACCACCATTTATTAAAACTTAACCATTTTTTCAAAAACTTATAAGAAGCGATAGTAAGATAAAATTTAGTTGCAAAAAATATTTGCAAAATAAACGTTTGTTGTGAGTTTACAGATTTTTTTAATCGAAAATAATGTTTTTATTTCAAATTAAATTTTTTCTTTGTTTTTTTTTTTTACATTTGTGGAAGATCATCAAACGAGCAATTAAATTGATAATTAAATTAATAATTAAAGGTCTGTAAGGAAAATAAGTCAGGTACATAGAAAATGTAGATACGCGAGAAGAAAATTAATTAATTAAACTTTTCTTATAAACTGTAACTGAAAAACAAATTAAGGTTGCATGAATCATGAGTTAAACATAGTGTTCCTCGTTTTTTGACCATTTCTATAATTATTAAAAGGTCTTAAGGAATATTGTTTCAAAACATTGTTTATCCAATATTCTTTACAATAAACTCTCAGAAAATTGTCTTTTGCTTAAAACAAAACAGGCAAGAGGACGATACGTTTGTTTCAAGAAAACTTTTTCTCTGAGTAAAACTATTGTAGAACGAAAAATTCGGTAAGAATAATTAAAATCCTCTTAACTACGCGGTTGTACTTGATTTTTTTCTGATTTTCCGGACAAGCTTAAGCATGGAAAAAAATGATTATATGACTTTCAAGATTATCATTGAGGCAAAGATTTTATATAAAAAATTGGTTATGTAAATATTAAACGCTTTTTAATTTTAAAGTTAACGAGAGAATCATTCTAAGAGCAATGAATTCTCTGAAGAGAATGAAAAGAATAGCGTTTATTTTTAAATCTGATATTTATATTTAGGTAGTTTAAAATTTAACTACTGTGAAGTGAAAGAAACATCACATTTTGAACGATAAAATTTCATTTTTTGATTCTGTACAGTTGACTGCATTCAAAACTGAAATTATTGAATTAATTAAAAACTATTATTGTTGAACCATGTTTTTCGGTGATATTCCATGGATTGCCCGAAAAATAATTGTCCGATTACAAGTAACTCAAACTGTAAACAATATGTTCACAATAAATAAAATGCTTACACTTGAATTTTGATCCAATTTTCGGGGACTCAGGGTCATGAAATTGTATGTTTATTATGCGAAATGTCTAACAAGGAAGTTACTCTAGGTGTCTCTCGCCGTTTTGATTCTCCCTGATATATGTTGTAGTATTCGAAATACTAAGCGTCACTTTGCTTTCAATTGCGCAAAAACACTTGAAGGGGATGAAACAGCCCCTCAAAGATCTCAAAGGTCTCAAGGGTCGATTTTACAGTTTTGTGTATAAAAACCAAATTGATTTTGAACTAACGTACTGGAAAAGTTTCCTCGTGATGAAAGATGAATAACGTCATTTTCATCAAAAAAAATAAGGGGGTAAACCACCCCTATATATATATTTAAAGTGGTGCTAAAAATGGTTAAATTCATAGGAAAAAAATGAAAAAAATATATTTTGCACTTGACGCAAAAATAAAGTTGGGTTTCGACAAAAAAAAATTCTTATTAATGGGGGTAGCTACCCCTAAACTCTTTTAATTTTGTGTCTATGATCCTATTTACTTACCATACACAAAGACAATTGGAAAGATAGTTTCCCAGGTGAAAAAATCATATATAGTTTATATATAGTGTGAAGTATTATATATAATATTCATTTGTTTTATACAAAAAATGTATAAAACAAATAAATATTTTATATAATACTTCACTCCATGTGTAAACTATACATAATATTTTCGCCTGGGTTTATAACGAAGAAAGTAAAATAAAGTGAATCCAATACGATTAAAAAATCACGCGAGGGTAAACTACCCCTATACATATTTTTCAATGTAGTGAAAATTGCTGAAATCATAGGAGAAAAATTAAAAATATATATATTTTGCACGTATGATATTCAATTGTTTTATACATTTTTTTATAAAAAAAACGAAAATATGTATGACACTTCACACTATATATAACCTATATATAATTTTTCCGCCTGAGTAATATGTCCCGATGTGTTTTACAAGAATCACCGAAGCTAAAGTCCAGCGGATTTTCGAATTTACCTACTTTTTTGCAATATATCCACTTTTGTACCATGCATATTTAAACAGATTAGTATATTTTGGCAAGATTTAGTGATTATGCACCAAGGACTAAAGCTTACTAATATTATTCCTGATATGTACGCCAAAATAACAGAATCAGAATAGTCACGCACATAATTTTTCCAAACTCTCATCCCAAATACATAAGTCTAAAGGTTGAATTTTTCCTGTTGTTATTGTTGGAATAATATTAAAATTTACATTCAAAATCACCTAGTTCTTTCGCAAAACAAAATTTATCATAAAATGTATAACAATAGAATATCTGACACTAGTGGTGGACTGTGTACTCAGGGGCGCGGCCGGGGATTCAATACTGGGGCTATGCAAGTTACAAAAAAAGATTCATTTAAAAAACTGGTGCAATAAAAAAAAATACGAATTGGTTAATCATGTTTTAATAGGATGCGTAGCTTATGTTTTATTCTTAAAAAAAAACAACATAAAACGTAAAAAATCATTGAATTTTTGAGGCAAAAGACACAAACTACTAAAATAATAAATTGACGAAATTTATTCACCTACAAAAGAGATTCAAATTCCTTATTGATCCTTTTTGTGGAACTCATTGTTTTTATTTTAAGCTTCATTTTAATCTTAAAAAACATTGAAAATCAATAATTAAATTTTTTTAATAACAAAATAGTTTATTTATAGAAGGCGAACTCTTTAATTTATAAAAACAAGACAGTTAAAATTTGTTTCAATACCCATGCATATAATGAATCGTAATAATATAAATGGATTGAAACGATACATTAAAAAGGAACAAAAATATTAAATTATTCATTATAAATAAAATGTGTACTTTATTTTGCAATAACTGAATAAGTACTCCCGGGCCGAGATACAAACATAAATTTAATATGCATTTGATATAACAGTGTTGAACGTAATGCAGTAAAGTTCGCATTTTGAAAAAAATCGAGGGCGAAACACAAGGTACGTGATGAGAATGTGTTCGTTGAACCCAAAGAAGCTTTAACAAAAGTTAATTCGCAATCACCAAATTACATTTTTTTTAACGCTTTGGCCTTTAATTTTTAAAATTTTGTGCACGAATATTGAGAAGTACAAAGACCGAGCATGCAGCGTGAAGTAAATACATTATCGAGCGCAAGAACCAAAAGTAGCGCATCCATATATACTGAAAGTTGTCAAGTTACAAATAATGAAATACAGCCAATAATTAGTCGAGATTTTGTAAAAAAATTAAATGAGTTGCTCCCTTTCATGTTTGTAAGAGGAAAATGAAGTCATACTTTTTACATAAATAAGTTGATCTGGAAATTCCCCCAAGGTACGTATAGGCGTCATCGAAAGTTAACATATGTAAAAAATCAATATATTGATGTAAAGAAATTAGAGGACACTGTTTACTTTACTGGTAATGCTTATCGGAGTACAAGTGTAAATCGTGGATATTATTGGATATCCTTTTCACTCTTTCCATTGGAATCTAACACACACACACACACACACACACACACACACACATATATATATATATATATATATATTTTAATATAATCTTTTAAGGGCGCCCTGGCATAGCTTAGGGGGCGTCAACCAAGGGGGCGCAGCCAGGAAACCCCGGCTGCGCACCCATGCCAGTCCGCCACTGTCTGACAACGAATAATGAGTCCTATCTATAAAAATATTAAGTAAAGATGTTGACATATAATTTGATAAAATTGTACATTTTAAAATTATTACAACAGGAACGACATCAGACGTTCAATTTTCTTTATCAGCTATTCTGTTGTTGCAAATTCAGTGATAAATGTTATCCTACGAAAAAAGGTGATTCATTTACAACAGAGCGCATACCTTAAAATTTAAAAGAAAACTTTGAAAATAATGCGCACAATATTTAATTATAAAGATTAATAATGTTAAACAATTTAGGGGTGGTTACCCTCTTCGATTATCATTTTTTCTTAAGAATACATAAATACCTTCATCCTTGTTTTTGTGTGCAACACGTATTCTCTTCGGATTTTTTTGCTCATGCTTAGAGTTATTTTGCAATTCTATACATAATTAGAGAGTGATTTACCCCAACGTAATTTTTTTATTCATGTTTTGGATGAAAGTGTTTAGGGGTAGCTACACCCATTAATTTAAAAAGGATTTTTTTCGAAACCCAACTTTATTTTTGTCTCACGTGCAAAATATTTTTAAAAATTTTTCTCCTATGAATTTAGCCACTTCCAGCACATTTAAAAACTTGTAGGGGTGGTTTATCCCCACTATCTACTTTACTTCCTTTGTTATAAAACTACTTTCCCAATTTTGTTGTGCATGAAATTTCATATATTATCATAGGCACAAAATAAAAAGCTATAGGGGTGGCCACTCCCATTAATTATGTTTTTTTATTTTTTTGGCGAAACAGGTCAACTTTATTTTTGTCTCAAGTGCAAAATATTTTTTTATTTTTTCCTGCATATAAAAACTGTTAGCACAGCTTTAAATATATGTAGGGGTGATTTGCCCCCTTTATTTATTTATTTTTTTTTTTTAGAAAATTACGATATTTGTCTTTCATCACGAGGAAACTTTTCCAGTAGGTTTGATTGATATCAATTTGGTTTTTATGCACAAAACTATGCAATCGACACTTGAGACCCCTATCTTTTAGGGGCTGTTTCACCCCCTTAAAATGTTATTCCGCAGATAAAAAAATACGTGTCTCTTAGTTTTTCGAGTATTACAACATATATCAGGAAGACTCAACTCGGCGAGGGACACCTGGAGTACCTTCCTGGTAAGATGGACCTAGACACTTTGAATAATGAAAATATCCAGCCTTTCAAATTTCAATGGCCTCATCGGAAACATGTGTTATGGATTTCTAGAAATCCAATTAAAAATTCTCAAACGTTTGAAGTCTAGAGTTCGAAACGTACACCGAGAGACCTTTTGTCAGAATAAATGAAAAAAAAATTAATTAAAATTTAGTATATCATTCCAAAATAGGGAAAACCGAGGTTTTATTACACTTTTTCATATTACAGTACCGAAGTTTATTATTATCATCACAGAAAAAATGAAAGATAAACATTACTTCGATTCTTTTGATTTCCATGACAAACAATGTATTTTGAAATACGCGAAATTGTCGGAATAAAACTTCATCCCTCTAAAAAATTACCTGCTACAAATTTTATCATTAGTTTTTCAGTAATATGAGTATTTAAATCACCAAGACGACAATGTAGTATTCAAAATACGAACTGCAGTGAACCCTAGAGATAGGGCCCCCTGGTAGAGTTCTTCCGAGAATTGACGCCGCGCCGCAAGTAGGGGTATAAGAAGCTGCGTGGGGTGAGCGGTGATCGCTCAGGCGCGAATAAACAAAAGAGTTTTCTACGAAACGGCCCTCTACCTGGGTAATTCCTCACCAAGGTGAGCCCCAAAATCGGCCCAGTATTATAGTGTCACTGTATTATGAATCTCCATTTCAAGAATTAACATTATGAAAAAATGATATTCTTTTTACTGAGTTTTCAAAAAATAATTTGAATAAGAAAAATAGTCAATATCGTAATCTCGAAAACGTATTTTAGAAATTGGTATTGTCAGCATGAAGTTGACAGGAACCTGAGACGCATAGTAAACTGTGAACTTATTATTTTTGATTTTTCATATAGTTTCGTTTGAGAATGCTCCACAAGTATTTCCGCCGTTTTTTGATCAAGACAAAAGGTTATGTTTCACAACATTATTAACAAAAGTTAAATCTTTCTATTTTAAATTGATTCATTTACGATAGGATTTAAAACATCAGGAATTATTTCTCATGAAATTTATACACTATGGTAATAAGATTTAATTCAATGAGTACAGTAATTGATCAAATGTTACATTTAAATACACTCACGTTTATTAGACTGAGTTACAGAGATATCAAATTAGATAATTTTATTCATATAAGAATATTATCAGTTCCTTTAAAAGAAATTTATTTTAGAAAAACTCAATTTAATCATTGAAAATGATAGAATGTTTAACCTATTTATTAAGAAAATGTCTGACGCAACAAATTTGCTCATGAAACAGGGCCCAAATATTTGCTAAAGTGCCCTAAGTTGTGAAGCGACGTCGTTTTGCCAATATTTTGACAAATATTCCATAATGTAAGTTAGCGTGGGGTTTATTTGTCTGGGAATGCGTTAGTGCTTTAGGTAATTTAGGATCGAATCTCGCAGCAACCATTCCGATTTTTAACAGTGATTAAGCGTGCGATTATGTATATACTGAGTAAATTAAGTATATAATAATAAAAATAATAATTGTACGCCTGTTTCCGTATTTAGTTGTATTTAATTTGTGAATTTAGTTCCTCCTTCTGAAAGCTAAATCTTGTGGTGGAGTGAGTTATATTTGTCATATAGTCGTTTGAGATTCTCATATGTTTTATATGGCAACTTCAAAAGATGTTTTCACTCTTTCGAATAAAATGTATTACTATCGTTTTAACTTCGCTTTTCAACTTTGATATAGTGGATTTTGAATTCTCGCAAGTTTTATAAGAGTTAATGCAACATCCTTTTCATTTGTTCAAACAAAAATATTTGTTTTGCCGCGACTGAAAACCACTATATTAATTTTTGATACGCAAACACTGTTTTCCCTATTTTGGAACGATATTATACTAAATTCTCATTCATGTTGATCATTTATTATAACAAAAAATCTCTGTGTAAAATTTATAAAATTTTCCAAATTAAAATTGTGCTGTGTTGAGTATTAACTTTAAAAAGGTTTTATTAACAAGGCTTTAAATCTACAATTATTCTGTTATGAAGGCTTAAATTTAAAAATGTTAGTTTATTAGTTTTTTGGTCCAGTTTCAGGTGGCTTTTACACCCCGCCCCCCTCCATGCAGTCCGCTTTTTCGAATTTTGCTATAGATTTTTTACATTATGTGAGATTAGATTGACCGTCCTCTACAATGGAAGTACCCAATGGTCAAAAGGGTTATGAAAGCGAAACAAGAACAAGGAAAAAGGGGTTGGTCTGAGAAAAAAGCGGAGAAAGGGAGGTTCATTCATTTATTCATTGCACTAAGATCCACGGTGAGAGATGGAAGTATGTTGTCTTAACTCCTGCAATGAAACGTCCCTATTTATAAGTTGGACATGTCACGCAATGAAACAACTGAATCTTTGCGCTGTACAATAGTGCACTTTATAGTATCATGTCGCGAGTCGTCCTAGGAAAAAGGGTTTATTGATGTTTCAAGCTCTTATATTTTCGTTTGTTTTATTCATGAGGAATTGACTGTTTTATGCTTACGATGATTATAGAGGTAGCCTATAGGGTATGACGAAAGCTTCTTTTTTGCTAATACAAATATGATTGCACGTTACGTATGGTGGCTCATTTATGCATTTTTAGCCGCTATTGTATGCTTCTCTTTGAACTTTAAATGTTGGAAAGCAGAGAATAAATGTTGGATTCTGACACTTTTTCATGGAAAGAAACTTATAGACCCAGTCATTACCTAGGAGAGTAATTCTTTACAAGTAAAATAGTTACTGAAATATTGGGATTAAGTCAAGCACGCTACTACATAAGCCGCGCAGGCTCCTCTGAAAAAGTTGGTGTAGAAGTAACATTTATTAATTTGTTAATTTTATCGAATTAATTCGAGATCAGAATCAGAATTTTTTGAACATTTTGATTTCTCTATACCATATAAAGAATAATTTTTAAATCTTCGAGATCCTTGATTTGGTTCAAATAATTTCGAACTGAAAATATCAATTTGGTGTGACTCGAAACTTTCTTCCACTTCGAATCGCCGGATGTTGCAGATTTTTATAATTTTCTTCCGATTGTGGCTATCGACCATTCACTCCTCGTCTGTGCTGAGAGAAGTCAACCCAGTCAGTGGTTAAACTTTAAATCCCCCAATTTGCGGCAGCAAAAACAGTAAAACCTAATAAACACCTTGTATTGTCCGCTTGAACTTCGTCATGCGTGAAATCAATGTATTTTTCCTTTTCATTGATATATTTTCGTGGTCAACTAGCGGTGGGTCTACTTTTTGGGCATGTCAAATGTGGTGTTCTCGCTTAAATAAAGGCAAAGGGCTTGAGAACAAAAATTTACCTCTCGGAAATACATCACGCGAAACCACAAGGAGGCGCAAGAAACGATTTCGGTTCGTGTCTTGTAACAAATCGTGAAATCTGTCACGTTTAGGCACTTTGATAAAGGGGATCTTGCGGCCAAAGGGGGTATTGTTCCAATTCAAGTAAATTCAGTGTGAGAATCTTTTCAATCGGCCTAGAGTTGTTATTTTTTATGAGAATTTTAAATAGAATAGTAGTTTTTTAATTCTCCATTCAACATTGGTTAGTAACAGCTGATTTATGAGGCAAATTACATTTATAGTTTTAGGGGAATAAAATGTGGTTCCTTAATTTTTGTAATTTAATAAAATTTTAAAAGTTGGTTAATTAAAAATCCCCAATAAGTAAACGTCAAAATTGAAGAGTTTTTGTCTACATAAATTTCAAAACGTCCAAACTTTAAAAATCTCAATACAAAAACTATATATAATTTGACCACCGTTAAATAGAAATATTTCCCATAATTGAAAAGTGGTATGATTGATCCTTTAAAAATGACTTACACAGATACTTAAATACTCAACTTAAAAATTGCAATTTGAGAATTCTAATTTTTATTTTTATGTCTGATATTTATTTATATTTTTTTTAATACTTTCAATAAAATTAAATAGAAATAAAAACCAGGCTTAAAAATACAAATTTCTAATTAGAATTCTCAAATTGCAATTTTCCATTTTAGGAAATCAAAATGACCAAACTTACACAGTCAAGCATTTGAAAGTGTATTTTGATATTTGAAATATTCTAGGTGTTCGTTTTACATTAAACTATTTTAAATCAAATCATAAATCCAAAGGTCTGTTGAAAATCAGACGAAACTTCGGTACGTGTAGTCGAATTTTTTTGATAAGAATAGCAGGAGTTGGAAAAGGAACTATTTGATCGGCTATTAATAGTCGAATTCTTTTGGGATACGTAGACAGGGTCTTAAAATTAATAATGCAAAATTAAATCAGTTGGGCTTAAAGAAATTCAAGAAAATATGTACACAATCATTTTAATTGGAAATTAAAAGAATGCAAAGTATGAACAATTCAAAATCTAACAGCGTCTAATTCTAACTTTTTTAATTAAGCAAGTTTTTTACAAAAGGTTTTTAAAATGATAAAATTTAGATCTGAAACATATGTAAGTGGTTCTCTTGTAACTCAAAGCTTTTCAAATTAAAACATTTTCAAACTGGCATTAGAAATCTACAATTTTAAGATTGCAGCGTTACAAAGTATAAAACACAAATCCTTGGTAATATTCATTTAAAATTCAATAATTTAATAATAATAATAATAATTCAATCAAATAAATATGGAATTCTTTAATTTGAAAATTAGGCTTTTGAATTTAAATAAATTATTCCAAAATTTCAAACTTCCCAGTAAAACTCTTAAAAGTTGGACATATTAAAGCTGAATAATTGTAACTGAAACATCGAATAAAGGCAGACGTTTTCTACTTAAGCAACTAATTATTCCACTAATTATTTCAATCTTAATATTGCATTAAATGTTAATTTCTAATTACATTAAGAAGGAAGGCTTGTTCATTTTATAAGTGCCGAGAAAATGAATTGTCGACTTTCTGTTAAAACAACCTTCCTGATTATGAAGTATTGTAATGCAAGTCATTCCAGGATCATTCTTGCGCATCAACTTCTCGTGCGTTATCCCTTTTATAGGCCTTTCGGTAGTAGTGATCTGATTTCGAGAGAGATCTCTTTTTTGTTTCCATCTTAGCTTATCGAGGCGTGTCGACTCGTCGTTTTTCGAGGATCGTTAATTAAATTTATAAGAAGCAACCGTGAGACTTGATCCAGGACACCCCCATGAACAAGTGCCGGGTGGTATGTATATGGATACGTCTCGGTATTTATCCTGCGGTGTCTCAATTCTTTTCTTATAGGTTATTATACCTCTGCATATTAAGCCACTTCTTTTCATTTCAACATTTTTATTACTTTTTTAAGCCGGTATGTTTCAACTTTTAATCGAGCATTTAATGCTGATTTTTTTCGTTCTGTAAAGCAGTCATAAACTCGATTCAACGGATTTACATTTAGATTCTTTCAGCGCAAAAAAAAACTTTTAAAAATCATTCTCTTTTGTAAACAAGGTTTGATTCAAATCTATTAAAAAGAAACAAACTAAAATGACTCTAAAGGGGGGGTTGCAATAATAATAATAATCAGAATATAATAATAATAATAATGTGAATAAGATAAACGCATGGGACGTGAATAATAAAATTTGTTTCTCATATAAATAAGATTGAATAAATTTAATTGTAGTCCTGAATAATGCCAATTATTACTTACGTTTAGAGCCGAATCAGATAAGAATTCTTTTTTCGCGATTTTATATTTTTCTCAAAAATCGTTTTAGATGTAAACTTTTTCACAATTTTCATTATAATTAAGAAAAAATTCATATGTCAAATTTAATGAAATAATTCAAATATATTTATAGCTATCTCCGTACAAAAAGTTTCGTCTTTAAGAATTTTTAAGTTTGTAATGTTTCGTTTATGAGTAATTTGTTTAAATATTAGGAATGTAGCAATACAAGAAGAATCAAATTTCCCAATGTTTACAAGATAAATTTATAGATGTACTTAGAAAGACTTTATGACTAAAAAGGTTGTTATATGTACATATTTTAAAATTTTTTAACTTATTTAACAGAAAAGCTTCCTTAATTTTGAGAATGAATACTATATTTATGCACTGTGATGAAAAAAATGATTGATGTATTTAACAGACTTATATGGCCAAATAAAATTATGATATATATGTGGATTTGCCAATTCTTTTGAACGTTTATAAGATAGAAAATTCTCCATGTTCAAAATACTCTAATAATTATTTTATCTAGAATATTAATTTGTTTCGAAGAAATTAATCTCTTAAACTATATAATAACCTTCTATGAACTATATACAATAAAAAATAAATAATACCAAGGAATCACAGAAAAAACGAAAGATAAAGTTTACATCGATTCCAGGTGAAAGATTCACCGCAACAAAAATTAACCTTGCCTGGATAATCTTTCGTCTTATAAGCGCTCCATTTTTATTCGCGATGTAGCGACAATTACGACGTCAGCGCTATCTATCGTCGTTTAAGAGGGCTGGGGACATGAGCTTTTATAAGGTCATTGTTGCACTCTATTTTCTTCGAAAGTACAATGGAAAATATGACTTATATGGCATTTCTGCTTTCAGAAAAGAATGCTCTATGTCTATAGTGTTTTTAAATTGCAATAAACATTTCTTAAATTAACAATAAGCTTAGTCAAAATTACCCTACTTTTGAAGACTAATTTCTCGGCTCGTAATGATTATTTCACAAATTTACAACATTAATAACATCTATTGACTTTTCATCTATAAGTTTATGTACCTATCTAAACAATTTTTCTTAAATAAATATGAAAAAACAGAGTTTAACGAAGTGTCTGCATGGAGTAAATGTAAGGCCAGTAACTACCGATTCTAGCGGCCAAATATTATGGAGATCTTTGGGCACGCCCACGCTGTTGTACTCAGTGCACTGCATGCCCCCTACCTCAACCCGGACAGCAGCAGGATCCTAAGCCCCAAAGGTCACAATGCCTACGCTATCTGTGTTTCATATCTGGCACCAATCTCAAGAAAACCTTCTTAGGTTCATTTCTGAATGTTCTCTTGATTCTGTAATGAAATGAAAGAAATTTAAAGTTCCAAAAAAATTGGCTAAAAATACTTCTCTGACGTTCAACGGATTTGCACGTTTCTTAAAATTCTGAGTCGAATGATATATACTTTTAGGAGTCACTTTTTTTCATAAAAATGAAATACAATAATTTTTCAAAAGTAGGGTAGGTTATTGTTTGTATAATACCATTTTTTGTGAAAAAAGTGACTTCTAAAAGTATATACCAATCGATTTCGATTTTCACGAAACGTGCAAATCCGTTGAACGTCAGAGAAGTATTGTTAGCAAATTTTTGCAACTTTCGTCAAGATTGGTAGTTACTTGTCTTTAATTTACTCCGTGCACATGCCTGCATATCTTACCTGCAATAAATTTTTGTTTTTGTTTTTTCTTTGTTCTTTTTAATCTGGCGCCCCGATTTATAGCTCGAATTCACTCATACTTTGCCGTTTTCTCATTGCTGTTAATGACGCCCTAGCCGACGACAGCTTTTACTCCATCGTAGGATAAACTTTCGCCAAATGGCATGTAAACTTTAACAGCCGAAAATTTTGCATGCGACCAAATTTAACTTTAGTTTTTTCTGTGATAATAAATTATCTAGAGAAATTGCCCTTTTTATCTCCTCATACTCCTTTCATAATAAAAAATCTTTTTTATCCCCTCAAGACTCTCTTTGCAATTCAAAATTCCATTTTCTATCTCCTTAGACTCCTTTCACAATCAAGAATACCCTTTTTTATAATAAATATAAAATAGAATAAGCACAGAACAATCATTTATCAGGAAGCTCAGTGTCCATAAAACGATCACAATTAAAGATACGCCATATAATGAAGGCAACCAAACTACTTTGCAGCATCTCTAATTTTACATTATAAAGAAATTTCTTTAATGCAATTAGAGTATAAGAATTATGTAAAATAGAAATTAAAAACATATTCCCTCCTATTCTTTATAATAATATTTGTCCACTGACCAATGTGATTTATTTTGATTAAAGAAAATTAAGATTCTTAACACAACCATCATAAGCTTCTTCAGAAGTTCATCGCCTTTGTGACTCTTTCGTCGAAGGAATCTCCCATCTGTTAAATGCAAACATGCGTTGACTCAAATTTGAAAAAAAAATAATAGCTTGAACAACCTTTCTTCAAAATTCGCGATTAGTTTTCTTCGCTAAATTATCAGACAATAAAAGTCAATAACGGAATTCAGCACAAGAACACTAAGAAAAAGGCACGTGAAAGAATTAAGAAGAAGTTGTAAGAAAGAGCAGGATCACGCAACAAATGATAGGTGAGAGGTCTAACGATGATTTGTGTAACTTTTTGGAGGGGCTTGGTTCGACCGGACCCTCTGGACTCGACAAGGAAAAGAACAGGGAGAAAATAAATATGCAAGAGGAAGATAGAGGAGGAGCTAAGTCAGCTAAGGCTGTATAAGGCCCCGTTGGATCCTCATATTGATGTCGGAGACTGAGCCGAAAAAGGTCGTTCTAATTCCCCGCAACAATGATCGACTGTAAATCAACTTTACAATGGCATCAAAAGGCCCTGCAACTTTCGTGGTATCCTAATGACAGCCAACCGATGTTGATGTTCTTTTAACTACTTTCGAAATCAAGGAATTCGACCATTTGATTCAAAACCAACTCCTCTCGCTCCTTCCTTCCATTATTGAACAGATTTATTAATTCAATATCAGAATATGACGTATGTTCGTTTTTATATTTTTAATTGGAGTGTGCAAAAAGTTGAAACTTTATTCGACTAGTAGTCTGGGGCTCGGATGGGTAAGGTGGAACTTCGGAAAAGGCCGATACTATTTGAAGCAATTTGGGCCGTTTGACGGTTTTTGAACCCGATTTTAGTCTAGAATCTCATTTATCTAAATGACCTATAGAGGGAAAAAATTTGTCTGGAACTTTTTTTCAAATTCCGTATTACTTATAGAAGAAATAAAAAATTCAGTTGAAAGAAAATAAATCTATAAGGTTCTTTTCTTATTTTCTCATAATAATCTTATGAAGCTAATGCAAGATTGCAGAGCCAGTTGCGAACATTCAATTTTGGTCAAATATTATGTAATCACATTTTAATAAGTCGCATTTGCTTCGTTAGATTATTGCAAGAAAACTAAAAAAGACGGTGAAATGTCAGGTAGTACTTTCAATGCCAGTTGATCTTTAAAGATTTATTTTCTTTTAATTAAATTTTTCATTTCTTGCATAAATTATTCGGGATAAGAAAAAAAGTTTCATACAAATTTTTCCTTCTATAATTCTTTTAACTAGATTAGAAAAGAAGTCTAAATAATTCTGAGCACAAACCTGCAAAACATCTGTAAACAATTCTTAAAAGTGTATTTTCATTATATGCTTTTTTGTATTTTCCGGAAGACTATGACTATCTGTCCAAAGAATATAATATAGATTATTGTAAAAATCTCAACACAAAAAAATTCTAAAAATATGAGACTAAGTACACATTGTAGATGAAAGTTTCGCCTATAGTGATTCATTAATTTTTTATTATAATTATTTTCTAAAAAGTGAAAGGTTAAAAAGTACCATTATCTTACGATCATTTTAAATTACTCAACTTTGAATGGCTGTTAGTCCCCGAAAAGAAATGACCAGAAATCTGCAAAAAAATATATGAATTTTTAATCTTTTCTGTTCACATTTGTAAATTTTTTATTCAAAAACTATAATTTGTTATTAAATTAATAAAAAAAGTAGTGAAGTATCATTTTCGAAAATAAACAACGTTCGCAAATCATTATTAAAGCAAATCTGTGCTACTGTCCATTACTGTTACTCCGACAACTACGAATGTCATACTTATATACACTCTATCGTGATTGCACGCCGGTCCGTTGATAATCGGAAGGCCCTTTATATTTTCCAAACAAGAAAATAATTTTAAAACGTTTTTTTAATACACAATTTGCAGAAGCCAAAAATGTGAAATTTACTTTAATAATTATCTCCGTACGTATTTTAGTTTCGGAGATGACACCTCACTACTCTTTTGTTATTAACTCAATAACAAATTACTATTTCTGACTGTAAAATTGACCATTGTGCACAAAAAGAATCAAAGATTAGATAATTGTACTTCATAACAATTATCGAAAAATGATTAATAATTGATAATCGACTACAAGAATTGAGGTCTCTTTATTTATGACATAATAGTAGTGAGACCAAAAACTGCAAAAACAACAATTCTGGATATACAGTCTATACGTCTTTTAGCTTTTTTGCATTTTTTATGACTTCATACAATGGAAATAAAATTTGTTTTAAATCAATAATTTCTAATGACAAGAGTATTGCAATGTGTTCAAATCAAAACTATGATTTTAGAACAAAATTTTTAAAAACAGTAGTAAAAGTGTTCAATTAAATAATATTAAAACTGTAATGTTTTCAAATACAATGAAAGAAAAATCGCCTAATGTTGAATACGTCTACATTTTCTTCAAAATTGAAAATTGTCCAAAAAATGTATTTTAATCAAATATAAACCTCCCATTGGGCAATTAGAAAAGTTTGAATCAATTTCTAGTATCTCAAAACATGAATCTAATTAATACCTATTTTCACATAATCGAAGAGATAAAATCTCTAACATTCTGAATCAGCAGATATAACATACTAAATCAAAACTGGGAAAGGACAGCGAATAATCAGAAGTTAATCGTCTATACGACATTTGTAAAAATCAAGCAGCAAAAAAATATGGAGACTGAAAATAAATCTTGCTGGTAATTATAAAAAAATATTTTATAATAAGAGGCGATTAAAACTTAGAATTTAAGAGAAGGTTTAATTATAAACATTAAAAAGTATTATGATTCAATACAATTTTCTATCAAACTGGAAATATTTAATTCATAATTATTACATTTGCGTAGTTATTGGTGTAATTGTTTGGTCACGAAACACTTAATATAATTGCAACAATCAGAAAGCATCAGTGCTTCGAACGTTTTTCATTTCAAATTTTGTAAATTTACAAGGACATGTCTTAAAATAGAGACCATAGAATTTGTTCTGCAATGTTTTTAAGAATTCTGCCATATTAAGTTATCAGTTTCAAGATTTATAGAAAATTCTTTTTCAGGTTTTCAGAAATTAAATAAAAACATTTCAAAATTTGGATGATCCATTTATAAATCACCCATTAATACAAAATTCTCTTTAAACTGAAAAAATATCCTGTGCTGTTCTTTAATTAATTTATAAATCTGTATAATTTGACTGAGAAATAGTGATAAATTTTTCAAGATAAATCAGTAAAAATGTATTGAGAATCTGTGAGGAGTCACTGATATTTGATTAACAGGTATTGAAAATTCCAGTTATTGTTATTTTATTAAGGAATCAGCGAAAATCTGATAACATTTCAATCAATTTTCACTGTTTTTACGGTCCCCCGTGCAGAAATTACCAAATATTTGCCTTATTTCCGACTTGGGCCACATCGGGCATACAGTTTTATGAATTTTAAGTTTGGCCCCCTCTAGAGCCCGACTTAACAGCCAATCTAGACAGTAGATGGCGCCCCATTAATGTCGGGGCCTAAAGTTGTTTTGAAGTTGTTGTAATTGAAGAAGTGACTGAATAAGTGGAAAAAATTCCAAATGCGAGCAAAAGACGAGCGCGTAGGTATCGTATACATCAAAATATTCCTGAGTAACGTTTTGAAGACTATAATAAATAAATTTATCAAGAATGTTAAGATGAAACCTAGCCTCGCCCTGAAGTTATTTATTTATAAGAAAAGAAGCAGAAGTAATATTTAATGTGTTGAATGTGAAAACGAATTAGATCAACAATGATGTCATAAAAATATTTATTTTCACGTATTTTTCGGTGATTCAATATAATCGGTATTTGGTATCGCGTTTCATTTCGCGTCTGGCCCCATCTAGATAGCCCGATTTGGGCCAAATTCTGACCGATCTGGCCCAGATCAGATCCATATGGGAATTTCTGCAACCTTACCAATTTTCTAGATAATTTCTCAATGGAGAGAAAATGAAAAATTGTGTTGATCATCCGTTATTATAAGAATGAAACTTTTAGTTCAAAAATAAATAAAATTGTCAATACAATCCAACCGAACGAAGGAAAATTTTATGACCTAAGATTGATGAGGTATATAATGTTATTATTTGAATGTCACATTAACTACGTTAAAATGTAAGCTATTTATTTAACCTGCTGCGTAAAAATGAAGAAAGTAACGTATAAAACATGCAGAATTTAGATATTGACGTAATGAATATGACATTCAAGTAATGACATACAGGTATACCTTAGCAATCTTACATTATACCGAGCATTATCCAATGTTTATTCTACGAGACATCCTTGAAACGTTGATTTATATTGAACCTTTCATTTATTTTTGAAATAAAAATTTTGGAGCTCTACAGAAGTTCTCATAAGATTCTAGTCTTTGGATTGTTAATCCAGTACCATAATTATGTGTACACTGTGTGGTCTACTGTCTAGAAGGTATAACTTCACCTCAAAATGTTAAAAAAAACAAAACACACAGACCAAACCTTTTGCCGTTTACACTTTTTTCGTACCATTAACTATTTTTAATTTATAGCGTTATAAACAATCAAATTGACGAAAAAGGTCGAAAAGTAGGAAATTGCTTTTTAATACACGTAATTTCCCATGGAAAAACAAATTTAGCGGTCGAACTAAAGCTTTTGTTTATGTACAAATTTGTTAGGGACGAACACAGTTGACCTGTTCGACCCTGTCTTTGGTTCTGTTTCACTTCTAAGAAACAAGAACCGTCATTCAGTCACTCAAACCGCCCTCAAAATATAATTATTAGTTTTTGAATTACTCCACACATTCTTTGAAATAAACCAACAAAAGTTTTAAAAAATCCTTTTTTGATAACATTGTATGGAATATTGCACATATAATTGATCAAACCCGGGATCAAATTTTGTCTTGGTTCAAACTTTCCATAAAATGTTTTACACCTAATTTTTTTCATAAATAGTGTATTTGATTTGAAGAAATTAAAAAATTAACAACCAAATTTTCGAAAAACTACCCTGCATATCCGAAATTAGGGAACTTGTCGCGACATTTTAAACCGAAGTTATCAAAAAATTAGCTTTAGTGACGGCTAGATTTCAAAGGATTTTAAAGTATTTCAAACATTCTACTCTATAGGCAGAAAAAAGAAGTAGACTATCTTGCAGAATTTTTTATTTAAATTATGAAAACCGATTCAATGTGAGGGTGTCATACAACCAAAAACTCAGGTTGGTAAACCTGGTACTACCATTGTGCCCAAACAATATATGTTCTGTTCTAAAATCCAGGAGCCATTTTAGGCTAATTTAGTATCCAACAATCAAATTTTAGATTCTGCATTTTAAAAAAATGCATGGTACTGCCAACTGTACGCAAAGCTCGCAGTATATTAAGTTTTTAGGGATTTTTAACCGCTAGCTATACGTAAAGCTGGCAGTACCACATATTTTGTTTTGAAAAATGCCGAGAATTAATATCAAATTTTTTTACAGGGTGGTTTTTGATTATTAGGGGTGGTTTAAAATTTTTTTGATGTTTTCGGACAGCTAGATAATATTTCAAACTGATACAATACTTACTCTTGTAATTTATCAGTACTTTTGATTTCAGGGTAGTTTTCCAATGTTAGGGGATGTTTTTTGGACAATTGATTTTGTGAGGTTTGAAAAGCGAAAAAAGAATCCCTAATTCTGATGTACTCAGTTTTATGTTTAGAGCATATTCATTATTGGGTATCTTTTCAGTGACAGAGGCACTTAGACATTTGGACATTTTAGTAACTTTTAAAATATTGTTAGGGATTTCAAAGAATTCAAGGGATCTCGTTTAATATTTCAAGGATTGTAACCGATTTTTATATATTTTAAGGGATTTCCACGGGCTTTAAAAGATTATACGGGATTTTAAACATTCAAATGATTTCGAAAGACTTCATAGAATCTCAAAGAATTGTAAAGAGTTTCTACAACTTAGTTGATATCCAATAGATGGCGAAATAAGATAAACTAAAGTCGGTAAAAGTTTTAAAAATGACCTTAAAAACGGTCACATCTCATGTTCAGTA
The DNA here is from genome assembly GCF_010883055.1 of Belonocnema kinseyi. Taxonomy (NCBI): domain Eukaryota; kingdom Metazoa; phylum Arthropoda; class Insecta; order Hymenoptera; family Cynipidae; genus Belonocnema; species Belonocnema kinseyi. The sequence continues at coordinate 61,154,061 of NC_046659.1, forward strand.
TATTTCTTTTAGAAATGACTAATCTCTATCATTTTAATTTCTTTATTAAATTTGTCCCAGTGCAATGTCAGTAAATATGTACTATAACGTAAAGGGTGTAAAAGCTTCGAATGGAATCGAGGTGGAAAATGAACTCTGTACAAAAGTCTGTATTATAACTCATACTTTTCTTTTTTCTTTTCTTTTTCTTTTTTTATTTCTTTTTTCTGTTTCTGTGATTCGTATGTTTTCACGACTCGGTTTTCATACGGCTCTGAAGTCTCATAGAATACTGATTTTGAATCAAATATCGTACATCACCCATAGTGTTGTACACGTCCGTTCACGCGGCCCTCAATGTTCGCAGGACGACTTGAAATATTATGGCCATTAGCCATGGTTTGACAACTCGTTATGCAAACATTGATCTCCCCGTAAAGGGGACTACTTGTGATATAATACATGATTAAAGGGATTATAGAGAACTTTCGAAAAAATGCATGGGATTACAAAAAATTGCAAAGACGACCAGGGATAGCAAGAGTAAGATATCATTCATTCTATACAAAAAAAAAATAAATTTTCTAGTAAAAATTACAGCATATTTCAATGGCTCTCAGAGAAAAAGTTATCTTAAAACAAAAGCATCGCCCTCCAGTCTGTTTTTTAACCACGTCAATATCGTTTTTACACAAGCAGAATTATTTGGCAGCAAGATCAGACGAAGTTTGTCAACAATATGTACTTTAAACACAAAAGGACATTTATCTCAGTGGGTATTAATGAAAATTGGAAGGATTCGCAGAATAGAAGTAAAAGAAAGTCCATTACCGATACGTAGATATATATATTTATATATTCGCATTATGTACAATAATTTACTTTTTCCTAAGTTTACAAATACTTTGTTGTGTGAGTGAGTACGTAGACTAATATGCGTATGAACGATAACGAGTGTGCATGCTCGCCACAACACCGGGAATACGGAAATTCGATCGCTTATTAACAAGTATCATGGAGTACAGACCCTTAATTTTTTTTCTTCACTAACGTAGTCACTCTATTACTCGCTACGCGTACTACGAATATAGCCGAAACATCACGCTCACTGTCATCACAGATCACAGCAATCTTCCCGTTACTTGATTAATCGAACAATTTCGAGCGCTTCTCTCAAAAGGTGGCCGACTAATGAACGTACAACTAGTATTACCTTAATTGCCACTAAACTCATACCTCATGAGAAGGAAATAATCGCCATAATCACAACAGTTCGAGCAAGATCTTCAAATATTTTACGCCACATTTACATATATGTACAATTTTCTCTGTGGCTTTTTTCTTTTACATTTTTCTAGAAGAATTATAGCTTTCTTCACCGAAATTATCTTTATTTACAATATCAAAATGTCTCTATGTGACTTTTGGAACATCCGCACTCTATACAAAATTTATTCTATCGGAGCAATTCTATTTATTCGAGAGTTTAAAAAAAAGTGTGAGAATTTATTTCCCTCTGACAATTACAATAGATATATCACATGTATGAAAGAAGGAAAATATTTAGATTGTTTTATAAAAACATGTAAAATATTAGTCTTTTTAAAAATTTCTTCTTCGAAATGCACGCTTCTTATGAAGGGTGATGCTAGGTATATATTCCTCGCCTGAGGTGCCGCCTTTTACCAGAAACCGGCCTTTGTCTTATCGATCCTGTGTTCCAAAGTTTATACACGAAAGAAAAATTAACGTGGAATCAAGAAAATATCGGTACGAATATGAACGATACAATATTTTCATGATCCAACCAACTTTGTTTGTCTCAAGAAAATCAAATTTCTTCTCTCAAGTACATTTTTTTGAGACAAGAAATATATTCATAGATCAAAAAAAAAATATTGTGTATTATACCTCAAGCTAAACCAATTCTATGTTCACTGCTATTAAAATTTCAAATACTTGTATGACAATTACTTTGTTCTAGTTGCATCCAGAATGTAATCGTAATTTCTTTCACTTTTATCTGAGTGTTGAAAATGAATAAATTAAGTAAGAGAGGATTCATATTTGAATTCAATATTTCTTTTGGAGGTTTAACACATACAAATATTCGTCTTTGAATAAGTGGTTTGGCAAAGATCTTCGACCTTTGATTTTCTTCGAGAGGTTATTTTGGTGTCGATCGGTATTTCGCTTCGAATACATTCTCTTCCAAGAGGTGATAAATTAAACACTATGTCTACGAACCGAAAGCGGTTTCTTTCATCTGAGTCAAATGTTGCTCTATCGATCCTTTGGTCACGCGAGTCTGGGATCTTCCACATCGATCCTCGTTACCAGTTGCACGCCAGGTTTACATCTTCGCTTCGCCAGATAGTTTTTCAATTCTATTCGTGCCAGAATACAAAATTAATGCAAAGGGATTTGACTTATCACAAATTAAAATTCAACGTGAGGTAATTTTAGTTATTATTTCACTGCATCCATTTTTCAAGTATAGTAAGAATTTTAGTAAGTTATTCCGTAAGCACATCTGCTCTAAATTGATTTTGACCTAAGGGCAAATGGTATTCTATGGCGTCATAATTCTCCATGTTTCTCATGCATTTTTGTCCGCCTTCTTATAAAAAAAATTTGGGAAAAGATAGAAAATATATCCAAAAAAATTGGACTGGCCCATTAAGGTCTGCATTCTATTTAAACAATACATTTTTTTTATTTAATAAGTTGATTTAGTATACTATCTAATACGAAATGGGACTTTTAAAGCCCTGTTCTCAAGTACACGTTGAATTAGAAATTAATAAAATTTCATTGTTTTAAGAAAATAAAAAGTTCAGTGAATCAGAGAGCCTCGCAGACCGCCGCCCCGTGAGCTGATATATTTTCTGTAACTCTCAATTTGGTTCTATGGAAACCACAATGAATGTTGCTACGACCGAGGAGTTATTCATTTCTGAAATTAGCAATTGAAGATTCCAGATCTTGACTGCGGCCCGATGGACACTATAAGATCCTGCAAGGATCTTTTTGGGTTTCAAAAAGATTTTTGAAGATTTTGAAATATTTCCGAAATCTTCGGCACGACTTAAAACTTGGGATTTATAAAATCTTGCAAATTTTAATCTGAATCTCGTAATTCTCAATGTTTAATTTTACATTCTATTATGTCTTTGAACAAATTTTCTGTTGTGAATAACCCCTCATCTACGACATTCTTTTTTTTAATGGTGAAATTGATCGAATTTTACGCTTTTACTGTACAAACTGTAGCCTGAATTTTAGGGTTAAAATTGATTCAAAGCAGGCGTGTAAGTTTTGTAATGAAATATTTTACTAGTTTTATCAAGGAACGATTCCTTTCATACATATGTTTGAAGTTTTTTAATCATAGTATCCCCATATCTGGAACAATCTTACATGATAAAATTGTACGGAAATTGGTACGAATGAATATTTTGACTAAAGCGGTTATAAATTAACAATTTTATGAACTGAAACTCTTTTAAAATTGAAAATTGGCAGATTGAAAACTTCTTAAATGTTACCTTTTATTATCTGGTAGCTTTTAACCATTGAACTTTTTCAAATTCTAGCATTCGAAATGTTTAATTTGAAGCTACTAAATGTAAAAAATTAGAGAAATCAAGAATAAAGCAGTTCAACAACGATCAAAATTATAGAATTTCAAACTCGAAGTGTTTAAAATCGAAAATTTTCATTTTCAAAGGCTGATCAATATATTTGACTTATTATTAGTGGAAAATACTCTTGAAAAGAGAAACTATTAAAAAAAAACTCTTCAGAAATTTTAAAATAATCATCATACTGTTAGAAATTTGAACCTGCGGAAATTAAATTAAAATTTTTTTTTAATATTTCAAAACTTCTATCATAATCACTACCCTTTGCATTAATTCCAGTTCGACATTAATAAACAATCGGGATATTAAAATCGATTTTCTTTATCGTCTCCATTTTTTTCATCATTAATTCAGAAAAAAGCTACATATGTTGAGTGTCAGAATTTTTTTTACTCAACGTATGTTTTATTAACTAAAAATTATAGAAATAACTGAAGCAAATAAAAAACGATCAGCTCCATAAATCGCTTTTATCCTACTTGACGATAAAAAAATATCATTAAGATTTACGGTAAATCTAAATTGTTTTTTCAACACTTCGAAGAATATTTCTCAAGCCACATGTCAAGAACACAAGATCGACACAGACTTCGGGGCACCATTTCTAGAATCTTCACACTTCTTCATTAATCTTCATAATAAATTTCTATTCTACAATCAAATCCAACACCTTACGTGGTAGTTCCATAAGGTGGTCTCTGGATTGCGTTATTCGTAACTACACCAGACAAGGGATATCCCGCAGCGTAAAGCGGTTTGGGCATACTCAGCAGGTTCGTTGTTTTCCTTTCAACGACCTCAAATGACTCTCTCGAGGCTTTTTCCTCTTCATCGGGTGCGATTATATTCTCAATCGTAAAGGGCTTTTTCGTCCTCTTTCCCACCTGTTTCGAGGGACTGTTATTCGTGTTCCTAACAGGCACAATTTCCAGACCAGGACTGGTCCTCGGCGTTCTTTGATGAGTAATATTTCCTGGGGAATTTTCGAAGACCGGAGACAGTCTAGAAGCGAAAGTGTTTGAGGACAAGGTTGGTGAAGTTGTGTCTAGATAGAGAGCATCCAGCCTCGAAGAAGTTGAGGAAGGAGACTCTTCATCACCAGGTCGTTCTCGATGGTAATATCCTACTTCATAGGACCCTTCCGTAAAAGGTTCCACATCCCTTCCTAATGATCGCATTGCAGACTCGCTTTCGACCATTGGCAGGGCTGAAATTCCTCGTCGCCTGTCGGGTAGGTCGGACGTTGATGAGGAATGAGGGTAAGCTGGCAGCTGGGGAACGTAAGAAGTGGTTCCGAAGCCGGTGAAACTCCAGGAACCAGGATGAAGAAGAGCAGCGGCTTCGTAAGGACTCGCAGCTTCACTTCCGATATCGGGAACTGCACTTGCGAGCCTTTGGCGAGCTTCCGGGGAGAGGAGGTAGTATCCGGTGCAGGGAATGTTGGCTCGACATGCGTCCGTCCCGGTACCGACGCCCGCTGCTGCCTCCGAGAAGCCGAAGCCACCGGTAGTCGCCGTCGCTGCAGCCGCTGCGGTTGCTAACATCATCCGCCTCTCCTGCATCTCCCACCTGAGGAAAAGGATTCTTCATTGTCGAGAGAACAGGGCTATTATGTACATTACTTAATTTAGGTTTCAAATGGCATTTAAATAATCCAACATTATTCATTAAAAAATTATTTAATTCAAATCATTTGTGTACAATGTACATGCATATGAAATGGCTTTTACGGTCGGTATGGAGTTGCGTATAAAGAGTCATATAGCCAAATAAATTCCCGACATTTTAAGCCGAAAAGGAGCATTCTAGATGAGGAACGAGTCACGGGAGGATTTTTCAAGCTAAGACTTCGAAAACCGGCTTTTCGAGTAAAATGAATCTAAAGCTGACTACCATAAGCACATGTTTCATATTTTTTTAGAACATCAAATATATCCACTTCTTTTTGCTTGCGGGATATGAGAGTGATGTCAATAGATTCAGCAAAAATCATATACGGCAAAAATGTATAGATCAAACACAAGAATGCTAAAAAATCAATTAAACTAATCTATATTTGAATAAAATAACTTTTGTTATTAAACCAGACAACCGTGAACTCGATTCCAGCATTTTCATATCTTTTAATTAGATATGACGTCATATAAGTCTTAGATGTTAGACAAAATCCAAATTTCCAGTACAAATGCTGACAAGGAAGAAATACGGAGAAATAAAATAAGTTTTTATTCGAGTTTCAAAAAAATTAAGAAAGTTTCAAAACTAGTTCTACTATTAACTCCACTTACTTCAATTTTAAATAGGTTCTTATAATCCGTAGGCAAACATTTAAAACAATTGTAATTTTCAAACCGCTGTAAGAATTAATTCTATTTCATTAGCGTCATGTTCAGAGTTCCAACATTCTTAATGCAGCTACATAATATCTTTTTTTGTAATGATTTATTGATGTGATTTAAAACATTAATTCCTTACGACAAACTCTGCTGCATATTAATGGCAAGATCAAGGATAAGTATCGCTTGTTTAGCTATACATTTTTTCGTGTAGTATCAATTCCCACTCAAATCCGGAAATAATCATTTTGGCCCTCACTTTAAAAAAAGCAAATTTCTCCTACGCTATTAGTTTCTTGAGAATTCGATTACTTTTCACTTTATCTTTTTGAAAAATCCCATGAATTTCTTTTCGATCTGTTTTAAATTAATAAAATGAAGATATCGCGCTGATTTTTAAAAAATATAATCATATTATTTTGTGGGGTACCGCTATCTTGTAAATTGGGGTCAATGTCTTTCTTGCCTAATACATGTTGTAAATATTTATAATGTTCACCTCATGCCTAGGGTATTGAAATACAGTGAAACTCTTCAATAGCCCTCCCTTCTATACCCCTCCTGAGAATTGAGGCCGCGCCGCATGTAGGTGAACAGGAGCTGCGCGGGTTGTGCGGCATATGCGGCTGTCACTCAGGTGAGCACTCAAGCATGAACAAACAAAAGCGGAGCCGTCTATAATGAGTTAGTTCCCACCCACCGTCAGCCCCAAAATTGGCGTTATAGAAAAGTTT
>NC_046659.1:61160853-61163198 GCF_010883055.1 Belonocnema kinseyi
GAAAGGCGGTGGTTACTATGGTTATTAGATTTCGTTTATTTCAAGCATGATGTAGTCTGATGCTAGCACGAGGTTTCTGATTTAATTATTACGTGCTGCAAACTTTTTTCTAATTTCCATAAATTGCATAATTAATCTTTTCGCCATCCCTGATGAACTGAAAATCCACCAGACATAACCCATAAGGTGAAAATTATGAATATTTAAAAAATATATTAAGCAAAAAGCTATCGACGCCCGTTTAACAGACAGTGGTATCCCGCATAAAATTATATATATTTTTTTGATTAGCCCGATATCTTCATTTTCCTGATTTTAAACAGGTGGAAAAAAATATGGGACGGGCGGTAATACCTGACGTCATAATGTACTTAAAGACCCATGCGACATTTCACAAATGAATTAAGTTTTCAAACCATGATTTTAAACCCGCAAAAGTTTTAACTGAATATATTTTTATATACATTTTTTAATTTATAAGAAAGTTAAGCGTCTTTTTGAAAAGTGAAAGCAAGTTGAAAAGATTGGATCTTTAGGGGTATAAAATATGTCGATAGCCACTTACTGTAATTGGACAATTTATAAAATGCGCGCAAGTTGTGTAACGATTATTCCGGTACTTTCAAGAAATAGCCGAAGAGATGTGAGCACTTAGTGTTATAAGACGTATAGTAATAAATTTAACAATGATAAGCAAAATCGTTTACTTCACTCATTAACATCTATAATTTTGTCCTGTTTTATTAAGACCATAACATTTTTTTAAATATATTGAATAAAATATAAGCATCCATGATGAGAATCAAAAATTTTGCTGATTGGAAGTTAATTTGACTTTTTAAGAGCAAATTAAAAAAACAAATATATTTTGTTTCGTATGCATATTTTTGTTTAAAAATATTAATGTCTGAAATAAGTTTTAATTGGGTATTAGCTTCATGAATTAATTTATGCAAGATAGTTTTGAATTGTTACTGTTATTATGTAGAATAGAAATATATGTATACCTATACTATTTAAGAAATGTCATGTATATTCTTTTCTTGCCATAATGTTGAAAATGATAACTACACATAGTACAGAATAAATTTTTTATACGAATTCCAAGCCAAGATTGAGGTAAAATATCAGTGTTTCTTTCTTACGTTTTACTAAAAATGATTTCAGTGTAAATTTTATATAACTTCAAGAAATACCCAATGACATTAAATAGTTGTTTCAACTAACGTGATACGTTTTCCATTGTTCGTAATATAAAGAATGATACTTTGACAACCTCCTAATCATATCACGTATTTTATGAATAACTCCTGAATATTTTTGCAACATTTTTGGCAATGGTTACTTACCAGTTTCAGTCGGTCGCTTCCAGAAAATATATTTTTTAACTATTTATCTTTTTCTCTTTATTATTTCGGGTACTTAAATTAATACCATTATGGCGGCGGGTAGTATATTTATTTATTTAAATTTATTACAATTTTTTGGTTCCATTGCAACCTACCAAAGGTGAAAAAATTAATCACGCACTATATAACGATTATTTTAGAAATTCAACATTATTCCGGTGTAAATATGTATGTACTATACAAATTGCGAATATATAAATCCATTTAAATTTCATTAAATTGAATATTAATAATTTTGTATTTCTTCTGCTATCTTCTAACCTCACGTATATTCCAAATTTTCATTTCTTTTCTTACTCCGAAATACCATGTAACGAATGTTGGTACAATCTTTATAAATTGCATAATACATTTCTTCATCTTTGGTCGACTGCAATGGAACGAGACACTTGTAATAAATTGAAAGAAATAACCATACCCCCCGCTGTCATCTTTGTATGAATTTAAATACTTGAGGAATAAGGTGACCATTATAAATATTTTTTAAATATTTTTTTTAAAGCTGACGACTCAAACTGTCGAGTCCATCATGTTCATACATACTATCTACCGACTAAAAAAAACATTCGGATATCTTCTACATGTCCTTAAGCAATATCGAACAAATAAAAAATGGACAACAAATGATTATTTTCACATTATTGTGTCGCCTATTGTATTTTATTGTGAGAATAACTTTTTAACTAGGTAGATGCATCAGTATAGATATGAATCTTATTTTTGCACAAATATAAATAAAAACAATAAAAAATGCATCATTAATTACAAAATTTAGAATAAATGTTATAATTTTAAGAGATTCCCAATTACATTAAATGGTTGTTTCACTTCAAATTTGAAAAAAAATATTACCTAACGATTAAAAAAATCATTCTGATATCTTAATTTCCCTAAATGTATCAAATTAAAATTAATTAATGAAATACGAATAAACAT
>NC_046659.1:61163298-61179379 GCF_010883055.1 Belonocnema kinseyi
ATAAACTCTTTTTATAATATGTGCCTACCAACTAGCAGTAGTCTTCACAAATTAAAAATAACTTCCAAATTCGGAAGAACCTTTTAGGCATGATAATGCCACACGTTCTTCAATTTTAGAAGAAAAAATCTCAATGTATTTTTAAGTACTTTAAGGACCAACATTTTAAGCACAGGACATTACAAAAAATTTTACTGTAGATTTCCTTTCAGGTTTAAAATAATTATACTCCATGCTATCTACAATGATACTCAATCATAAATTTTTGAAGCAATCTATAAGAACATATTTTATATCGTTTCGTGCATGTTTCGATAACTTTGACAGGATTTCTTGCCTTTTTCCAAGTTGATTGGAGCATAAATTATCACCAACATGTAAATTATTCTCACCGCAGAAGATCCTCTCGCAGACGGTGAAGATTTGCTGCACTAAGTCCATTACTCGCTTCGCCAGGACTCGTTGAACTCGCCGGTTCCGGTCGAGGTGGAGGCATGGCCGAAGCTAGAGCTTGCAACTCAGACTTCAAAAGCTCCTTGTCTGGTTTATGAAGCTTAAAGCGTTTTCGCCGTCGAAGAAGAGATCCATTCTCAAACATTGAAAGAGCCGCAGGATGCAGAGCCCAATAAGCTCCTTTTCCTGGCCTGTGGGGACCTCTGGGTACCTGTAATTACAATAATCAAAAATAATGAGCACCTCCAAAAATATTAATAAATTTGTAGTAAATCAATATTGAAAATTCCACAAAACTCACTAATACCACACAAAACTCCCAAGTAACAAATTGAGCTGCAAAATCGCATCAAAACGTTAGAATTTCAAAAAATACTCCCATTTTATATTAAAATAATTTAATGCGGAGCGATACCGGACATATACTCAAATCTTCTTTAGTAAAATTTAAAATGTTAGCCTTCGTTAGGCACCGCTTGAATAATTATGTCAAAGTTTTACCTTAAAATAGCAATGCAACGTGTCCAGGCAAAAATAACTTTTGGGACAGAATTTGAAGTAATTTTTTAAATTCTTACCTCTAAAATATAGAACTCTACTGTTCATTTTTATCTTTTTTAACTCAATATACGTAATATCCGTGAATTTCAAATGTTCATAAAATTTTACTAATATTAATTAGCAATATTTCATTTTAAATTTGCATTTTTGTAAATGTGTGTCCCTAGACATTTTACGTTCTTTTTTATTTGTAATATCTAAACGATGTAAGCTTAAATTTTGAAACTTCACTTTATTTTGATTTGATATTAGTACTTTACTGAAATAATTTTAGAAAAAATAATGTGTAAGTGGTCAACTTTTTGGCAATCACTTTTAATTACTGTTTTAATTTTTAATACCGGGGAAAGCATCATATGGTGCTAAATTTAGTTTCATTTACATTATATTATTTCATGCACGCATGTAGCACAATGTATTTTTTCACACAATTGTTATTAAACTGATCCATCCTTCGCAACAAAAAACTAATAATTTACTCAGTCGGTTGTAAATTTGTTTTTGTCTATTCTGAAAAATTAGGCTGATTGGAATTAGCACCACTGAACATTCCACGCTTCAATAATGAGCAATTTTTATGTTTAATAACATAATTTTTCTACGGTTTAAGCTTATAAGTTGCATCATCTTGAAACTTACGCTTCAAGATGTAGGAATAAGTAAATTATTTAAAACTATCTTACAAAGAATGTTGAATAAACTAGATGCAAGCATGAAGAGCATGGGCCTCAAAATTAACGCAAATAAAACAAAAACTATGGTGATATCTTATATTGCAAGTTTTAACATTATATATCGCATAATTTTGCAATCTATAACGATAGATTTTAAATTTATTTCGCTATCACATTGTATTTCTTCTTTTGTGATCTCGCGAGGGTTCGAGTAGTGAACAAATGATCACAGGAAAAATTAAAGATAAAGTTTACATCGATTCCAAGTGAAAGATTCACCGGAACAAACATTAACCTTGCCAGATAAACTTCACATGAATCGAAGATAATTTCCGATTTGTAACCTTGCCTGGATGATCTTTCATCGTATAATCGCTCCATTTTTATTCCAGGTGTAGTGAAAATTACGACTGTCCCATCTATCAGTTACATTTTGCGTCGACGAGTTCAGAATTATTTTCCTCACCTCAGTTGCAGGTCTTACCTGCAGCAATTTTTAACTCTTTTCTGTGATTGTTTTGAATCTAGTGTTCCGATTTATAGCTCGAACTCACTCATACTCTGCCTTTTTCCCATTGCTGCTAAGAACGCCGTATAGCAGACGACAGCAACAAAATTCAACTTTATTTTTTTTTGTGATATTAGTGCAATATAATATCGTACAAAGCTCTAGGACCTAATTGTACGTTATCATATTGTGATTTTTTGCAATATAGAAGTTTTGCAATATCATTGTGCGATATCTTTTTTTCCGTGTACGTTGGTAGCTTATTTATTAGGGACGGGAAGATAGATGAGGAATTAGATAGACGCATAAACAAAGGTAAAAAGCTTATTGATAGAGCAGGTCCCCTTATCAGAAGTAAAAATATATCAAATAAACCTAAAATGGCAATACATAATTCTATATTTATACCGACTGTACTATTATACGGTAGCGAGACACGGACTTATAAAAAAAAAGATAAGAGTAAAATTAACGCAATTGACATGAGATTCATGTGCATAATATGCGGGAAAACCATGATGGACAAAGTAAGTAACGACACAATTCTAAAAGAATGTGGTGCAGAAGAGATGCTAGTAGACACATGGGAAAGAAATCGGTTAAGATGGTTCGGACATGTTGAGAGAATGCCAAATGAATGACTAACGAAACAAGTGTATCAAGGTAAAGCAAATGGCAACGTGCCCAGAGGTAGACCGCGGAAAGAATGGTTAGAATGTGTGAATGAGACCCTACTTAGAAGAAACATAAGAAGTCATAGAAACACGAGAGCCTGCATGAAAAAATGCATGGACATAAAAGAAGCTAGAGAAGTATGCCAGGACAGGAAAGTATGGCGGCAAATAGTTAATAAAAAGACTGTCAGTAGAGTGAATGACGCCTGAAACAAAAGACTTTGGCCACTAATGTACCCAAGTGGGGAACCTTACATAACGACTTCGTGAGGTTCTACGCTTGGGGTGATTGCTAGAGAGATTGATCAGCATCCTGGGTCGGAGCAATGTTGCGGAACGAACGTGTTATTTACTTAAATAGCACGAGAATTCTAGATCAATCTGAAAAATCTCTATCCCTTCCACACACTACTCCTTTCCTCTACCGAGTGAGTCACGCCTACCCCGAAAGGGAAATGGCTTAATGGTGTAATAATAATATGACTAAACTCAAAATCCGAGTTAAGCACGGTTTCGTCCATTGGTTGTCTTGGCCATCAGCATATCTCGGAGGCATTCTAATATTAGGCACCAGACGCGCGTGAGTAACTGCGCACTGCCCCTTTGTATCTAGGCTGCTAGTGTTTTACTTATCGTTGAGCAGTCTAATAAAATAATTTAATATGCGTTATTTATCAGGGTTTATATTTTTTTAAACCTAAGTAATTTTAAAGATTCACGTAAATTCTTTATCAATTCAAAAAAGAAGACAATTCTATAAGTGTCTTTATTTCCCTGCTTTACTGGTGATTCTATCCCATTTTTGTCAAATTGACTTTAAAACAGTAAACAAATTACTGTTTAAAATATTTAAAATCCAATATAAAGCATATATTCTTCTCAATTTGCAGTAAAAATTATAACTTTTGGGACACCCAAACCATTCCTCGAAAAATACTGGAAAATAGAGTCTCACGATAAAAAATGAATTTTTTATGGCGCGTTTTAAGAAATTAAAAAAATCAATAATTAGCCCACAAATATTCGCAACAATATTTTTCATCCAAGACCCTTCCTCTTCACTCTAACGACTCTTTCAAGAGAAACAATCAATTATAATTAAAATTCCTTTTAACAAAATTTATCGATAAAAAAATTAATTTCTTCTCCGCGTTTAGATATTCATCAGTATCATACACGACATTCACGATTTCCATCAGATGTTGCAAAAACTGTAATTTTCATTTTCTGCATAATGAAAATTCAATCAATAGCCTTTTTATTTTAATCAAAAAGGTGCAAAGAAAAAGTCCCAGAAAAATAATGTCACAATAAAGTCAACGACAATCTTCGCACAACTTTATAAAACATCCCTCAAATATCTACGTAAAATTAATTATTCCATTATAAAGTTAAAGCGCAAAATTAACATGCGTGTGTGTATTAAACATGAACTTTATCAAATTATCATTAAATTAATATGCAGCTACAAATTGCTAACATTTACAAGCATTGATATTCCTTCACCTGACTCAACTCATGCATATAAAATTCTTTTTTTTCGCCATTTAATCTCTGTGGTATATGAAAAACAATCGATAGTAACTATTGAGCATCATGTGGTAGTTGCTATACAAGACCGGTAGTAATATCAGTAAAATTATGCTGCGCCGTTAAAATTAATAATCGACGCAGAAGTCGTGTCACATATATGGCGATTCAATGACGCAATGACTATTATAATGCTAATAACAATTAGGTAGTAATAACGAATCCGTATGTGCCTCGCTAATACCGTTACTTTATTGCAGTCTGCGCTTGAGCAAAACACCTTAGATTGTACAATTTATATGCACCTCTATAGTATGTATTATTAATGATTTGTTTGAGTTTTCTACTAATATAATTCTATTGCAGATTGTTGGTTGATTAAGCTATACACATAGTAAAAAAAATCGCATGGAAAATTGTGTAAATTGAAATCCAACATAAGTATTAGATTTTTATCGTAGCAAACATATAAGAAATATACACATAAACTTGTCTAAATCGATAAACCGTGAGGACTCAAGATTTTATTTAAAAAAATATATCTTTAAATTATTTTTAAATTATTTTTTATATTAACCACAGGTATTAGCTTGGAAACCTTTGTTTATTTATTAAAAATTGATTCACTATGGCTAGAAGACCTAATTTATGCAGAAATTAATGATTTATTCAAACAAACTAAATGCAGTCAACTATAGGATTTTGTTGAATGAACAAAAAAATGTCTGAGTATATAACTAAATTAAAAAATCGGTACTACGCGCATATTCTCTCTAAAGTAATACGATAAGGTTCCTGTGAAAAGGCAAGCTTCACAGAAAAAAACTAAGGGTTCGAAATGTTGCATGTAATTCGTCAGGCAGAGTAACCGGGAGGTGGGTACCCCAATCTGAAGTAAACTTTCTCTAGTGAATCGCAGATATCTCCAGGGGAGTCCGCTAGAGTCCTGTAGCCAAGGACAGTTTACGTGAGCTTGACAGAATCAGCCAGAAAAAACTAAAGTTAAATTTTTTTGCATGTAAAATTTACATGCTATTTGGCGAAAGTTGATCCTACGATGGAATACAACTGTCGTCTCCTACATCATCAGCAGCAATAGAAAAACGAAAATGTATAATTAAATTCGAGATATGAATCAGAACCGAGAAATCAGAACTTTTCGAACGTTAGCATTTTTCGTGAAGTCTTAACGAAATCATGTAAAATTATGAAAAGCATGGACTGGTCACGTTGAAGTCGTTGTAGCAATGATGAAGGCAGTAAAACTATATTGAAGTCGTAAGAATAAGGAAAGAGTCATCATACAACGTATTGAGTCAGCAAAGATGAGCGTAGCGTCGTGCGAAGTCAGTACCGAGTCAGTAAGAAATCAGTACAGAGTCAGTACGAAGTCAAAACGAAGCCATCGAGGTCGAAATCGAGTGGTATAAAAATAATCGAAAATGAAGGCACGCTGCAATGTAAAGTACGCGCCGAGTCAAACCGAGCCATGAAGGCAGGACGAAGTCAGAAAGAAGTCGACAGTCATCCCTTGAATTCATCGAAGTCAACAACTAACGAATTCAAAAACTAGAGTCAAACGAAGTCACGAAAGTACGATTGAAGTCGCACGACATTGTAAAAATATCGTTACATTGACTTCAGCGGAGTTCGCAAACACCACATTTAAAACAACCATTCGCTTTCTTTATTATTATTTAAAAAATAATAAGACCTACCGCGGACAATTTTTTTAAGTGTGCTATTTTTTTAATTTGACAAAGTATAAAATTGAAAATGTTTTCTTATAAAAACTGTTAAAACTTACTTTAAAAAAATCCTGGTTACCTTGCATTCATAATTGTTCAATATTTAACGGTTCCATTTATAGTTTAAAAGCGAAATATTTTAATTTACAAGGGTTTAACACACAATTTGAAATTTTTAATCTATTCAATTCTTAACATATTTGAACTTAAAATTGGTTAATTCTTATTAAATATAAAGCTGTTGATTCCGATACTCTAATTAGCAAAAAATGAAGCACTAACTTGCCTTAGTAATATTTTCGATTAAGTATTAGTCATTTCTTCTTTTAACGAAAAGTTCAAAACTAGAAAGAAGAAAAACTAAAATGCAACTAATACTTACAAACATAGTAAACATTTTTGCAACAGTAAATTAAAGGTTCAGTTCGACAGTATAAAGTGGAATAAATGGTGAAAATGTTGTCCACCCCTCCCACAACCCCACCATGGAACCCTTTTCAAGCTCCCCCAAACATTTTGCAAGATTGCGTAGGGCCGGCCATACGAATCACCTCGGCCTTCTGATACAGCAAATATTATTGTCAACTGTATAATCGCTACATGGTAAAATATACCTAATCCAGATCTAAGCACATTATCATACTTTGTTAAAGCCTTCTTTATGCAGAATTGCGTAAATAAAAAATCTTGTAGAATATTCATTACTGGCAAGCTTAGTGCTTGCGATATACTTTTTACCTTGGTGATTTTCCTTAAATATAATTACAGGTAAGTATAATGATATTATATGTATATTTATACAATGTTAGGGGCAATTGGAATTACACATTCATTTCCCGTTCTAAATTGTGCAAAATAAAAACCCTTTTTCAGAGAATAGTAATAATATATTCTGTGCATTGAGAATAAACATAAGGGAGATGAAAATCCTGTACATCGAATTTACAAAAATATTCGCAATCCATTCTTCGCTTTAACTTTTGACAGTTTCACGTTCTCAGGGTATTTATACTTGAGTTTTTTTAATCTGTTGTTATGTTCACGTATCATAAGTTTAGCCTCAAAGCAAAACTTACACCACCACTCAGAAAATGTTCGAACTCTCTCAAAGTACTTCGCGCAGGAAAATCCTCACTTTTTAATACACTACTTTGATCTCCTTATATCTATTCTTCATAGCCGAGATTAAGGTAAGTTGTAAGCGAGCTGAAAGCGAGCTGAAAGCGAGCCGAAAACGACCCGACGGTTCGCACTGCAAACTTCATTAAAGTATAACTACTTACATTCAGCACCTGCTACACTCAATATTTGTTGTCACAAATGTATAGGGAATTTCTTATTTAAGAAACAATCAAAACCAATTTTCTGGGAATTTCCGAAACTTTTATTTATTTTAGAGTTTTATGTATTAAGTCACATTCATAGGTCGGCAATCTGGATACGTCCGTTCGTTTTCCAGCAGAGAAAAAGAGGATCTTTTTCACAGAATATTTCTTGAAGTTTAAGAAATTAATAGAGAGACAACCAAAATTCGAATTCTTTTTTATCACACTACATTTAAATTTAACCGTGAAATTTTTGCTAATTAAATAATTCTTATTATTATAACAATTAAGTTGTGTTTCTGATACAGTAGTGCTCAAAGGTCAAGCTTTCGAATTTTTTGATGAAGAAGACTATTGGATTCTAGTGCGCCCCCAATGAAGGCCCTGAGCAGTATTGCACATGCGTGAAGAGGAGTACCTCATTGGTAGAGAGAAGAAAATAATTAGCCATTCTCTTGAATCTCTATTCCTCACCAATGAAAATACTCTATTTAGCGCAAGCTTACTAGTACACCGGGCAATCATTGGAAGTACTGACCCAAAAGTTTCAGTGGCACCAGAAGTATTTGCAAAATACAGTCATCACTTCTCGCCCATACACCCACGACCGTGGAAGCAGCAGCAGATCTTCTGCCGCAACATAAGAATCTTCTGCGGCAGCACTGAATCTTCTGCCGCAACAGCCAGATCTTCGGCCGCCGCCAAGTTAAAATCAGAAAGACAATTATAATTATGACAGTTACTACATGTACCGAAATTTCGGTACGAATAATTGAATCTTTTTAGTGCGATCAGTGGAACCTGGAAAAAATAGAATATTTATACCAAAAGTTCGATGCAACTATTTCCATTTTGTAAACATTTACACTTCAACGCTCATTTAATATGAGAGGTGCTCGTATTTGGAACAAATTACCGTCAGTTTTAGAAATGCTCCGTCACGATATAACTTCAAGCATGACCTTTTACACATCTACATCATAACAGTAATTTCACTTTAGAAATAACCTATTGGTAGGACATAATATAAATCCAGATTAAAATACATCCTGTTAAATCCGTCTTACTACACTACTTTACTATTAATGTTTACTTTCTCATCTAATGAGAAGGTATTGGTTTTATGTAAAATTTCACTTTGTCGGTTTTCATAAAATTTTCACGTTTTGAGACCCACTGATTTAGAAAAAACGATTTTTACGAAGGTGTTTGTCTGGTCTGTAGTCTGTATTCTGTAGGCACGATAACTTAAAATAAAATTGATCAGATTGGATTGTGCTTTGGCAAACTTTCTTAAGGCCTAAAAAGAAGGAACAAGTTCGTGAACCAGCTATTTTGGATCAAAATTCAAAAAGGCAACACGTTTTCAAAATTTTTAAGACAACATTTTTCAAGATCTCAAAATTCTATGAACGGTTATTCGTAGTACTCAGAATCCCAAACAATTTATCCTCATGACTTTTTTCTATAAAAAGAAAATCATTAGAGTTAGAGCATTTTCAAAATCCAAAAAACAAACTAAAATGAAAATTTGAAGCCAAACAACGCATGCTATGAAAAAAAGTCATGAGAAGAAAAACGTTGATTTTTGAAAGCCCTACAAGACCGTCATAACAACCTTTTCGATTTGGTCGAAAAGTTGAAAATTCAAAATTTGATCGTACCTCAACTTTTTGAAACCACATTTTTTCAATATTTTAAAATTCTATGAACGATTATTTATAGTACTCAGAAACTCAAACAATTTATCCTTATTACTTTTTTCTATAAAAAGAAAATTATCAGAGTTAGAGCATTTTTCAAATCAAAGAAACAAAGTAAAATGAACATTTCAAGCCAAACAACGCATGCTATGTAAAAAAGGTAAGAGAGGAAAAACGTTGATTTTTGAAAGCCCTACAAGATCGTCATAACAACTTTTTTGATTTGGTCGAAAAGTTAAAAATTCAAAATTTGATCGTACCTCAATTTTTTGAAACCACATTTTTCAAGATTTTAAAATTCTATAAGCGGTTATTCATAGTACTCAGAAACCCAAAAAATTGATCCTAATTACTTTTTTTCTCCAAAAAGAAAATTATCAGAGTTAGAGCATCTTCAAAATCCAAAAGAAAAACAAATAAAATTAACATTTTAAGGCAAAAAACGCAAGATATGATAAAAAGTTAAGAAAAGAAAAACGTTGATTTTTGAAAGCCCTACAAGATGGTCATAACAAATTTTTTAATTTGGTCGAAAAGTTGAAAATTCAAAATTTGATCCAGCTAACATTTTGAAAACAAATTTTTTTTCAGGATTTCAAAATTCTATGAACGGGTAATAATCGTACTCAGAAACTGAAAAAATTGATCCTAATGACTTTATTCTGTAAAAAGTAAATTATCAGAGTTAGAGCATTTTCAAAATCCAAAAAAAAACCAAATATAATTAACATTTTAAAGCAAACAACGCAAGATATGATAAAAATTCAAGAAAAGAAAAGCGTTGATTTTTGAAAGCCCTACAAAATGGTCACAACAAATTTTTTAATTTGGTCGAAAAGTTGAAAATTCAAAATTTGATCGTAGCTAACTTTTTGAAAACAAATTTTTTTCAGGATTTCAAAATTCTATGAACGGTTATTTATCGTACTCAGAAACTTAAACAATTTATCCTAATGACTTTTTTCTGTAAAAAGTAAATTATCAGAGTTAGAGCATTTTCAAAATAAAAAAAAAACTAAAATGAACATTTTAAGCTAAACAACGCATGATATAAAAAAAAGTCAAGAGAAGAAAAACGTTGATTTTTGAAAGCCTTACAAGATTATTGTGACAACTTTTCTCATTTGGACGAAAAGTTGAAAATTCAAAGTTTCATCATGACAACAATCTTTAAAACTACATTTTCACAAGATTTTAAAATTCTATGTGCTGTTATTTATAGTACTCAGAAACTCAAACAATTTATTCTTATGACTTTTTTCTATCAAAAGAAAATCACCAGAATTAGAGTTTTTAAAATCCAAAAAAACAAACTAAAATGAACATTTTAAGCCAAACAACGCATGATATGAACAAAAGTCAAGAGGAAAAAAACGTTAATTTTTGAAAGCCCTACAAAATTATCATAACAAAATTTTTTGACTTGGTCGAAAATTTAGAATTTTATGCTACGAAAATAATGCAAAATCCAAAAAGTCCGTTTTTTGGTTAAACTGTGCAAGATACGAAAAAATTGAATGAACTAAAATTACGCGCCCTAAAAAGATCTACAAATTTTTTAACAATCACTTTTCGATAGGACGCGTGGTTTTTGTTTTTAGTCGTA
The DNA here is from genome assembly GCF_010883055.1 of Belonocnema kinseyi. Classification (NCBI taxonomy): domain Eukaryota; kingdom Metazoa; phylum Arthropoda; class Insecta; order Hymenoptera; family Cynipidae; genus Belonocnema; species Belonocnema kinseyi. The sequence continues at coordinate 61,174,081 of NC_046659.1, forward strand.
AAAAAGAAAGTTAAAAATTAAAAACTGAAAATAAATTAAATTTTTGAGCTAACGACATAAGCTACAAAAAAAAATTCTTTATCCAAAAAAAGGTTACAAAGGACACGAAAGACGAAACAAATTTTTAAAAAAAGTTTCTTTAACCAAAAATATCTAGAAGTTTGTTATAAAATCTGATTAAAAAATATACATAGTAAACAAAAATCTGCCCGCTTTGCAGGCACGTTCTTATAGCGCTCTGTGTGCGTGGCTAACAAGTTTGAACGCGCCTGTGGCGCGCGATTATTGATTCACGCGCTTCACGCTCGATGATGCATTCACCTCGCGATACACGCTCAGTCTTTGCGTTTACCCCACATTTGTGCGCAATTTTTAAAAAATTAAAGATCAAAACATCGATAACTTCTATTTGGTGATTGAGAATCCTTTTTTTCAAACCTCCTTCAGCTTTAACGAACACACTCTCATTATGTATCTCGTACTTCGCATTCGATTTTGTCGGAAGTGCAAACTTTTCTGCATTATTACATTCTCATCAGAGAAGGTATTAGATTTGTGTAAAATTTGAGCCCCCCAGTTTTTGTCGAATGTCCACGCTTTGAGACCCCCTGAATCCGAAAAACAGGTTTTTACGAATGTGTCTGTCCGTGTGTCTGTATGTATACATATATGAATGTATGTGAGTATGTATGTATATATGTATGCATGCATTTGCGTGTATGTGTGTATGATGTATGTACATGCGTGTGTATGTATGTATGATGTATGTATGTGTGTATGGAAGTCTGTCTGACTATCTGTCTGTTTGTCTGTCTGTCTATCTGTCTGTCTGTCTGTCTGTTCGTCTGTCTGTCTGTGACCACGATAACTTTTGAAAAAAGTAATCTATTAGCCAGCCATTTTAGATGAAAATTCAAAAAGTGTACACATTTTGAATATTTTTGAGACCACTGTTTTAAAAATTCTCTGTATGGTTATTCATAATATTTAAAAAATTTAATAATTATTCCTAATGACTTTTTTCGAAAAATCAAAAATTACTAGAGTTATAGCATTTTCAAAATCTAAAAAAAAACTAAAATGAACAATTTAGGACGAACAACGCATGATACGAAAAAAAGTCTAAAAAAGAAAAAAATTGCTTTTTGAAAGCCCTACAAGATTATGATAACAACTTTTTCAATTTGATCAAAAAGTTGAAAATTCCAAATTTGATCTTACAAATTTTGAAACCACATTTTTTCAAGATGTAAAAATTCTATGCACAGTTGTTCATAGTACTTCAAAACTTAAACAATTTATCCTCCTGACTTTTTTCTATAAAAAGAAAATTGTCAGAGTTAGAGCATTTTTAAAATCAAAAAAACAAATTAAATGAACATTTCAAGCCAAACAATGCATGCTATGAAAAAAATTCAAGAAAACAAAAACGTTGCTTTTTGAAAACCCTACAAGATAGTGATAACAACTTTTTCAATTTGGTCAAAAAGTTGAAATTTCCAAATCTGATCGTACAAAACAATTTTTAAAAACCACATTTTTTCAATATTTAAAAATTCTATATACGGTTGTTCATAGTACTTAGAAACTCAAACAATTTATCCCCATGACTTTTTTCTATAAAAAGAAAATTATGAGAGTTAAAGCATTTTCAAAATCCAAAAAAACAAACTGAAATGAACATTTTAAGCCAAACAACGCATGACATGAAAAAAAGCCAAGAGAAAAAAACCTTTGCTTTTCGAAAGCCCTACAGGACAACGATAAAAACTTTTTTAATTTGGTCGAAAAGTTGAACATTCCAAATTTAATCGTAAAAAAAGAATGAAAAATTCAATTTTTTGGTCAAACTATGCAAGATACGAAAAAAATGAAAAAGCTCAAATTGCGCGCCCTGGAAAAAAGTACAAATTTATAATGCATCACTTTTCGATATAAGCTACAAAAAAAATGAGACAAAAATTGTTCATCCAAAAAAGAGCTATAATTTTTGATAGGACACGTAGTTTTTACTTTAGTGGTAAAAAAAATCATTCAAAATAAAAATATTAAATTTGTTTGAAAAAACGACACAAGGTATGAACTTAAATTACCAGACAAAAGTTGTTCGCCTAAAGAGATCCATAAATTTATTAATTATTTTTCGATTGGACGAGTAGATCTTCTTTTAACTGTAAAACATAAGATAAAAAATGCAAAAATGAACTTTTTGGAAAAAGCACAGAAAAGACGAAAGAGGACATAGGCTCCTGGACCCTATGTAAGTTCCTGTATAAGACCCTATGCAGATGCGCAGTTGTTTTTATTTAATCGTAAAAAACAACATTAAAAATAAAAAATTATGAAAACAAGGAAATAAGCATTAGTATGATTCAATTTTTATGCATATTTTAAATTGTAATGATATACATTTATTGAAATTATACATGTTTCAGAGCAGCTTAGAATACAATTTAAAGCAAAATAAGAAACAAATACAAAAATAATCATGATAAATACAATTTGCTTTTTATTTTGCAATTTTTCAATAAGTAATTCCAGGCAGAGTTACGTAAAAAATGTATTATAATTGATATAAAAGTTTTGTGTATAATGTAGAAAAGCTTACATGCTGGACAAAATCGAGTGCGAAGCACGAGATACGTGATGAGAATGTGTTCGTTATAGCCAAAAGAGATTTAAGAAACGAGAGTTCAAAATCACAAAATTACAGTTGTCGATCCGTTCACCTTTGATTTTTTCTTATTTTATTCATCATTTACAACTCTTTACTAATTCTGCCATACATATAATATTCATCAATTAGTGCTTGTGATTATATATTTTATTATGTTTATTCAGTTCTGTATAGAAGACTAATTAGGTTTATTAAAAAAACTGGTTTTTACACCAATCGATAGTTTTCTTTTCGATAATACAAAAATATTATTCTTATATCTGAAAAATTCGAAGTGTCATTAAACTGCAAAGTAAGATCTTATATGGAGTTCCTTCTCTGTACGTTTGACATGGTCGAATCTTTTTCCAGAAAAAATAATTAACACCTGATATTTTTCAATTCTTTGTCCAGAACGCAATTCCAAATTTCCATCAACCTATTTCAGAATAACGAATTGTACAGTCGTAGTTATCAATGCACTAATTGTAAGATACAAAAAAAAACTTATTTTGGAAATATTCCCCAAAAATTGATTCAACCGAGAATATTTGGCAGTTTTTTAGGTATTTACTTTTCACGTACAGTTCAATAAAGTTAATTTACTTAATTTTTAATAGAAAAAGGGGGACCTTAAAGAAATGAACATCAGTGATAACTCGAAGTTGAGAAAAACGGATGGTGCAAAGAAATATATGGAATATAGGTTGAGAAAAATATTTGAGTATGCTGAAATTTGTTTACTACTCGGCTAAATGTGACTGGCATGTAATTTAAAGAGCACCATGTACTACCAATTATCTAAGCGACTCTTAACTTGGTAAGTGATGAAATAAAAATGACCACTGAAAAGAGTGAAAAGTTAATAGTGTAGCTGCTTACGAGTCCGTCAACCACATCACAAATTAATGAAGCAGTCACCGGACTCGAGTTTCCGAGGTTCCTTTGCTTTATTTTCGCAAACTCCACAATTATTTCTCTACACCGGAAAGTACATTTTTGCGCAATTATGTCAAATTATGTCAAGCGCTTATGTATACCTCTATAATATATATTTACAATTAACTTGCGAAGCTCAAGAAAGTTTTCCATTGGATCTGTATACGACATTTGAAATTATGTGATTAGTCTCTGTAAAACTTCACATAACTTTATATGCTTCTCATTTTGGATTAAATATACTTTATGGAGGAAGTACATAATATTTTTATGAAACTTTTGAATTTATTTTTCCTGATGGTCTTTTTGTATGATAAAGATGACTACTGTAATTATTACAGTTAAAAATATGAAGTCTATGAAGGCTCTCGAAAGATTTAAAACATGTTAATTAAAATGTCGTTATACATTTAGGTGTACGTATGATATACAATTTATTTTTATAACATAGGAGGCTTTTGACAATTAAATACGACATGTAATCCAACGTCTCGTCGTTTTGCGTGCGTACATTCGTGTGCAGGTGCCTGCCCATTCTGGCTGTCTCTACTGCGAATGCCAGAATGTCCTTTTAAATAAGCATTCATTGAAGCAGAAAGAAAACGATTTATCAAATAGTGTAAACACTTCACTTACGTATTGCCAACTCACTGGTATTTACTATGTACCATATTATCACGATCAGATTCAAATCAATAAAAACAAAATGGCTTCATCCAATAATTGAACCTCTCATTTTTTCAATGAACCTGCGGAAATTGGGTTTCAAACCCGTGTTTCCAGGCCAACTTTAAACTAAATATAAAAGCAAATTTCTTACTTAAAATTTAGTTAAATAAAACATGTTATCAAACAGAAATTAATTGTAAATTTGATTCATCTGAAACGATTATTTTTTGACGATAAATCCTGAGATTCATGAGTAATATATAAATTTATGGGCATGAATGATCTTGAAAGGGAGATATAAGTAATACCGACTTTGAAAGTATCATAAAATTAAGAGCCATGTGTTTACGAGGGTTGAAATCTTTACAAATGACTTTTTTCGTGTTTGGAGTAATATAATGAATAACGTTTAGTTTGCTTCATCGTTTCTCGCAACAAGTTGACCATTTGGCAGGAGGGTCAGTCGAAATCCTTATGAAAATAGGTTCAACGTGTTCGGTAGGAGGTGCAAAAGTGATCATCGCCTTGGCAGGTGCGAAACAGATGGCAAATATAATAATACGTACGTACCCTTGCAAACCAACACCTCGCCCTGTTTTCACCTAACATCATGCCAATGTAGCCAATAAATAATAACAAGAATAAAAATGCATGCTGAACAGCATTGTATTAAATTAAAAGGGTCTTTATTATCTTCAGAGTTATCATCGCTACTGTGCAGTGTGAACGCCTTACTAAAGCTCACTTACTGTTTGTTTTAGAGAACGTTTCTTTATACTTAAGCAAAACGTCATTACATTGGATACATACTTCTCTAAATTGAATTTAAAAAATAGTACAGATTGAAAAATGCATTTGTTTTATTTGATAGAATTGGAATATATGTCTTATAAATTAATTAATTAATTGCTCTACACGGTAAAAAAATTGAGTTGTGACAGGGATATTATTCCTTATTATAGCCAAACATTTAGCTGAAAACGAACGAAGGAATTTATAAAGATCCCTGGATCAGCGAAAATGAATATCCTTGAC
>NC_046659.1:61179479-61191051 GCF_010883055.1 Belonocnema kinseyi
CTAAATGTGTAACTCTTCTAACTAAACGTTTTACCTAATCCAAGTGTACACTTTCTTTGAGTTTAATATATTCTCGATTCACTCGTTCGCCTCAAGAATTTTATTTCCGTGTACTATATCATATTGTTCTTTCTTTTTTTACTGTACTTAAAACAAGCAATCATCCAAATTTCTTATATATTCATTTTTTAAATATCTATCTTTTCCACATTGTTAAGATACGTTCAAGAAGATCAAGATGAAAAAGATTGTATCTAAGGATTTGGAAAATTTTGATCTTTGAAAAACTGAATTTAAGGTATTAGAAATTAATTTAAAATAAATTCAGTGAATTCAAAGGAATTGGAGCGAATTCAAGACAATTCAAGATCACTCAAGTACATTCAAGAAAATTCAAACCAATCAATCTGATTTTAAGTGCATTCTACTTAATCTTAGAAAATTCAAGGAAATTCGAAATAATTTTCAAGAAAATACAACTAAATTAAAGGAATTCAAAATAAATCAAGGCAACTGAGGAATTTTTTTAAAGTAAATTCTATTGAGTTCGAAGAAAAATGAGGGAAAGGAAGTAAATCTGAAGTAATTAAAGGAAATTCAAGCTATTTAAGGTTAATTTGAGTCAATTGAAGGCGCATTTAAAGAGAATTTTACTGAATTTGATGCTATTGAAGAGAACTCAAGGAAATTCAGTGAAAATAAAATATAAGTTCTGTTTTAACATTAAGTGTATTCTATTGAATTCAAGAAATTTTAAGAGAATTTAAGTGAATGTTACTAAATCCGAAGGAACTCTACCGAAATGGGAAAGGATGCCAGTTAATTCAGTCAAGGGTTAATTAAAAAAATTCAATTCAAACAGCTAAAGCAAATAAATGATCAGAACAAATAATTAATTAAAGATTTGATCGAATAAAGTACAAAAAATGAATCAATATTTTACGATTGCAAATGCTGTAATTTCTGCATTTCAGGTGATTCATTCTTTAACCGATTATTTGTTTTAATCATTTATTTGAGCGATTTTAGCTGAAATAATTCAAGTAACCAATCACTTATTTAAATTATTTAAATTTTACTTATTTCAAGTGCATTTTACTGAATTTGACAAAATTCAAGTAAATTCAAGCGAATTCTCCTTAATATGCGGAAACTTTAGGAAGTTTCAGAAAATTTTACTGAATTCAGAGGAATTCGAAATGAACTGAAATGCATTATTTATTTTGAAGAAATAACGTGAATCTTACTCAATTAAATGGACTTAAAAATGAACTCTGAAGTAAAAAAGAGAATTCAAACAGATTTCAACTGAATTGAAGCAAATTTCCCTGAATTATACAAAGCATAAAAAGATACAATACAATACAATCCCTCTATGCAAGTGAATCAAGATGTAGGGCAGAGTGAGACATTCTTGTCAGTGAAGTAAAGTGGTCATTCACCAATTTTGAGAAAACTCTAAACTAAACCATATTCTTGCTTACATAGCGTTTTTATCGCGTGACATGTGTTTTCAGTTGCGAAAAGTAATATTCAGCACACGAAGAATTTTTGTTCTAGGGTCAATATTTCAACGTGAAGTGTTATCAAGATATGCAGGTTTTATTCCGAAAAATTCACTAAACTCAACTATGAAACTCATTTTATTTTTTTCCCCAAATAGCCTTATATTTTTCACATTGTATTTAAAAATATCAAGGGCGGCATTGTCGTCTCTCTGCATGTGAGGCAAAGTCGGGAGCCGTTCAAGTATTACGTGAGCATAATTTTCTCCATTATTGACCCCTCCCCCCTCTTATTGTAAACATTTTTTTGCATTACGAATATTCAACAATAAGCATATATTTCGATCCCCCCTACCTCTCGAAATGCTTACATAATACACCAAATTCTCGCTTCCAGTCACCCCGTTCTTAGCCTTGTTAGAACTGCTGGCTCCGCAGTTTCTCAGGGGAGCAGGGCGAGAGCGGATGCGACATTATATATATAGCTATATATTCCAATTGAAAACGAGTCAGGCGGCCCTCACTGTTTAAGTTTCGATTCCCCCAAAATCATTCCAAGGACATTTTAAGGCAACCCCCGACCCTGGACTGAAAACGAGAGTTTGGTGTATTTGAATAGCCCCTTATGACAAACGCTACTTAAGGCTACTAAAGTAAAAATGTATTTGTTTCACAAAGAACTTTTGTGACGAGAGTGTTTTTTGTGAATCATTATTGCAAACAATGTACGTGTTATTATTAAACAAACTGACCTTAAAGATTTTGTATATAAATGTTTTCCAAATACAACGATGTGTAATGTGCATAACATTAATAATTAACGTTTTCTGGATTTTGAAGAATGACTTCGAAAATAGTGTTAACAATGCTCCACTCTCCCCTACTCAGTGTAAATGGGAAGAGTAAAATTGAATTTAAAAAATATGTCCTATACGGCGTTAATTCGATTTTGCTGTGTATATATTCTTTTGCAATTCTTGGAACCTAGAAATTCTAAATTTTAAAAATACGAAAAACCCGCTACTATATTAAGTCGTCAAATTAGAATTAGTATGTATCTTAAATGAAAAAAGAAGAATGAACACAAGTATAAATATAAGATAAAAATAAAATTATATCAGATTTGGAATATTCTGTTTCTTTTTATAGCCAAAACATTTACTGAAAAATTATTCTTATCACTCTAATTTTCTGTTAAATCTGCGAGAAAACTTTTATTGATTTTAGCACTAATGCTTATTAAAAAAATTCTATTTTGTAGTACTTCCAAGTTCATACATTAATACCAACATCCGCATCTATCCATCAATTAATTTTTTATATTATCTGTAATTACCCTAACAAAGTCACTATTTCACTTGCATGCAGTAAGCTATCTGCCTACTCATTTTTCACAAAGTATAAATTATCTGTACACTTATGGACACTTGCAGCAGGATAGTCATCACTTACGTATCATTATAACAAACTGATGTCTTGGATATAATGTCAAAAAGTCATCTTCCTCAAAGTTAATCAAACGTTTGCGAATGTTATGTTAATTTGTTACACAACTGTATGTGCTTGTAATTTAATATGCAATTCGTTTCAATTTTAATTCTTTTTAGATAACGAATGAAATCCTTATAAGAACTGAACTCACGTAGACCGGACATGTTTTCATTCTTCCGGATTACAAGTCCCGCGTAATTACAAGATTAGAAAAATAAGTAAAAAGTCCGCGGTTGTGACAACTAATAATTGAGTAGACAAGCGTTGCAAAGATTGCTTGTTGTCACGACGCGCTGCCCACTCATATACATAGTCATACAATTTTCTCTTGTATAATTAATACTATTGTGGAATGTTCAATTCGTGCAAACAAATTTTTCAAGCGGAAAATCTATCAAACGTAATGAAATTATTAGTGTTTTGTGAGAATAAAAATTTACTTATGACTCTTCTTATCATGTATACATATATGCTACATCATCCTAGAATAGTGACAAGAATTAATTGCATTATAATGCTAGAGTGACAAAAACATATTTGATATTTTTCCATTTGACTTGACGAACGTGATTTAGCACAACCAATATACAAATACTAATTCACTTCGACCCTTTCGTCCACTCCATTCAAGCCACTAACGTCTCCTTTCAATAATATACATTCCTGAAGTCTTTGTCAACGTTAGAAAAAAATAGCAATGTCATGTTCAACATAAGCTTTGCACCAAAAAATCGCATTCTATATTACTGATAAATTTGGATAATTTAAAAACATTAATGCGGTTAAAAGGTAATCTAAACAAGTATAGAAACTAATACTCTCTTTATAAATAAAACAAAATTAATATTATTACCATTCTTTAATTTGTGATAGCTAATTGCCCATCAGTTTTATCTCACATTCGCTATCAATTTTTTTTTTTTTTCTATTGCGCCGCATTAATCATCTTATCTATCAGTATTAAAGGTAACATCTCAACACTCCCAAATTTGGTACTTGAATTTTTTATAATTATAATTTTTCCCATCACTTTGACTCATCATCATTATCTATTTTAACATAAATACATATATAATTTTTTCGCACTGAGTCTAACAAATATTCTAATATCAATTGTCTCACACATATATGGTACCTATCCTCAATTTTATTGAATATTCTTTCAATTTTATTTTAATATTCTTAAAAAAAACTTGATGGAACAGCTAGCATCCATTAACTTGGATCCGTATCCTTTAGCATCCTACAAAATTATCGCATTCCTACATTTTTGATAGAGGGTTCCTAAATAATTGGAATCTCACTCTTTTATAAATGATCTTCACATCAAATCCATTTTCAACCAACACTAAATTAAAACATTGTTTAGTTCTACCCAATCAAAGCTACGGCCTAATAACAATTATTGCTAATCCCTACTTAGCCAGATGGAGAAACTATCTATGTTTTGCTGTAAGGGTCATCGCGTTGCGGCTTACACGTGAACATGCTTTATGGATAAAAGCAGATAGTGAGTTTTTTCAACCGGACGGCAGTATTTCAATTAGAATTGACATAAGACGACTTTAAACCTCGATTTCGATTAAAGCTACAAAATCGTCTCACACTTTTGATATACCTGCAATTACTTATCAAGTTTATTTCATATCCTTTATCAATCCGCTTTAATTACAAACGCTCATTTCATTTAGGAATAATCGACTATGGTCCCAGATTTTCCAACATTTCCAGTTAACACCAAATAACAAATCTTCTATCAAATCGTTAAGAAGACTCTTAACTGATGAACAAAAACTAGAAACAAAACTTGCACACTCTACTAAGGAGAAAAATGAAACCAACCTTAATAAAACAGTCGTTAAAGGAAAGATTGTGTCGCAGAGAATTTTGCCATCTGCGAGTGTCCTTCCGATAATAGGGGAATCGGTCCGCAATGAACTTATAAATCTCAGCCAGGGGTAGCATCTTATCTCTTGATGACCATATTGCCATCGCCGTAAGCGAGATGTAGGAATAAGGGGGCTTTTGATCGCCGTAAGTATCACGCGACGGTCGTGGCATCATTGGTTTCTGATCCGTCCTTGTTTTGGTGCTATCACATTATTCAATAAAACATCCTCCAGGACAAAGCTTTCAAAAGCGGAAGTCTTCAAATAAGATGCCCATCATTATTCCTCTGCATCTTTAAACATTTAATAGGTAACCATGCAACCAATTATAAATCCTACATAAATCCCACACTAGGTTTTGTAAGGAATTTTTTCTAGAAGTAGTTCTTCCACTATACACTTTCAACTCTTAGAATCAGTTTTTTCTTGATGATTCCTCAACAAATATTATATATTCAAACTTTAGAGAAACTTGTTCCAAAAGTTAATGAATGCTCATTTTTACAATAGTGATTGTTGATGTCTCAAATATTTAGTTTCCGCTAATACAAGATGCAACGTATGTCTATTATTAGCCTCTAGAATACTTTCGTCTAAGGAATGAATTTTCAAAATTTCCTCTAATACAAATCAAGAGATGATCTAATAACACTAATGACTGATATCTTTGATGACAATTTCCTGATGAGGATCTGCTGAGGATAGTGAATTAAAGAATCATATCTCCATTGTCCTCTTGAAGAACTCGACACCTTCAAAACAAACTTAATCACCTCCACTGATGACCAAAACTTATTCCTCTTATTTCGAACACTTTCATATCAAAAGTTTTAGTCCTCTAGTCACTAATAAAGGAAAAACAATATCCACACCTATCCTCTTAAGGCGAAACGAAACTTTAAAGTCCTGAGAGTTAAATATCACTTTAAAGCACGTATCACAATCACTACCGACATTGATTGGCCGATCATCGAGTGTCGTGACTCGAACAACTAGAAAGATGGACCATGCGGTGTAAAGAATGAAAAACAAGCATCCGCGGTCGGAGCTTCTCGGTTACTGCGGCTAAAGGGTCCCCACACCCCCATGGTCGACTTTCGCCCCACCAGAGGCAAGGCTAGAAACGATTGGTTGCAGGAGAATTGTGCTTGAGCAGGGATCTTGTTTCGAGGTACCTTCTCTGGCCAATGGGGCTAATGGGAAGGTCCAGATGATAATCAAGGGGTCGAATGAAGAGAAAAGGTAAGAACCGTGACCCTCACCACGCGGAGCTTGAGGAAGGGGTTGGGAATGGCAAAGGGGGTGGGGCTTGTCCAAATCCGCCCAGGGTGACGTTCCTGTTCCTTGAACATATAGTAAGTTAGAACGCGCCCATACAGTTTGACGGTGGGTTTATTGTGAAGTTAAACTAAACTTCCAATCACCGGAACGTAACTAATGCAAATTCTTGATTGCTGACAAGAAGGCAACGAGAAAAGTGGAGTCTACTGGAGTTAATGGATATCAGCCAATGTATGTGCCAGGAAAGTCCTGATTTATGAGTCTGATTAATTTCGTTGACATGTCCTTGTCTAATAGGATGTTTTTCCGTTTCAGAAAGAAATGTATTTTGTATTGACAGAGGGGGTTTTGAAATTTATTTAATGATGGTTCAGTTTATATGGGAGGGATGAGTAGTTAACGAGTCTTGTATATCGTACATCTTTATTTAAATTTTTTGCTCTTCCTGAAATCCTTTCTCTTTCACACGGATCCTTTATAATTCTTGTAATTGATTATAACAATAATATTTAATTGCTTGTAGTATCCCTTGGAAACCGCTTACTCAAGAAAATGAAGAGCTCAATTTATTTCTAAAATTTAACCTCAACACGGAGATAAATTCAGGGAGATTAATTCACGGCACTACTTCTTGATTTTATTACGCTTTGGCGCGAAAACTAAGGTCTCGGAACCCTTGTTATTACCCACGGGAAAAAATCGAATATTAGCCAGAGTTCATGACCGGCGCAGTACCACGCCATTTTTAATTCAGAATAAATACCAGTACTGTCTGTTAGTACTGTGTTAACTATCGGCATAGTACTGTTTTACTACTGGCTCAGTACTGACTGTTATTACAGGTAGAATACCGACGCAGGAATTCCGCCAACGGTTAGCGCCACACTGGTTCACAATTGGCCCAGTACTGACGTCACATTTGGTGAAATACCGGTACAGAAGTTCCGCCAATGGTTGGCCTGATACTGGTAATCTACTGGCGCAGTACCGATACATATGACTGGTAACATACTGACACAAGAGCTCAACCAATGGTTGGCATTATACTGGTTTACAAATGGCCCCGTACTGACCTTTATTACTGGTGTAATATCGGCACGGGTGTTCCGCCAACGGTTGCCGTGATACTGATATACTACTTTTGTAGTTCCGATACGCATTACTTGTAAAATATTAAAACAAGAGCTCAACGAACGGTTAGCATTATACTGGTTTACAACTGGCCAAGTACTGACCATCACCACTGGTGCAATACCGGCACAGGAGTTACGCCAACGGTTGGCGTGATAGTGGGTCGACTACTGGCGCAGTACTAATATGGATTATTGGTTAAATACTGAAATAAAACTTTAACCAACGGTTGGCATCATACTGGTGTACCACTGGCTGAGGAGCGATATGCGTTACTGGTGAAATACTGGCACCGGCATTTCCGCAACGACTTAAGTAACAGTGGCCACATACCAACTGCATGTGCTAATTGACAACCGACATAAGAGTTCAGCCAGTGGTGTCGTGATACTGAATCTATTACTGGCGCAGTACTGATACGTATTACTGGTCAAATACTGACACAAGCGTTCAAACAACTGTTGGTATCATACTGGTGTACTATATGCATAGGAATAATATTTATTACTAGTGAAATATACTGACATACGAGCTTAACCAACGATTGGTATCGTACTGGTTTGCAACTAGCCCAGTACTGACCATTACCACTGGTGTTATACTGACACGGGAGTTTCGCCAACGGTTGGCGTGATATTGGATCTACTACTGGCGCAGTACTGATACGTATAACTGGTCAAATACTGACACAAGCGTTGAAATAACGGTTAGCATTATACTGGTGTACTACTGGCTTAACATTAACATGCATTAGTGGTTAAATACCGGCATCGGTGTTCCGCCAGTGATTGGCGTAGTTCTGGCCACATAATAACTTCAAGGGCTGATTGACAACCGAGATAAGAGTACAGCCAATGGTTGGCGTGATACTGTACCTGCTACTGGCGCAAAAGTTCAGCCAACGGTCGGCATTATACTGGTGTACTACTAGCTTAGGAGTGGTATACATATCTGGTGAAATACTAGTACGAGCGTTTCGCCAGCGATTGGCGCATTTTTTGTAATTGTCATTAATTTTATTTGAAATTAGAATTCAAACAATGTTTGTTTTTAACGAAAAATTGTATTTTTAATGTGAATTTTCAAAACAGAACAGTTACTCATGTTCCCAAGTGGATTTGTCGGTAGTGTGCCGGAGTTCACCACTGGCGCAGTACTGGCCCGGCACTTCCCACCTGTACAGGCAGCCGGTGGTTCGCCCAGTATGGCAGAACGTTGGCTGCACGACCGGGGCGGTACTATGCCAGTAGTAAAAAAATAGACTTAAAAAAACACGTCTATAAACGTTGTGAGGGTGCTTTGAAATGTCACACGAAGGTTTAAAGAAAATTGTTATAAAAAAAATTGTTGCGCAACGTGGTAAAGTTTTTATGTTTCGTCGATACAAATTTTAAATGCTCATTAAATGTTATTATCAGAACTTTTAAAATGGTCTAACACACGAAAAAATAAAATATACACACAAAGAAAAATTGTTGTCGATTTATTTAATTTATTCAATTTGCTAGGCTAGATTTAGATATATAGACGTAGGTTCGAAACCCCGTAGCGTTAGAAACATTATTTGTGATTTAATTTGTAAAAGTGTAATATATGTATTAATTATAAGCAGTGCCATTAACATGTATTGACAAAATACTCGCAGTTATATCTTTAGATTATAGAAACAGTGGGTGTTAAAATTAAGCAAAAAGTTTGAAAATTATATTTTTGTAATTATAAATAATATTCGGACGGTATGCAGTCGTATGATGATAATGAATGGTATTTAAAATAATTAAATGATTGTTTATAATTTTCAAAATTAACTCCGACATTTTCGTACGCCAGCGGTTCGGCAGTACTGTTCCAGTACTGACAGTCAATACTGCGTCAGTACTGACAGGCCAGTACCTCCAAGCATTACAAGCAAGTGCTGGCTTAGTACTGGAACAGTACAACCAGCCAGTACTGGAACTGGGACAGGCGGTACTAGGCCAGTACTGGGCCGGTGGAGTATTTATACCTGGGATACCTTCGTTATCACTTGGAGCCTGACCAGTATCTGTCCAGTACTAATCTGCAGTAGTGGCCCAGTGGTGAACTTCAGTGCTGGCCCAGTACTACAGGTCAGTACCTCGCCGAGTTTGCAGTATTGGTTGAGCCAGTACTGGGCCAGTACAGAACATTCCTATTATTAGGGGTTTTACCGGTATAAAGCCAGAAGTCCTGTCAGTATTCTAACAGTACCGCGCCAGTACCGAACTCCGACCGGCGGTACTTGCGTGGTACTGTGCCGTTGGTAAATTTCCTCTTGGATTAAAGCATAGATCTCTAAGTTCCAGGCATTAGGTCACGTCCCTTCGCTCTCAGGTCTCAAATTCTATGTTTTCAGATCACAGAGTCCGAGATTTTGAATCACGTAAAAATTATAACTCTAAAATCACGCTCTTCCGTGAATAGATCTCTTGAAATTTCTCTCCCTGTAGTAATTTCTTGCAATATTCTGCTACTCTCTTTTATCGTCTCTTACCATCAACATTTGGATCTCATGTAAACGCTCTTATAGTACATGATCATTGTTGTAATGCCTGGAACCTTGCTTATTATCTGCTAACTTCTTCTAATTACCTAGCATAATAAAGGAATTGCAATGTTCAATGAATAATTAACTTTATGAATTCCTTTCGACCCCTGCTATTGTTTTGGTATCTATACGAACTTCATGTACATATAACTCCCAAAATACTATACTCTCATGATAGCTTATAACATTTCTCAACTTCATTTTTAACTCTTTACAAACAGAAATAACAGGCATGCCATAGTTTTCCTGTCATTTTTCACGACCACAGAAAAATGAAAAAACAATAATAAAGGATAAAAATATAGATATTTTTTCCTGTTATTCCTTTTTCTGTATGGGCTACACTTTTGTAATAATTAACATAAATAACATTCATTTTTTTAATGCCTACGACTTACAAAATTATTAAATTCTTATCCATATCTGCAATACATGACTTTTTATATTTTAAAACACCTTCACAGCTTGGAATATCCTACAGGGCATACATATAGGTATTACTAATCTCATCAAATAGATCAGTTGGCCGTGTATAGAAACGTTTGCAACAAAATCCAACATTTTCTACAAATACATTTTACTAATACTGATACACAACTATCAAGGATAAAATGTATCAAAGATCAATTTATTGCTTTTATATAATCTTATTCCCAAAATTATGTGCAAATTTTCCAAAGACAAATAGAATATTTTCTCTGGAAGTGAGAATTTTTCTAAGCATAAATTTGAGAAAGTTTCCCAAATATTTAAGGAATTCTTCATTTCCAAATATGTATGCAAAATTTCCCAAACCGATCGAAATATTTCCATTCAAAAAGAAAATTTTTCCAAAGTATTAGGAAAATTTCCCACTTTTTTGGGAAAATAATTTTTCCTATCCACAGTTGGAAATTTTACGTACAAAATCAGTGGGAAAATATACGAAATTTTGTACAGTGTATCGTGAATAGTACAAAAAAATTTCCCTTGCTCTTAGAAAATTTGGTGAAGCATGTATTTTTTCTTAGCTTAGGGTTAGGTTACACAAGATTGTACCAAGTTTTCTGCTGTCGTTATATTGTTTTGTTTGCATCCAACTTAAAATGCCAAAAGCCTAAGGTACATTGCGAGTTCTGAAGTACAGAATTGTTAGTGAGATTTCTTATAACCGCAATGAAGACGAGGATAAACTTTCGAAAAGCCAAAACCCCAAAAAACTATAAAACTGTCATGTTTTCATACATTTGTCTTATAAATTTTATAACATACTTAAACGAGATCCCGACGGCAGTAGCTGGGCGGCGATTCTATAGACTCGTCGAGATTTCGAACGTTAGTCACAGGTGGGCGCGGCTATAGCGCTCGAATGGATGACTGTTAGTTTATTCTCGCTTGGTCGAGTTTTATCCAAACTCGTCTGCCAGTATCCGATTATGCTCATAGGTTTTACTGCAGTTTTCCACTTATCTGACCAAATATTGAAGCGAATGCGAGTGTTCTTAATCAAAATTTGGCTATCAGACGACAAGGGACTTTAGACATTAAAAACCTCACAGGACTGAGTAACTTAAAGGCATTCTGGGTGGCTAATTATGATAGTTTTGTATAATTGGGGATTTGGGAAGGGATGTGAGCTAAAGGCTCAGGTTTGCCGATAGTGAAAACCCGAAAATAGTATACGAGGAGTAGCAAATTCAATTTAACTCGTTAACCACAGGGGGGGGGGG
>NC_046659.1:61191151-61198408 GCF_010883055.1 Belonocnema kinseyi
CCCCCCCCCCCCTGTGGTTTACGTATAAATTTTGTCAGACCATACTTGGGGTATTTTTACTATTTTCCTTTTTTTCTGTACTAGCGAGTGTAAGGTGAATGCAGTTCTTACTCCTTATGAGTCAAAACATAAAAATGCATTATTTATTACATTTTAATCAAGTTAGCACGATAATAGAAGCACGAACGATAACAGGTGCATTTACCTTACGATTTCACTTTATATTATTTTAATTAGAAAAATCATGGTCCACTGTGTACATATTCAGTTTAAAAAATAATTTTTTGTTACTAAATGAATGGTTTTGCATAGAAAAATGTGTATATTTCTTTTAAAACCTACATTCACAACTAAAATAATGCATGAGTTCATATTAAAAATTAAGGCATTCAATTCTGTGAAAATTTCTTGCAACATTTTTTCACTGAAAGGCGCACTCTTCCCCTTTAATTTCCTTTTTGAACCGTTCAATTTGATTAATTTGTCTCTGAGTTATGAATTTTTGAAAAAAAAAACTTCTTTTCTATGAGTTTATTTGTTTATTGTTAAATATATCATCAATAATTAAAAAAACACATATAGCGAAATTGTACCGTCAAGTAGAAGGTTTAAACGAAAATGAATTTAAACCATGAATTTTTTTAGATTTTTAGGAACACTTTTTCGATTTTTTTCAAGCGTTGGGTCAATTTGACCCCCCCCCCCTGTGGTTGAGTGGTGCAAAAAAGCCCTGTGGTTAACGGATTAATAGTACCTACATCACCTAACATGTAGTGCGCATATTCACAGATTAAATGTTATACGTTTTCATATATATAAGAGAGTCCAAACGACATCATTATACATTAATTATTATTTTAAACTTAAACGACATTCCATTTTCTCCAAATAAAGAAAGAGGAGTTTATATGTGGTGGTTTATATTGTCATATCTATATGTAGAAGTCCGTATGAAGAGTCCATGGTCTAAACCTTTTAACTGACATTTCAGAAATTTAATACAACGAAGGAAAATTCAGACAGCTGACCTATGCTGTAAGTGTAGATACCAAAACGAAATTTGCAAAAATCTATTTTAAAAAACTAAAAAATCAGTTAACAGATTTAGACCGCGGACCCTTCATATAAGCTAGAGAAGAGTACTCAAATATGAGATTCCAACTCTGTTTGGCGTGATTGCCAAAATTCTATGGAATGAATTTAAAAGTAACATAGGCCATTTTAAAGGGAATTTAGTTTACCATAAGGTGCTTACATGAAAAATTTTATCAAATTTTTTTTGAGTGAAAATAAAAAAATATGTCTAAAAAAAGTGCTTTTTCCAAACTCGTCAAACTATTTTCATGATATGAGATGCCCCATGAAATCGTTAATAAAATGCAAAATAACGTATTATTTTTAGTGAAAAACTGTATTCTATGTGTGCGAAGTATAAATTTACTGTTATTTAGATATATTTATTTTTTACAGTAGCCACAAACCCTTTTGTAACCAGTTTCCCCCACGCAGCCAAAGTGTGTTTTAAAAACCACATGTAACTCATATTATGAGAACCACACCGTGCAACTACGCACTAACTATGCCTAACCTGAACAATGAAAAACTTGAACACTATCGATATTTTTCTACTTAGTTATTCAAACCCTATCCCTCCAGGCAGACTTTACTGCTAAATACTTATTTAATGCATAATAAATAGGGTTTAAAGGCTTCCCTTCCAAGAACTCGACCACCACCGATTTCACAAAAAGTTCGCTCATAATCTTTAAAAGGATATTGAAAAATCGAATTTACCACGAAATTACTTTTTCTTCAAGGGCTGCAAGTTAGTAATACAACCAACAGAGTGGGCGTCTTATAGCGCATTCATTTATTCTGCACAGGTGTAATCCAAGAGCACTCCGATCGCTCCTTCTTACTTCTTCTTACTTTTTCCTTCTCACTCCTACCTGCTTCGGTGCAGAACGGAGTGCACCAGTGAACGATAAGCGAATACGCTATTAGTTTAGCTGCAACCCCGCTATCTCATATTACGAGAATATCTCATATTCGGGTAGTCACCTCTATTGCATTTTCTTCAACTTGGAAAGGTATTCAATTAATACAAAAATCTGTATCAACAGAAATGATAAAAAAGCAAAAGACTGTTACATTTATTGGGAAATTTTTTTTTTTTGTAGATCCAATCGATACCTTCATATAATTAGTGTATTATTCCAAGAAAACCATATGATCATTTTAATGGGCGCAATTGTATAATAAAATAATTTTACTAGTGTGCATCTAAATTTAAATAAAATAATTTATTGTAGAAAAAATCCAGGCTATATTGTTGTAAAAGAAAGAGCTCTGTTATAACAGAACTCTTCTTTCTATAATATGTACATTCTATACATTTTTTGGTATGATTGAAATTTCAACTAAAAAAGAATGTGGATGATCAAAATCTTCACCATATAATAATTTGAAGTTCTTACGCGTAATCTTGTGGTCATCAAAAGGTGGAATATAAAGTAGATTACGAGTGAATATTATGCATTTATAGAAAATTTTGTTTCTTATCGTGAGCTCATATAATGGAAATCGCATATCGTGTGCATCAGGAATCGATTGACTCCGCAGATAGATCGAATCTTGATTTCGATCAATTGGATATATCGTTTTCGCGTCTTGTTAGTTGTTTTCAGTGACATGGTCGGCATTTCAACAGCATGAGCGTTCCTTTTCCGAAAGATAGGCGTACGCATTCGCGAGCTCCACCTACTTACAGCCGCAACTCTTTGGAAAGGAACAGAAACTATATCCCTGATGCTGAATACTCCCCTCCATACTTGAAGTAGATAACGAGCCTCACTGCACACTGCATATAATTTTATGCGCTCGTCTTTATACGCCTTTTTCAGTCGTGAACAGTTTCACGCGTGCCATTTGTACTCTTCTTCTAAACAAACAAGGTGTGCTGGGGAAAACATTTTAAAGGGTAATGAAAAAATTTCTGTATTGCATTTATAGAATACTTTCCAAAATTTGTACTGAACACCCTGGCGAAAGTCTCGCTAAAGGATTCATCCCGAACCGATCTGAACTATTCTGAATTATTCCGAAATCTTCGCGTTAGATCCAGTCCTTGTTAAACCGAATTTAGAAGGATTTTCAATCCATCCCTTGCAGAAATTGCCCAACTTATTTCCAAGTTCCGATCTGGGCCTGATCGAATTTTCCATATGTGGCCGCAAGGGGGCAGATGGTGTGGCTCGCGTCGGAAACACGTCGGATCGGGTTAGGTTAGACAAGATTGTACCAAGTTTTCTGCTGTCGTGATATTGTTTTGTTTGCATCCAACTTAAAATGCCAAAAGCCTAAGGTACATTGCGAGTTCTGAAGCACAGAATTATTAGTGAGATTTCTTATAACCGCAATGAAGACGAGGATAAACTTTCGAAAAGCCAAAACCCTAAAAAACAATAAAACTGTCATGTTTTCATACATTTCGAAATCAGTGACTTTTGAGATTAGGGACGTCCGACTTCATTTTTTCCTCCCATACTGCACGAAAATCATTTCCATTTCTATGAGTTCCATACATGAGTTTATAGATTTGTAACATTATAGATAAAATGCTTTTAATATTTTCTCGAACATAACCTCACTTTTAAAATCTCATTCCACGTGTCCCATGTGCGTTAGTCAAACAAAAGACATTCCAAACGAATATTAAAAATTTTTTAATATTTATAATTTACTTGCATTTATGAATGTGTGCTCTAAATTTGAACATTGTTTTTTCAAACATAATACTTTTCTCTGAAATGCAAACGCTCAACAATAAATTCAAGGGATACAAACAGTTCAATAACGTAGAATATTGAAAAATTGAAGTTTTGTAAAACACAAAGTGTGAAATAGATATTATTAAACAAACATTCTAAATTTTACTAATTGTAGAAAAAAAAATAAAGGAGGTTCTGGGCCAGATCGGGCCCACATTTTGGATGCCCAGATATGACCCTGTCGGGTAGGGCATTTCCTTTACGGCCTGAACGAGATAAAACCATGGCAGTAAGTTTCAAATAGGTAAACATAGATTTTTTCAAAGTTTCTGGCCAACCCGAAATTCGGAATTACTAGTCCAATATTTTTCATAAACTTGGCTAGTCGTCCCGAATTTTCGAGGCGACTAAAGTTTCTCTTCTCCAACTCCCCTAATTTTTCGGGACGACTAAAAACTAGACACAGCCCGCTTTTATCGTATCGAAACGAAAAAGGATAAAATAAAGTTGATATAGTATATTTAGTAACCATACCCAGTATGTGGGGGGGGGGTAAATCTTACAGCCTGAAGGTAATTTTTGTTGCAGTTAAAGCAATGTTTATGCAAATGCCGGAAAAATGATTCAAATCATAGCAAAGATCCTGGAAATGTAAGGAAATTATGATAAATTTACTAATATTCATTTAAAGTAATAAATATTTACAAAAATTGTAACATGTGCGTGATACTGTGGTACAAAGCTTATTCCTATAAACATGTCGATGATCATTCCCCACCAAACTGAACCTACTCAGCAGGTATCTTTTGTTCATCAAAACGCAAAAATTACGAAATGAAACCAAATTTAATTTTTAAAAATGTGCCATTTGAAATTGTGAGATACATGGAATGTGCAAGTGTTTACGACTCCACGCATAGGTGATTTGTCTAAAAAAGCATAAAACCAATGTGTTACAACATTTTTTATGGTTTACAGATCGAAAAATCTAAAAAAAAGTAAGGAAATTTGACAGGTTTTAACAACAGTGAGCTTTAAAGCATTTATTTCATTGAAAAATAATAGGAAAAATCTGACAAAACTGATGAATGATAGGATTTAAAATAGAAAATTCTCTGAAATTTACAGAAGTGGTACTTTTAATCTATATGATACCTGGGACCTTTAGTTAATTAATGGAGACTATATTCATATTCAGATAGTAACCGGAAGTATGTACATTTAATTTTTGAAGCAATAATATAACATGTCTGCTTATGACCCTCGCCAAGTTTAGATATTTTTACATTCTCATCAGAGAAAGTATTAGATTTGTTTAAAATTTGACCCCCCCCCCCCAGTTTTTGTCAAATGTCCACGTTTTGAGACTCCCTGAATCCGAAAAACAGTATTTTACGAATATGTATGTCTGTCTGTATGTCTGCCTGTATGACTGTATGTATGTATGTCATGTCTGTGAGCCCGATAAATTTTGAAAAAATCATTCTATTATATTGGCCTTTGGTACACTCGTTAAGTGTTTTAAACTAAAGGTCAAGTTCGTCGGCCAGCTTGTTTGGATAAAAATTCAAAAAAGTGGACACGTTTTGTATATTTTTGAGACCACTTTTTTGAAATTCGAAAATTCTCTGTACAGTTATTCATATTATTCAAAAAGTCGAACACACGACAATTAACATTTCATGCCATATAACGATTAATATGAAAAAAGTCAAGAAAAGAAAAATGTTACTTTTTCAATGCCCTACAAGTTTATCATAAAAACTTTTTGAATTTTGTTGAAAAATCAAAAATTCATATTTTAACAGCATACAAAATAATTAAAAATCCAAAAAGTACATTTTTCGGCCAAACTATGTAAAATACGGTAAACTACGACAAAACAAAAATTGTGCATTTAAAAAAGATCTACAAATTTGTTATTAACCACTTCTTGAAAGGATGCGTAATTTTGGCTTTAATTATGCAAAACATCATGAACAGTAAAAAAATCTGCCCGCTGCGTGGGCACATTTTAATCACAACTTTGGTTATTTAATTTCTTTTTCATCGCGTGTGCGGAATTTCAAAAACTTGAATTTTTCATGTTTTTGATGCTATTTTTTGATGATTAAAACTAAAAACAGACCCATCCAAAAATTATTCATGAAAAGTTAATCATTTTTACATTCTCAGCAGAGAAGATATTAGATTTGTATAAAATTTCATCCCCCTAGTTTTTGCCAAAAGGTCCACGTTTTGAGAACCCGTGAATCCGAAAAACAGGTTTTTGCAAATGTGTCTATCTGTCTGTCGTTATGTCTGTCTTTTATTGTCCTAAGCTAAATTTCAAGTTCGTTAGTCAGACATTTTGGATAAAAATACTAAAAGTGAGCCTATTTTGAAATTTTCGAGTACATATTTTTTCATGATTCAAAAATTCTTTGTGCAGTTGTTCATAGTACTCGAAAAGGAAAATGCTACTTTTCGATAGCCCTACAAGATTATCATATCAACTTTTTGAATTTTTTCGAAAAATTCAAATTTTGACTGCACAAAAACTAATAAAAAATTGCATTTTGAGGTCAAACTATGCAAGATAGGAAAAAAAATGAGAAGATACAAACAATGTGCGCCCAAAAAATATCTACTGTTATTAATCACTTTTTTATAGGACACGTAGTTTTTGTTTTTATTTATAAAAAAAAAACATTGAAAATACAAAAAGTAAAATTTTCGACACACGATACAAGCTAAGCCAGAATAAATAGATAACATTTTTTCACCGAAGGTAGGGCAAACAAATTTTTATTGATGGTTTTTTTTACATTCTCATCAGAGAAGGTATCAGATATGTGTAAAATTTTACAACCCCCCCCCCCCTCCAGTTTTTGACAAATTTTCACGTTTTGAGACCCCCTAATTCCGAAAAATAGGTTTTTAACGAACGTAGGTCTGTCTGTATGTATTTATGCATGTCTTTCTGTCAGCAGGATAACATTTGAAAAAATAATTTTATTAGATTGGCCTCTAGTACACTCTTTTAGTGTCCTAAACTGAAGGTCAAGTTCGTTAGCCAGCCATTATGGATAAAATTTCAAAAAGTGAGCGCCTTTTCAATATTTTTAAGACCATTTTTTCAAAATTCAAGAATTCTCTGTACGGTCAATCATAGTATTTAAAAAGTCAAACAATTTATCTGATGACTTTTTCATCAAATAAAAAATTATTAGAATTATAGCATTTACAAAATTCCAAAAAATACATGAAAATGAACCTCTTAAGCCAACTAACGGACGATATGAAGAAATGGCGAAAGAAGAAAAAGTTTGATTTCCAAATGCCCTAGAAGATTACCCTAACAACTTTTTCAATTTTCTTAAAAAATCAAAAATTAAATTTTGACAGCATAAAAAATAATGGAAAATCCAAAAGTTACATTTTTTCGTGCAACATTTTCACAGTATTTCAAATATTCTCAAATATAATAATGCATTTTCAACAAAAA
>NC_046659.1:61198508-61214021 GCF_010883055.1 Belonocnema kinseyi
ATTTAGAAGTTAAAAAACGGTAAGGCTGCTCAGTAGACCGTATGTGTAAAGTTTAAATCATGAAGAAAAAATTCAAAATGAGCAAATTCAGTTTATGGAAAAACGACAAAAGTTGCAATACAACGTTGAATAACAAATTTTTTTAAAGAATGTGCATTTTTTTAAACCGGACAGTGAAACTTCCTCTGTTTTAATACCAATGCAAGTTACGAGTTATAATAATATGCATTTATGGGAATAATATAAAATTGCAGGGATAAACTCGAGTGCGAAGCACGAGATACGTGATGAGAATGTGTTCGTTAAAGCTGAAGAAGCTTTAACAAAAGAGAATTCACAATCACCACATTACTGTTGTTTATTAACTGAAGTTTTTGGTGGAACTGACGTTACAACTACAATCTCCACCATATTACGATTTGATACTTAACTTTGACATGATTTCGACTCAAAAAATAAACTTATTGCATTAATGTGTTAATTGGGCGTATAATCTAAACAATGAATAATACAAACAATAAAACAGCCTCGGAAAGGACTGGAACTTTTAATTTGGACAAGTTGATAAGTTCGTATACCTCAGTAGCTTATTTACTAGGGGCGGGAAGATAGGTGAAGAATTAGATAGACGCATAAACGAAGGTAAGCAGGTTATTGGTAGAGCAGGTCAGTAGAGTGAATGACGCCTGAAAAAAAAAGACCTTGGCCACTAATGGACCCAAGTGGGGAACCTTACATAACGACTTCGTGAGGTTCTTCGCTTGGGGTACTTGCTAAAGAGATTGGTCAGCAACCTGGGTCGGAGCAGTGTTGCAGAACGAACGTGTTATTTACTTAAATAACACGAGAATTCTGGATCAATCTGAAAATTCTCTATCCCTTCCACACACTACTCCTTTCCCCTACCGAGTGAGTGACGCCTACCCCGAAAGGGAAATGGCTTAATGCTGTAATAATATGTAGAAAGATCGAGCGCGTAGCGCGAGGTAAACACAGTATCGAGCGCGAAGCGCTAGGTAAATGCATTATCGAGCGCGAAGCAGCGCGCGATGAGAATGTGCCCGCACGGTGGGTAGATTTTTTCTATTCTTTTTATCTTCATTTTTATTTATTAAAATGTTAAGGAATATAATTTCCTTCAACCTACTTAAAAAACTATGCAAATAATAATTGTTTTAAATTCCCTTTTTCACGCAAAATTGACTTTTTCAGTTTATCAGGTGAGGAAGAGGTTATAGAATTTTTAGATTGATCTAGAATTCTCATGTGATTTATTTAAATAACACGTTCGTTCCACAACAGTGATCCGACCCAGGTTGCTGATTAATCTCTCTAGCAAACACCCAAAGCAAAGATATTCACAAAGTCGTCATGTGAGGTTCTCCACTTGGGTCCATTAGTATTTAAGGTCCTTTGTTTCAGGTGTCATCCACTCTACTGCCCGGGCAGAAATTCCAATATGGATCTAATCAGGGCCAGACCAGCCTCTAGAAATTAACCAGCATGGCCTCGGTCTGGCTCCGATTGGGCCCATATTAATTTATTTTTATTATTCTTAATTCAAAGGGATTTTTAAATAAAACAATGTTAAATCGTATAACACCTCTTAAACTGAAATTTGAGAATATAAAAATCATATTATCAAACATATAACGATATAAAAACATTGGAGTATGTAAGATGAGAAACAAAATATTTTTAAACCAACTTAGGTTTCATTTTAACATGTTTGATAAATTTACTTACTATAGTCTTCAACACGTAACTCAGGAATATTTTTAAGTATACGATGCTTACGCACTCGTGCTCGATTTTGGAATTTTTCTCCAATTATTTGGTCAATTTTTCAATTATTAATTGAAATATTTTTGATGTTTAGCACTCTACCTTGTAACTTGGGAGATTCGCAATCAACCCACTTTATGCCCCGAAATTAATGGGGCGCCATCTACTGCCAAGATTGGCTATTAGGCCGGGGTCTAGAGGGGGCTAAATTTAAAATCCACAAACTTGTGTGCCCGATCTGGCCCAAATCAAAAATAAGGCAAATATTTATCAATTTCTGCACAAGTAATACTCTTTTTATTAACTATTTTCCGCCATACTTTGCTGTCCTGACATACTTCTCTAGCTTCTTTTAGATCCATGTACTTTTTCATGCAATTTCTCGTGTTTCTTTGGCTTCTTATGTCTCTTTTAACTAGGATCTCATGGACACCTTCTAACCATTCTTTCCGCGGTCTGCCTCTGAGCACGCTGCCATTTACTTTACATTGATACACTTGTTTCGTTAGTCGTTCATTTGGCATTCTCTCAACATGCCCGAACCATCTTAACCGATTTCTTTCCCATGTGTCTACTAGCGTCTCTTCTGCACCACGTTCTTTGCGAATTATCTCGTTACTCACTTTGTCACCAGAGTTTTTCCACATATTATGCGCAAGTATCTCATGTCAATTGCATTAATTTTACTCTTATCTTTTTCTTGATAGGTCCATGTTTCGCTAACGTATATTACAGTCGGTACAAATATAGAATTATTTATTGCCATTTTAGCTTTATTTGATATATTTTTACTTTTGATAAGGAGGTCTGCCCTACCAATAACCTTCTTACATTCTTTTATGCGTCTATCTAATTCCTCATCTATCTTCCCGTCTTCAGTAAATAAGCTATCAAGGTATACGAACTTATCAACTTGTTCAATTCTGTCATCATTTAATAAAATATTGGATAGTGTTTTCTCACTCTTTCCTGCCAACATCATCGTTTTTGTTTTATTTGCGTTCATTTTGAGGCCCATGCTCTTCACGCTTGCATCTAGTTTATTCAACATTCTTTGTAAGTCTTCGATTGACTCTGCCATAACAACCTAATCATCTGCGAACGCTAATCCACGTACCCTTTCTGTTTCGAGATCCACACCTTTTTTTTCGAAAAGGGCCATTATTAAAAAATTGTCCGTGATAATGTAAATAGCCATGAAGACATAACGCATCCTTGCCTAACACCTTGCATAGTATCGAAATAGTCACTCAATTTCCCATTTACCCTTACACTCGCTTTTCATAGTTTGTAGTTTACTTTTATCATCCTTGTAAAACGTTTTTCTAGGTCAACAAATGCACACAAAACTTTTTTTTCTTACTCTCAAGCTTTTTTCTGTGATCTACCTTAAGCTAAATATTTTAACCTTCCTGGCATAAACCCGCACTTTAGACTTCCCAAATCTTTTCTTCTGTTATTTTCATTACCCTATAACTAAGTATTTTTGAGTATATTTTACTTACGGTACTTAAAAATCTATTAATTATTAATATTTATTACAAAAAACGATTGATTATAAAAGAGGAGAGTAAAGTATAAAAGAAAGTGACCGAGTGCGGCGTGAATTGACAGACGAAAATAATCGCTTGCCCTTATGTATCTTTTAGCCTTGTGAATGAGCTCGGACTCTGATCTGAAATCCACGGGAAATAAGTCCTGGCTAAATTCGGCCATACACTAGTGACGATCGTTCGGGTAAGTTCGGAACAGCCACTAAATACGTGTCCCTTACGTATGTTTTGATGTATTTTGAGGCTGCGCTCGCACTCTTCGACAAAGGCATCGTCCGCATATGACTTTGTGTTCTTTTTTTTGCCTTGTATTTTTGACTTTCCGCGACTAGTAAAACATCACAAGTCCATTTTCTAAAAGAAATTGTTTAAAAAATCAATTTTCCATTGCAAAATATGGAAAAGCACATGATTTTTACCCAAATAGCGTATCTTAATTATTCAAATTTCTATTCGATATTAAAGTTCTTTGGGCAAGAATTTTTTCTCGATTTTCTCAGTTCGAGTCAGATTGGAATTATGTATCTTTTTAGTTTGTACAGCAGAATTATTGCAGTTGTTTTTATCTCCCTTTTTTTTGTATATTGGTACGAGAATCGCTTTTTTCAAACGTCTGGGACTTTCCATCTATCGATACATAAATTGATCAATTCGCACAATCTATGTGGTATGTACTCGCCACTGTCTGTACGCATTTTAGCGTTAATACTGTCTACCCTGGCAGCCTTACCATTTTTCCAGTTCTTAATTATATTCCTAACTTCAGTGAATTGTCCCATAAAATAGACTCTCAAAGCTTTTTCTCAAAAAACGGTTTTTCGAAGTTTCAACTTAAAAAATGCCCCAGTGACTCGTTATTCAACTTAGAGGCTTCAATTTGGGCCTAGAATTGCGGTAATTAATCCGGCTATATGTAGGATAATAGATAATAGATTTAAAAAAATATATTTTTTAAAGCGATCAGAGTAGAGCGAAGAAAAAATAACCTTTTATCATCCCTTTTACCATCACCTCTAAGTATAAGAGAGTGGAAAAGCAAAATGGGCTTTGTCGTTAAAATAGTAAGTGAAGAAAAAATGGTAGCTGCATGAACAAATGATCAGTTAAAAGTCAAAGTGTTGTTGCAATGTGACAGAGAATTTTGTATGGCTTACAGATCTAAAACTTTCATAAAAAGTAAGAAAATTGTACAGGTTTTACCTCAGAGCATAGGTTTTCATTAAAAAAATAATAGGAAAAATCCATGAAGGTATATTGAACATTTCTCAATAAATAGCCGTTGGAAAAATTTTAAAACACAATGACATTCGGAGACTACCGGTTTTTAGGGCTGGGAAAGGTAAGGAAAAACCCCGAAAGAGTGCCGCTTAGGTTGGAAACGTTTTTATTTGTTCAAGCCTGAGTGACTACCGCACTCCCCGCAGCTCCTTTTGCTCTTTACTGCAGCGCGGCGTCAACTTTCGGAAGCGATATATCACGGCGGCATTATATCCGAATTTGACTGTGTTACACTTTTTTAAACATAAATATCCAACTATATTATCTTCACTTCTAACTAAGATAATGCAATGATTTAAATTTGAAGCTGTTATTTAGACTAAGGTAATCTTTAGCAATTTTCAAATATGTACTTGTTTTTCTCTTAAAGAAAATAGCGATATTGAAGGACAGTCTTTTGTTTTGGAAAACAAGTGTAAGAACCCAGCAAAGTATACTTATACATACCATTTGTATACAAAATATACAAAATATACAAAGTATACAACAAAAACAAGGCATACCTTATTTTTGCTGGGATAGTTCTCGTTTTACGCCCTTTAAATGTCAAATGTTTCTTAACATTTTTTTTTAACACAAAAAACAGTCCTCAAATATAGCAATTTGTAGGAAGAAAAAATAATTAGACTTTTACACTTAAATTTAAATTACTTCACTATCTTAATTAGAACTGAAGGTAATATGCTTGTATATATAGTATGTTCTGCTGCATACATTCAAGTGAAAAGGTATAGTTTTTTCGGGAAATCATAATGAAAGGGAAACTTTTAAGTGTCATGTAATTAATTTGGAATTTTAAAACATTTTTGCATTGTTCAATGTGGTTTTCAAATGTTCAAAACGTTGTTGATCACAAGAGGTAGGTATGTACGTCTTAGGGGTAGTTTTTAGGGAACGTCTTATATAATATCGGAGAGCAAAAAAAGAACAAATATATCAACTGACAATGTTTTCTAAGTTGTATTATTTTGTACGCTTTTTCATACATTTGTATGTTTTGCTGCATACGTTCACGTGGTAGGGTTCTTTTTGACGAAATTATAATGAAAGGGAAATTTTCAAGTCTCACGTAATAAATATGGAGTTCTAAATCATTTTTACATTGTTCAAGGTAGTTTTCAAATTTTCAGAACGTTTTTGTTCACGAGGGGAAGGTGTGTATGTCTTAGATGTGTTTTTTGAGGAACGTATTATATATTATCGGAAAGCAAAAACAGAGCGAAAAAATATCAACTAACAGTGTTTTCTAAGTTATATTATTTTTCATGCTTTTTTCATACATATAAATGTTCCGCTCCATATGTTCACGTAGAAGAGTAGTTTTGGGGGAAATTATAATGAGAGGGAAATTTTTAAGTGATATGTAATTATTTTGGAGTTCTGAATAATTTTCGCATTGTTCAAGGTGGTTCTCCAACTTCTAAAACGTTTTTGATCACGAGGGGTAGGTATGTATGACTTAGGGGTAGTTTTTGGGAAACGTGGAAGGGTAGTTTTTGACGAAATTATAATAAGAGAGAAATTGTCAAGTGTCATGTAATTAATATGGAGCTATCAATCATTTTTACATTGTTCAAGGTGGTTTTCAAATTTTCAAAACGTTTTTGATCACAAGGGGTAGTTTTTAGGGCACGTCTTGTGTAATATTACAGAGCAAAAAAAGAGCAATAAAATATCAACCAACAGTGTTTTCTAAGTTATATTATTTTTCATGCTTTTTTCATACATATAAATGTTCCGCCCCATACGTTCACGTGGAAGGGTAGTTTTGGGGGAAATTATAATGAGAGGGAAATTTTTAAGTGACATGTAATTATTTTGGAGTTCTGAATAATTTTTGCATTGTTCAAGGTGGTTTTCCAACTTTTAAAACGTTTTTGATCACGAGGGGTAGGTATATATGACTTAGGGGTAGTTTTTGGGAAACGTGGAAGGGTAGTTTTTGACGAAATTATAATAAGAGAGAAATTGTCAAGTGTCATGTAATTAATATGGAGCTATCAATCATTTTTACATTGTTCAAGGTTGTTTTCAAATTTTCAAAACGTTTTTGATCACAAGGGGTAGTTTTTAGGGCACGTCTTATATAATATCACAGAGCAAAAAAAGATCAATAAAATATCAACTAACAGTGTTCTCTAATTTGTATTATTTTTGTAAACTTCTTTCACATATATTTATGTTCTGCTGCATATGTTCACGTGGAAGGGTATTTTTTGGGAAAATTATAATGAGAGGGAAATTTTTAAGTGTCTTGTTATTATTTTGGAGTTCTAAATCATTTTTACATTGTTCAAGGTGGTTTTCAAATATTCAAAACGTTTTTGATCACTAGGGGAAGGTGTGTACATCTTAGGGGTAGTTTTTGGGGAATGTATTATATATTATCGGAGAGCAAAAAAAGAGCGAAAAAATATCAACTAACACTGTTTTCTAAGTTGCACTATTTTTCATGCTTTTTTCATACATGCTATGTTGCGCTGCATACGTTCACGTGGAAGGGTAGTTTTTTTTGGATATGATAAAGAAAGGGATATTTTAAAGTGTAATTTAATTAATTTGGAGCCCTAAATCATGTTTAGATTGTTGAAGATGGTTTTGCTACTTTCCAATTTGCCATGGTGGTGGCGCTGAGCAGACGGACCTATTTTTATGAAAAGATAATGGATTAAGCCATTAAGGTAAAAGGGTAAAAATGAAACAACACCGTTTTTTGGTGTTTTGCCTTTGAAAATCAACATTTTGGGTAATTTCACTATTATTTTCGTAATCAGCGAGCCAAATTATGAAGGTGTACATTGTTTTAAATCATTCGGAGGTAAGTACTTTTCGGAACTGCACCCAAGAAAGAAATGTGTATTAGATAAAAGGTGTCTTTTTGAATGATGTACTAATTTTAGTCTAAATTTTTTGGGGCGACTAGATGCAGTGTTTATTTTAATTTTTTCTCCAGATTTTTATTATTCACTGAAATAAACGGGAAAAACATGATATTTTTTAGACTGAACAAATTTTGACCTTGGAAATCAAATTTGCGCATTTTTCAGTATAATATTCGTAATCAGCGTTTCAAAATATATGGATATAGTGAGATTCAAAATAATCGGAGGTATTTTAAACTTTTCAGAACTTTGCCCTAATTATCAGACCAGGAAAATCAAAGACTGACCGGGAGAAAACCGAGATTTTGAAATCATCTGTCTGGCTGTAGGCAGACACTTCGACCGCACTTATAATTAGAAATTGAGTTTTTTGGTTTGTGTGTAAAATAAATGTTGAAGTTGCTAACGAGGGTGAAATCTGAAATCGTAGCATGTAAGTGGAACTGAAAGGATCTTTGGTTGAAGATAATAATTAAAATTACGAAGGAATGCAAAGAAGAAATATCCTCTCGTTCCTTTCATGGTGCGATAACTCCTATGAGAGGATATCGCGTGTATAGTGTGTACTCGTGCGATGCGCTTTATGCTTAAAAGGAGGTTCGGGCTGCAATATGTCAGGGAGGGGAGCGTTTGGACATTGTATTAACTAACGGCCATGACGTACGAGGCGCAATGTGCTTTACGACCTTCCCCTTCTGCTAAGACAAAAGATTACTCGAGCGTGAAATCAATTACCTTCCTTCCCTTTCTCTCTGACTCTCCTTTACACTCACCAACTAACCCCTTCCAGATTCGATTATGCCCCTCCCTGAACAGTGGCGTAACTCGAGTGTAGACTTTGAGGGAGGTACTAGTGCATACATGTCAGTTCTAATTTTGGTACTTCCCCAATTTTTCTGGTCCTAATAATATCGTTAAAAGATCTCTGTATAGTTATTCTTTTCATTTATTTGAGGGAGGTTCCTTCTTTTCAATAAAAGGGGGATGCACAATATACCTACACTAATACACTTTTCAGTCAAGAGATTGCCCCTTATGAGATTTTTTGGATTTGTAATATTTATAACAAAATTACAACAGTAACTGTACAGCTTCAAGACATATGATCTAAAATTAGCGTTCTTCTTTTATTTTCTTCAGAAGAAGTTCTTCATTTCACCAGTAAAAGGCTAAAAAGGGTAGAAGCATACATTTCTCTGATAATACATTCAATAATTGTTTACTTCACAATATTTTGCAAATATTTATAATCACAATTGAAAAATTATTAAATTAAGAGTCAAGGAATGTAGTTGAGACATCAATACAGTGCAATAAACAATTTAAAAAAATAGTTTTGAATTCTTGGACAATTGAAAATTACAACTGATTGATATCGAAAATTGATGTCTTCAAAAGGATCCAAATCCATGAATAATTAAAAATGATACCTTCAAGATTGCGCACAGAGAATTTCAGTTTCAGACAATTATAATTGATGTTATGTCGGACTTAATAATCGTAATTATATTCCTGAAAATTCAAAACATTTTCAGTCAAAGATTACAATTTTTTTACATGTTTACCTATAATACAGGACCTCAAGAAAGAACAATTCTATAACTGTTTAAAGTTGTATTACTTTTTAACTGAAAAATTAACTATCATTGATAACTTTAATTAAAAATCTTTTATAATGAAGCTTCAGAAGAATACAAACGTTAGATTAATTAATTCTTTAATAATAATCTGTTTGAAATTAAAACGTTTAAGAGGATATATAGTTTAAAATTCAAGTTGTTCACAATTTAACTTTTTTAAATGAGAAGCGTCAATATAGCTTAACAATTTGGTTAATTACGTTAGATAGTACTTGCATTGTAAGTCTCGTTTATTAAAAAAAAATGGAGGCCTTATATATGAAGTAAAAAATTATGGAGGCACGGTTAAAAATGAGAAGTTATATTCAATTCGTATGAAATTTAACCGCAAGGTTAATTTTTATTGCAGCGGATCTTTCATCTAGACTCGATGGGCGCTTTATTTTTCGTTTTTTTTTTCTGTGAAAATGTAATCTTTACCCTAATTGGCGCCGCCAGGATACTTTTTTGTAAGGCCGGTCGGCGACAGCAGGCTGCTTTGTTGATGCACAAATAGTGTGGGATTTTCAGTCTCAGACCCTTGCTATGAGCAAACGTTGGCAAGCTTCTAGCAGATCACTTTTGTCAGTAAGCAGGTAAAAATTGCGAAATTCAAAAAATGATTCATTTTAAAGTTAGTGATTTGAGAATAAGATATTCGAAATCTACCATTTTTTTAATTCCTGGCTTATGTAATTTGTAATTTGTTTGTAAAACTTTAAAATTTCATCGGTTTAATGCAAGGAGCTTAACTAAGCTTTAGGGTACGGCATGTAAAAAAAGCAATTTTGTCAAAAAACGTGGTTAAAGTTAATGTGATTATTAAGAAATAAACATTACAACTGGGTTAAGCCCATTTTGTTTGTTTTGCTCTCTCTTACTCCGGGAAATAAGGATTAAAGACATGTTTTGCTGTTTCGTGTGACGTTTAAGATTTTAAACATTTTTTACCGATTTAAAGCATGAAAAAATGTACTTTAAATAATTGAAAATAACCGCTACTATCAGTAAGCAAATTCGAGTCATCTGGCTTTGACTATAGAAAAAAAATTATACAAAAATGATCATTTTTAAGGTCAAAGTATTATACGTTAATGCGTCTGGAACCAACGTACTGGACATTTTTTTATGGCTTACAGATATAAAAATTTGATAAAAATGAAAGAAAGTTGTCAGTTTTTACTAAAAGTAAACTTTAAAGCATTGTTCTTTTTTAAATAATCGAAAAAATCGGAGAAAATTCATGAAGGTACTTTAAAAATGCCTCAAACAATTGGCGTCCCGGGTAAAGACATTTGGTCTGGATTTTGTCTTGCATGTCTTCAATATGTCTTCAAGACCATGTTGACCAGTTCCGTCTTACCAGCTAGACATTTTACTTGTCTTGCATTTTAAGTTGCAGCTGTACCAAGACAAGACCAGGCAAACTTGTTTTGAGACACGAAAGGATGATTTATGTTTTGATTTTATCAATGCTGACAGGTCCTCCTAATTCCATATTTCTTAGGACCAAACAGTTGACAACTACGAAGTATTACAATTTTACAACTGATAAAACTTGTAATGTTGTAATAACTGATTTTTAAATTAAAAAAATCAGACCCTTTCGATCTCAAAAATTACAGGTATACAAAAATGTCCATAAAAAGATTAAAACTGTTTTTTTCTACAAGTAGTGCTAACTGTTGGGAATAGAAAAAAGGGACCAAATTTTTAGATTTGCCATCTAAAGAATATAATTATTGCCTTTCGGCTTGTCTTCGAGTTATAAATCTCTCAAGTCTTTTCCAAGTCTTTTCCATAATTTCTATGTTCAAGTCGAAAATATTTATCTTAAGACATCGAAAATAGTCTGGTTTAGTCGCACGAGCTAGACATATACACCATAACTCTTTTAAGGAACGTATTGTATATTATCGGAGAGCCAATAAAGAGCCAAAAAATATCAACTAACAGTGTTTTCTAAATTGTATTATTTTTTATGCTTTTTCATACATATATAAGTTCTGTTGCATACGTTTGCGTGTAAGGGTAGTTTTTTAAGAAAGTTATAGAGAGGAGGAATTTTTTAAGCATCATGTAATTAATTTGGAGTTATAAATCATTTTTACATTGTTCAAGGTGGTTTTCAAATTTTCAAAACGTTTTTGATCACAAGGGGTAGATGTGTACGTCTTAGGGGTAGTTTTTAGGGAACGTCTTATATAATATCGGAGAAGAAAAAAAGAGCAAAAAAATATCAACTAACAGTGTTTTCTAAGTTGCATTATTTTTTAGGCTTTTTTCATACATATATGTGTTCTGCTGCATACGTTCAAGTGGAAGGGTATCTTTCGGGAAATTATAATGAAAGGGAAACTTTTAAGTGTCATGTAATTAATTTAGAGTTTTAAAACAGTTTTACATTGTTCAAGATGGTTTTCCAACTTTTAAAACGGTTTTGATTACGAGAAGAAGGTGTGTCTGACTTCCCAGTAGGCACCGGGACATCCTAAAGACGTCCTTAGAATGTATCAACTAACAGTGTTTTCTAAGTTGCATTATTTTTTCTGCTTTTTTCATACATATATATGTTCTGCTGCATACGCTTACGTGGAAGGGTATTTTTAGGGTAAATGATAATGAGAGGGAAATTTCCGAGTGCCATGTAATTATTGTGAAGTTCAAAATAATTTTTTAATTGTTCAAGGTGGTTTTCTAACTTGTAAAACGCTTTTGATCACGAGGGGAAAGTGTGTACGTCTTAGGGGTAGTTTTTGGGGAACGTATTATATATTATCGGAGAGCAAAAAAGAGCGAAAAATATCAACTAACAGTGTTTTCTGACTTATATGATTTTTTATGCTTTTTTCATGCATATATATGTTCTGCTGTATATGTTCACATGGAAGGGTAGTTTTTTGGGGAAATCATAAGGGGGGGATACATTTTCAAGTGGCATTTAATTAATTTGGAACCGTAAAACATGTTTACATTGTTGAAGGGGTTTTCCCACGTTTAGAACGTTTTTGATCACGAGGGGTAGGTGCGTAAGACTTAGGGGTAGGTTTTGGGATAAACGTTATATATGTCATCAGAGAGGAAAAAAAAGCAAAAAAATTTCCACTAATCTTTCATCTCATTATAATAATTTTTAGTGAGTTTTCGTAGGTGGGGGCACTGAGTGGACGGACCTCAGAAAAATGGGATAATGCGGAAAGGCACCTCTATGATTATTATCCACGGCAATAATTCCCCTTTCTAATGTCTCGTGGACGGCTGAACCGTACCCTTATGACTGATCATAGAAATAATGTTTGTCACACCCCTACCATTTTCCAACGTCACGTGAGGGGTAGAAAGACACCTTGGTGGCTATGGTCACCGAAACAATTTAGGTCACATACCTTCCCCTTTCCAACTTTTCGTAGATGACAGGAAGGTACCCCTACGACTAACCATATAGTTATAATGTAGACCACATATCTTCCCCTTTCCAATGTCTCGTGGGGGGGGGAGTTGCCCCTATGAATATTCACTGAAATAAGGTTGGTCAAACCCTTATCCTTTTGTAATGTCACGTGGAGGGCGGGAAAGCAGCCCTATAACTGGTCGCCGAAATAATGGTATTCAAACCCCTACCAATTTCCAACATCACGTGGGGGGCAGGAAAGCACCCCAGTGTCTGTGGTCGCCGAAATAATGTAGGTTACATTCATTCCTCTTTATAATTTTTTATAGAGGTCGGGAAGGTACCCCTATGACTATAGCCATAGAAATAATGTAGGTCACATACCTTACCCTTTCCAATGTCTCGTGGGGGGCAGGAAGGTATCCCCACTTAGTCACTGAAATTATTTTGGTCGAACCCCCACCCTTTTCCAACGTCACGTGACTCGTCGCAGAAGTAATGTAGTAATGTAACCTTCCCCTTTCCAATGTCTCACCGTGGGCAGGAGAGCCACAAGTCCCGTTCCAAGCAATTCTATATTTTTTACTAACATTTTTCTTGTTTTATCAAACAATGATGGTTTTTTTCAAAAAAGTTTTTTAGAAGGTCCACAACTTTTATTTAAAGCTTTTCTGTAAATTTTCAATAAACGGAATAAAAATAAACAGAAAAATCATCAACTTTATATAGTTTTTTGGGGGTTTTAAGGGCATGTGATATTTATAAAATTATCGACTTTATCAGTTTTAGGTTCCCCCGGCTTTTTTTCTAGAATAATAAATATTTTGTCTTAAAAATTTGGGAAATGATAGCGAACATGCTAACGAACGACCCCACACACTTTTTTTGTAGGTTAATTAAAACAAGTTTTAATTTAGCAAAATGTGATTAATTTGCATAGCGCTTAGGAAATAGTATCGATTTTTTCAGTGTTAGATTCCCCCTACTTTTTTCCTAGGATAAGAAATATATTGCCTTCAAAATCTGGGAAATGATAGCAAACATGCTAACGGACGTCCCCGCGCACTTTTTTTTTTTTTTTTTTAATCAAAATTTGTTTGATATTGCTAACAACGTGCGTGTATATTTCGAGGTTATGTGTATTACAATTCACCCGAGCGTTACTTCCCAACTATACAATATTTTGGCCGAAAACTTTGGACTTACAAATAAACGTAGAAACTAATCTCCCGGAACTAACCTTGTTTGCAGCCAATCAAGAAAATTTATTTCATAAATAATTTCCAGATTATCGGAAATGCAGAGATGAAAAACGACATAACCTCAAAATAATGCATATGCATAACATTTTTATTTAGCACAATCATTTTTTTGTTATTATCCCTCAAAAAAAGTCTGGGGACGTCCGTTATGATATTTTATAGCATCTCCGAATTAAGTTTTTAAACATTTTCACCGCAACGAAAGTGAACCTTACTGGATAAATTTGACATGAATCGAAGATAATTGCCGATTTTTAACCTTGCCTGGATAATCTTGCGCCTTATAACCGCTCCATTTTTATTCGAGATGTAGCGAGAATTGCGAGGCCAGCGCTATCTATCGTCGATTAACTTCATTAAATTGGAGATAACTGGGAATTCCTATCTGTTAATTGCTTTTTGAGCTTTTTGCTAAATGGTAATTAATAAGTTCTAATTGCTTTACAATAGTCTAATTTATTTCGGACGAGATATATTAGGAAGCAAAATTTTGTTCGTGCTTTCTGTTGCTGATTTTACATGTTTTACCGAAATTTGCTCACTTTAGCAGTTTAGCATGACGCAGTAGAAGAGATCAGAATTATTCTCCTAACCCCGGTGAAACTTTCGCCGAAATATGTTTAGTTTTTAATCGTTGCAAGTCTTACCTGTAAACAATTGTTAATTTTGTTTTTTTCTGTGTTGTTTTGACTCTGATGTCCCCATTTATAGCTCGAATTCACTCCCCTGGCGGACTGAAGGAACCGAAAGGAGCCTCTACAAAGTACCCCACTGATTCTCCCTTCTGTTCCTTCTTAAAAAACTCAACAAAAAACAGCAAGATCAACTATTAAATTGTTGAAATGCTGATTATACGTTAGAATTTTCATTAGAAACTCATGGAGTAATCGCAATACATTTTCTTGCAGCGTTAAAAACTAAAAAAAAAAAAATACATGTCATTTACATGGGCCGAAGGAGGCTTCAAGTGCACTTTCTTATAGTAGCAGTTAATAAGCGTTCCGTCGGTAACTTTAACAATTTTGTCTGGATGCTAGCACTTTACAATTGAGCGCCAATTAAGCACCAACTGGACAGTGCAGATAACACAAAGTAACTTCTACCTTCGTAGGGGCTGGAAGCTGTAAAGCAGGTTTTAAATAAGCAGCGATTTCAATGTAATTTAGACCCTACTTTGACGCTAAAAGTGTCCGAAATCGGCAGTTTTTCCACGTTTAGCGTCAAAGTAGGGCCTGTATTTAAGATAAATTAGACCCTCTTTTAAAGCTCAAACTACTAATGTAGGACTTGTGACATCAAAGCAGGTTCTCTATAATCTCACACCAATATGGATGAATAAAAATAAGTTTTTTTATTTATCAGAAAAAATAAAATAATACTAGGCAGTCTGATAAGTTCCTGAAAAATGAAACTCGGAGACGTTTTTTCGGCCAAAGTCGGTTTTATTTTTCAACATACTCTCCTTTTAGGTCGATACAGCGAGTCCAACGATTTTCTATTTTTTTGATACCCTCCGAAAAGTACTCGATCGGAAGGTCTCCAAAATACGCCTCAGTTTCAGCTACGATCTCCTCATTTGAGTAAAAACGCTTACCGGTGAGCCATCTCTTCAGGTTAGGCAACAAGTAATAGTCGCTGGAAGCCAGGTCTGGTGAATACGGTGGCTGAGGAACCAATTCGAAGCCGATTTCATGCAATTTTGCTTGTGCAACTAAGCATGAATGAACAGACGCATTGTCGTGA
>NC_046659.1:61214121-61220713 GCF_010883055.1 Belonocnema kinseyi
GGTGGAACCCACTGTTTTGCCTGTTGCGTTGACTCAGGAGTGTAGTAGTGGGTCCAGGTTTCATCCATGGTTATGAATCGGCGCAAAAACTCGGTCGGCTTACGCAAAAATAATGCCAAATTCTGCTGGAAAGTTGTCACACGAATTTGTTTTTGGTCCACTGTGAGCAAACGCGGCACCCATCGCGCGCAGAGCTTCTTCATGCCCAAAACTGAATGCACGATACTGCCCACACGTTTCAATGATATGCCTACAGCATTAGCTACCTCTCTCAATTTCATTTTGGGATCATTCAACATCATATCATGGATTTTTTCGACATTTTCTGGTGTAGTGACCTCTTTTAGGCGCCCAGATCGTTCAGCATCAACTGTGCTCGTACGGCCACAACGAAACTCGGTAAACCACTTATGAATCGTTCCAATCGACGGTGCAGAGTACGTTTTCTTGCGAAGATAGTAGTGTTTAATCAAAACTCAAAACTCAGAATTTTCCATATTAAAAAAACTCGGAGGTTAGTCGCTTCTCAGTGCTGTAACTTGTAAATGCGTAAACATAAATGGCTGAAGTTTTGACAGGCGTCATTTGAAGGATCAAGCTCGACGAAAATGGTTCACATTAGTGAATACTAATGCCATCTCTTAGAATTTTCATGTACTTATCAGACTGCCTAGTATCTGTGATATAAATATCAAGGATATATCAAGGTTCTGTTTTTTAGAAGTATTCTACGTTATACGCTTCAAAAGAACTTGAGACTACATATTTAAATCTGATTCTGTGTGTCATTTATTACTTCAATGAAAACAATGTCAAACTTGCTGATTTCAATAAAAATATCTTTTTATCTCTTTATTAAGCAAGGATTAAAAAAAAAGTCATTTAGCATCATAATTAATCCAATTATACTGAAAGATACAAATATGAAATTCAAGATTCAATCTAATATCCATCAGGAAATAAGTTTATATTGACCATAACAGAACCCCAGTTTTATACCCAACTGTCTCGTCTCAAAATTCAAGATGAGTAGTCAATTACACAGGCACACAAAAAAAAGTCAAAGTCCACGGAGGCGACCTTTGGGGTTCTATGGTTTTTGGGTCGCTGATTTCGAATCGTTTGTCGGTTTTTTCAGATCAGATCGCTTTCAAGATAATTTGAAGGTCAAATGAAGAAAATATTGCTGAAAAAATATGAAAAAATCAGACATAGGTTTTTTAGCATGCTGAATCCGAATCCGGTGTCGGTTGACCTTAATTAGTAGGTCATTTGAAGGTAAAACCAACAAAATAACCTCAAAAAAATTTGTAAAAATTTATATATAAGTTTCAAGAGTCGTAGAATCTAAATCCTAGATCATTTTGACCATATCTAGTATTTTCAAGATCATTGAAATATGGAAATAACAACCCATATATCGAGTTTGATAGACCTTCATCAATTCACGTACAAGCTCATAATAAGATCAAAAAATTAACAATCCCTCATAAACAATTACGATAGACATATTTTTTTGTATCAACTTTTGTTCATGTTTTCCGCTCATACCGTACTCTCTTACTATCAAATGATCGACGTAACGGTTTTTTTCGCTTTTTGCCTGCAGTTTTACACTCTCTTTTCAGTGACCAGCAGTAATCAGACATCATAGCGACATCCCATCTGCCTTGGTAGCGCTTTTCCATTTCTTTTATGTCTTGATGGAAGCGCTCTCCTTGCTCTTCACTGTAATCGCCACACTTCTCTGGGAATCGATCCAGGTGATTATGCAGGAAGTGCAATTTGTATGACATCAGGCACCCCATTTTTCCAAAGTTCTTAATCATTTCGGCTACTATAACTTTATAATTTTCACTTCTTTTATTTCCTGAAAAGTTTTTCACAACTTCCTTAAAACTGAGCCATGCATTCCTTTGAATTTTTGTCATTGTCGTTGGAAATTTATCATCTTGTAAAAGTCTCCTTATTTCTGGACCATC
Organism: Belonocnema kinseyi; assembly: GCF_010883055.1. NCBI lineage: Eukaryota > Metazoa > Arthropoda > Insecta > Hymenoptera > Cynipidae > Belonocnema > Belonocnema kinseyi. Next base: position 61,216,104 of record NC_046659.1, read on the forward strand.
AAAAATCCCTTCTTTCAACTTGGCATCAGATTTATATTAAAACTTTTTTTCCAAGTATTTAAAACATCGACTATTTGCATCTAAGGCTTTCACAAATTGCTTCATGGCTCCTAATTTAATATGTAATGGAGGAATCAATACTTTTTTTGGATCAACCAGGGCCGATCCAATGATATTTCCTTTTTCTATTTTAAGTGATTTCCTTTCAGCCCACTTATGATTCGTGTAATGTTTCTCGCGATCTCTACTATCCCAAAGGCACAAGAAACACGGATTTTTTGTAAATCCAGACTGCTATCCTAGCAACATCTGAAACTTTCGAATTACCACATATAAGCCAATTTTATTTTTTGTATTCAATGGCCTCTAGAAGTTTTTAAGACTAGTGAAGGATTCTTTCATTGTCGTAGAGTTTGCGACAGGTACTGCGGCATATTGTTTTGTGTTACGAAGTATTACAGCTTTTAAGCTTCTTTTTGATGAGTCAATAAACAGTCTCCTATCATCATCTTTATAAGTATTTGGCTTAAGTTCTTCCATCCTTCCTTTAACATTTGAACAGTACACTAATTTTTCTTCATCAAAGACTTTTTCTTCTAAATACTGCTTAAAACTCTCATTTCTTTAACTAAAAAACGTTACTTTCGTACCTTTTTCTGATAAATTTTTACTTTTTAAAACTGAAGCTAAATGTTCCGCAGCATCTTGAGGTAGTCCCAAACCTCTTACGAGATCATTATGTTCGGACTGTGTAAATTTTTCAGCAATTCTATTGCTTACTCCACCTGGTTTATAAACTTCATCAGAGCTTTCACTGCTATCACTTTCATATTCATCTTGATTTTCATCATCGGTCTTAGTGCTTTTGTCATCATCATCATCATTATCTTTAGATTTAATTGATAAATTTTCTATACTATCAACATCCACCTCATCAACCGTTTGAGTTCTCTCAACGGCTTTTTTTACTGATCCTACCTGGGCGTATTTAAGATTATGTAAAATTTTTTATTATACCCACGGATATCGGTTTTACAGAAATAACAATCATCTTCGTTGGATGGCTCATTCCATTCTGTGGGTTTAATGAAGATCAATTTAAAATCGTCTTTAGTTTTTTTTCAAATAGAAAGAATTTTGCGGCAGTTATTGCAAATACTATCAGGAGCCCAATCTCCCGAAACTATATCTGAATTAAAGCATTCTTTGTATATACTCCGAGAATTTTCGTTGAACGATCGTCGATCGTTTTTGTTCGGAATAAATGTTCCACAAATGAAGCAAAATGCGTTAACATCTTTCGGGCACACGTGTTTAGAAGACGAAGTTGAAGGTTTGTTTAAATTTTCCATATTTTTATATATAAACCCGCTCGACAGGGATCCTGGTCCGATTGCAGGTGAGTCCGCCGTCCTGGAGGTGATAACCCTTTTACCTCTCCAGGGCTAAGTAAAAGGGCTTTTCGTCTTTGACGAGGGCAATGTCAACTCGTCGACGAACACACTACCGCAACATCATCACACCCTGTCGACCCCCTGTAAGGCAGTGCACTTCCACTGGCATCGATACCCCGACTAGCGTATGAGCGAATCATTCTACACATCCCCTTACGGGGCAGGTGTCATCGTCACACGACTAGTCGAGGCAACAGGTGAAAAAGAATCGAGTACATACATCGAAACATCCACACATCCGCACATCCACACATCCATGCATCCGCAGATCCAAACATGCACACACGCAAACATTCACTCATAACCGCAAATACATGTGGACATTTATAAAAAATGTATTTTTTACCATATTAGGGCAAAAAGAACCCAATTCTTTTTTAAAGATTTACTATTCTTATGGGTACAAAGCTTTCTCTCTCAAGAAATCTACAGCAGCTAATATTGATAAGAAAGTACACTGCCTTACTTTCGAGAAATTCACAGCAGCTAATGTTGATAAAGATAAATTAATATTTCCAGTTTTTATATAGACGAAAAACTAAAGATGATTCTAAATTAATTTTTTAAAACATTTTTCAACAGTACCTCATTGATTTGACCTTCAAATAACCTTGACCTTAAACTCATGAAGGTCAAACAATACCGGATTCGGATTCAGCATGCTCAAAAACCTACATTTGAATTTTTTCAGATTTTTTAGCATTTTTTCCGAATTCGACCTTCAAATGACCTCAGATGACCTTCAGATAACCAGATATGATCAAATCAACCTTGTATTTGTATTCAGCGACCCTCAAAACCTATATATAAATTTTTACAAATTTTATTGAGGTTATTTTGTTGGTTTGACCTTCAAATGACCTTGATCTTCAACTAATAAAGGTCAACCGATACCGGATTCGGATTTAGCGTGCTAAAAAACGTATATCTGATTTTTTCAGATTTTTTCAGCAATATTTTCTTCATTTGACCTTCAAATGACCTTGAAAGCGATCTGATCTGAAAAAACCGACAAACGATTCGGAATCAGCGAGTCAAAAACCATAGAACTTCAAAGGTCGCCTCCGTGGACTTTGACTTTTTTTGTGTGTGCCTGGGTTATTTTCAATATATTTGGTTGTTCTTATTATCTAATAAATATGATAAAAAGATTAAAACAGTTAACATTTTCTAAAAAAAAGGAATTCTATTTCCTCCTAAATCAAGTGGTAGACACGTAAATAGTAATATTCCTTTAAAAAATGTTTCAGAAACTCAATTATTGTTGGTGAGTAACAAAATGACAGTCAAAAATGACAAATGATTTTCTAATATTATAGTAATAATATATTTCTAATATAATTTTCTAAGATTATATTGCAAATAAATTAACCGTAATATTGTAATAAAAATCTAATGACAATCTGTAAATTTAATCATTATTATTAGATATATATTTCAATATATATTTCTAATTTTTTATTTCATACATAATATTTGTTGTTAGCGATAGAAAATATGTTATTCTTATAACTTGTGATTCTCAATCACCTACCCCAAGCGGAAATATTCTGTATAGTTTATACATAGTGTGTATAGTATTATATATAATATTCATTTGTTTTACACACTTTTTATATAAAACATATGAATCTTATATATAAAAATTCACACTATACACTGTTAAAAATGTTATGAACTTTAATACACGTTAATACGTAAGGTGTATTTGAAAATAATTACATTTGTAAAATAAAATTAACTTAATACACATTTATATTAAACTTATTTACTATGTATACCAAAATTAATATATTTATATATGAAAACTGAAATAATACCCATGTGTATTAAAACTAAGCGATAGCGCATTCGTCACGCAACGCTGCCGGCCCTAGCATGTCAGCTGATGAGTGCTTACCCTTACAGTGAGTTGACAGTCGCCAGTTAGTTTGAAAAGGTAAGTTAATTTGTTTAAATTTATTAATTTAGCTCGTCTTGCTTTCATTTTGATACGCTTTTTGCCCGTAACTCATTTTCGGTCGTGAAGCTGGTTCCTTAGTTCCACGTGATATATAGATAACCTAAGATATATATATTTGAATTAGATAACTAATGAATATTTTTTAGATTATCTATATTTTCTTTTATGCTATACAGAAGTTCATACCTTGAAAACAACTCAAGTGTTCCCATAAAAAAATATTTTTTTTTTATCGGATTGAAATTTCGCTAAATCATAGCCCTAGTGGAGCTACAATTATTTACGAAACCATAGGTTAATTTATCAACCAGTTGTCAATATATAGGGGCCTGAATTTTTCACTTTTTCGAGTAGATTCTTCTGCCTTCATGGTTTGGAGGGTTGATCTACTGTCGGTAAGGTACAATCTATGATGATATAGCAGATAAATTAAAAAATGTGAAAATAATTGATAGTTGACATCATGGACATAGGAAACAAGGGACTAGGCATGTCATTGCGGGGGTGATGCCTTGAGGGGGGAGGTCCGCCACCTTTTGATGTCCTGCGACAAACATGGCAGCGCCCACATGTTTATATTTTCATGCACAGTTGGTCGGCAAAAACGCTCGTGCGCATAATCAAATGACACATCGTAAGATGGCGGCTCTCCCAACTCATGGAATTCTCTCCCCTCCTGTGGATTCAACCCCTCTCGCCCAAGTTAGGATGACATGCCTAGTCCCTTGTTTCCTATGTCCATGCAACTATCAATTTCATCGGCATCAGCCGGTAAGGTTGTACACGAAAATACGAACCCTGGCGGCCACTAGACGAGGCTCTAGAGGATTCGTATTTTCGCGTACAACGTTACCGGCTGATGCCGATGGAATTGATAGTTGAAATTTTTTTTACATCTTTTATCATTAAGTTTGTACCTAAGGGCATGTGACACAGCTAAATACCTATATTACCGACCACAGTTTTTCAGTTCACTGAATGTTTTTTTGAACCTAAGTACTTTTTTTGTAAATAAAATATCGAGCTAAAACTTTGGGAAATGTATTAGAGTAAAATAAAGTACGTTTAGGGACTGCATTTTAGTAGGAACTTCACTGAAAATTATTTCATCTTTTTTCTGAACCTCAACATTTTTTGAACGTTCGAACTTTTTTTATACATTAAATATCGGTCTCAAACTTTGAGAAATGCAA
>NC_046659.1:61220813-61233770 GCF_010883055.1 Belonocnema kinseyi
CCCCCCCCCCCCTTAACGTATCACATATTTTGTGAATGATGCCTTACACGAGTATCTAATTCAAAAACCGTTCCATTATTTCGAATATATGAAAAATATAACATATTAAATATACACTACACCACTAGGGCGGTCTAAAATTAAATTGCAACATTTTTTTCACTTCAAAGGACAAGTCACCCTGCCCCCAGTTTCCATTTCCGAAGAGTCGACGCATGCACACTCCGCCGCCAGGAAGACGTAAAACTACGCGCGCTACATGAAACTTTTAGCCCGCTTTACATGTGTTGCACGACGCAAATGACAATATGGAGAAAATTATATTTATCTTTTAAAAAATTGAGCGCTCGACCCCAGTCTCCTTTCTGCTAAGTACGGTATTTCTCTCTTTCACTTATAATTTAAAATTGTCATCAAGAACAAACATATCCTTTATCTACTGTACCGGCCAACGTGTGCAAATGCGCGAGCGCAATGCCGTAAACAGGCTCTATAGAAGTAGCGTACGCCATTTTTTGTTGTTGTCGAGCCCCTTTTAAGCTTTCGTAAAATCAAGTATTTTTACAAAGTTCTTTCGTTTTAGTCAGTAAAAATTAACAAAATATGTTATCGCCTTTTTCTGTTTTTCATTCTCGCAGTTGAGTATTTTTTCTAAAATAAATGTATTGAATAACGGGATGCTGAAAATTCTTAAATCACAAAGAAGCGTCAAATTAAAAAAAAAATCTTTATCATTTTTTGTATCCTTTCTTTATGAATTAAATAATTGCACCCTCTTGTATTAATTGTGCAAGGAGTGAGATGCACAGCGAAGGCCGAGCTAGTTACCCCAATCTGGGCATTCGTTAGGCTGACCGTTATACAACCCAGACAGCAGTATAGTTGGGCAGTGATTATATTGCCCAGTTGGGGCCCAACTATTAACTGAAAAATCTGATTAGAGCTCAGTCGGGTCCCAATCAACTTTTCCACATGAGAAGCGTTCTTAGTTTGAAGAATTTTTTGAAGGCGAAACAGAACTTGTGTCAACCATTTTACTCTATCCAAAAAGTTTGCAGTATTATTATTAATGCTTGTCAAAAAAACATTAATAAACATAATTTTTCCACAAAATTGCATACGACGCGAAATGGCATCGAACGACATTTCATCGAGCGGGCGACGGAGGTCTGGCGTGTTTTTCTGTACGCTTTTAACATCTTGAACGTTTCAGTTCAGTTTAACATAAAAATATATTTAAGTCTAACATCTCAAACCCCTGTGACTGAATACAGAAATAATTTAAGTATATCAGTGTCCATTTCCAACGTCTTGCGGAAGGATGGCACCTCTGTGACTGGCCACAGAAAAATCCGCGCATACATTTCCATTTTATAACGAAAATTTCTCCACTTTATAGTGATTTTAGATTCGTCCGCATAATATTCCACATTTGTGTAATTTTCCCAATAGAGCTTTTTTTCGCTCTTTTGTTAGCGTGTTATGAGCAAACGTACATTTAGTTAGCAAATTTTGTTGCTCACTTTCAGCGAAAGCATAAATGCGAGTGACTGTTTTTAAATTATAAATTTTATTTTTTATTTTTATTAATAGCTTAATTGGAAAAGCACCTGACCGGAAATCAGAAGTTTTGTGGTTCGATTCCCAATGGAGTGAAGATGGAGTAGGATCTTTTTTTCAAGAAATAATTTTAATTTATCAGCTTGTGTAATCATACATATATTCTTAATATGATCTTAATGATTTAAGTATTTGAGATTAGGTTGATATTTACACTTTTGTTCAATTTTAGACATTTCTACACTAATTTCACGCCACTGCGCGTGAGTCCAATTTTTACGTACGTTTAGCATAATAAAATTCCACAACCTTTTTTTACATTGGTAGCCACATAAATAATTTAAGTCACATCAGTACCCCTTTCCAACATCTCGTTTTCAGAGGGGAGGTCAAATGAGCCGCCGGGTGCAAAAACCAGACCGGCGCTTGAACTTGCGTAGAAGTGTTATCCGAGTGTCTCAAAGAAATAAAATGTTCAAGATCGAAAAATCAATTTTTTGAAAATGTAGAATTGTAGAGAATGAGGAAATAAAACTTTTTCCTATTCGATTTTTTTATCAAGCGTTTATTTCTAATAATAAAAGAGAAAAATCGAATAAAAGTTTTTCTCTGATTTAATTAGGTTTTAAAACATAAATCGTTCTAGTTCGGTTGAATATTATTGAAATGAGTTCATATTTATATGACTTATTCAAAATACTATAGTGATGCCTGAAATTTCATGAAAAAGTTAAAAATAGCTAATTGTTTAATAATAATTAGAGAGAAAAATGAGGTGAGCCGATAAATTGTGTTTTCTTGGTTTTCGCCGGTTCAAAAATGTTAAGTGAAGTTTTTTGGAAAATCTCATATTCATTCGTTAGAAATTTAATGAGATATTCATATTTGGAAAAAAGTACTGTTAGCGCTGTTAGCTAATGCGTCGCGAGGACTGTTCTGCTAGGCAGCGCTCTTAAAGTTCAGTTTGGATTTTTTGTTAATATTTTGAAAGGAGGAAGATGAGAAATTAGTATATTATGATATATGCATAATAAAACAAACAATTATTGTATAGGATATTGCGAATGACATCTAGCCTCTGTTATCCTAAAAACTGTCAAGACATTGAATTTTGTTTAAAAATAAAATAGATCATTGCAGTCTTCACTACGAAAGTTCCACTTCGTACAAAAGTACTTTATAACCTCTAGAGTAATAATTAAAATTAATTTTTCAAATTTAATTTTCACATTCTTGTAATGGCAAATGAATCGGAGGATCCTTCCCAGGGAAGCAAAAAGAGCAAGGTTTCAAGAAACTTGGGCTTGAACTTCCACAACGCTGCCGTACACAACCGTCCTCGCGACTCATTAGCTAACAGCGCAAGCAGACGTCGAGACTTTTTCCAAATATAAATATCTCAGTAAATTTTTAACTAATCGATATGAGATTTAAAAGAAAAACTTTATTTAACTTTTTGAACAAATCACTCACTGAAATTTGTGTGAAACTCGAAGTTACCTATACTCTGTTCAGTGAGAGAATGATCGACAGCGCGCAGTTTTTTCAGAAAAAGATGGAGTAAACCCCGTAAAGGGTGTGTTTAACAAATATTAAACAGGCATTACAAGTTTTTTCTACGGCTATAAATCTGAGAATGATGACGTTTGGGAAAAAGAGAGGTCAGACACTTAAAACTCAGGCCCTTCACAGCAAGGTTTCCAAAGATTTAAAATCTCGAAGCCACGCCTTTATGACAGTTTGCGCGAACTGGACGAAAATTCGTCGTTCCTGTCGGTCATTCTCTCGCTGAACAGAGTATAGGTACTTTTTACAGGCGAAACCAAGAAAACACAATTATCGACTTATCTCATTTTGCAATGAAAAATTATTAAACAATTAGAGATTTTTTACTTTTCCATGAATTCTTAGGCATCGCTATAGTATTTTGAATAAGTCCTATAAATATGAACTTATTTCAATAAGAACCCAGAAAAAAACCGGATGGAGCTTGGTTTTTGTCTGGCGCTATTGGAATTAGACCCGCGTGTTGTCCCTGGTTTATACCCGGTCCTTGATCGGATTCTATCTGGATTGATATTTTTATCTCCGGCTTCTCTTTGGCTCTCATCTGGGATCTTCAAGATTTGTATCCTGGTTATAGTCGGGATTGAACCTGGTTTATAACCGGCACTTGACTGGGTTCTATCTGGTATCAGATAACATCTACCGGATTTCTACATGGGTCTTATACGGTTTCTTAAAACTTATACCCGGTATTTAGGTGATGTCTATATCCGAAACGTACTCGGATCTTCACCCCGGTTTATACCCGGTCCTTGATCGGATTCTATCTGGATTTATATTTTTATCTCCGGCTTCTATATGGGTCTTTAAAAATATTTTACCCGATTCTTATCTGGTGCTATAGGAATCGGCACGGTTTTTGTCCCCTGCTTGTACCCGGCGCTTGACCGGGTTCTATCTGGGATCACATAATATCGTTGCCTAATTTCTACCTGGTTCTTATCCGGTTCCTTAAAATACTTCTACCCGGTACTTATGTGTTTTCTATCCGAAACGTGCCCGGATCCTGTCACCGCTTTGTACTCGGCACTTGACCAGAATCTATCTATTTGTAGCAGGATGCTACGTGAGTCCTATCCGGAACCTGTATCATCTGGTTTGTACTCGGGAGCCTAAAATTTATATCCGGTTAATATCAGGAACGAAAAAATATGTACTCCTTTGTTATCGGTTTCTATTGGAAACCTATCTGGATTATATGTGGGACAGCCAAGAATTAAAAAATTGATTTATCTTTAGTGAGAATTTTATAGAAATGTGTGAAATATTTGGATGATTAATAATGTCAAATAATAAGAGAAGTCGCAAGTAAAGATAATTAAGAAATTGGTGATTAATCTATTTTAGTAAGCATTTTGATGAAATATTATTTATATTTCACTATTTGTTTTAATACACTGTCTCCAACTTTTCACTAAATTTTTAGTCACATATGACTAACAATAAGTAGAATTTTTTGACTAAATTAAATTATTTCCTTGTCTGTGTAACCATCCAGATCGTTGGATTCAGAGATTGCTGTAAAGAGCTGAAAATTTTAGAAGTGGCCCTGGATAGGAACCAGGTAAAAAAGTATATCCTTATTTTAATTTCTGGTACCATTTGTCAGGTACGAACAGGGTAGAACCAAGTAGCCGGTACACTTTCACTTAATAATTTACAAGTGTTCATATGCCTTAAAGAGACAGGATAGGAACCGGGTAGAAAATTATACATCCTTGTTTCAATTTCTGATTCCATTTGCCGGATACGAACCGGGTTGTAGGTGCACTTGCACTTAATATTTCACAAGTGGCCAGGTACCTTAGAGAGACCGGATAGCAACCGGGTAAAAAAATATATCCTCATTTTAAGTTCTAGTTCAATTTGCCAGATAGGAACCGGGTAGGACCAGGTAGCCGGTCCACTTTAACTTAATAATTTACAAGTGGTCATGTGCCTTAAAGAGACCGGTTTCTATTGGATTTCAACTTGTCATTTTAAACAGAGAGCGAAACTTTTATTCGATATTTCTCTTTTATTATTAAAAATAAGCGTTTGAAAAAAAATTCTAATAGGAAAAAGTTTTATTTCTTCATTTTCTACAAATCTACATTTTCAAAAAATTGATTTTTCGATTTTAAAAATTTTCTTTTTTGAGACGCTCGGACAATACTTTTACGCATGTTCGAGCGTTAGGCTTGTTCTTGAACCCGGCGGCTCAAATGTTGCCTTAGTATAGGCAGTTTTAAACAAATAGGAGGTTACTGCCTTATGGAACCTTATTCTTTTAAAATAAAAATAGCAATAAAACATATTTTTATATCGTATTTCCATTGATCTCAGCTTGACACTTAGTTACGCTCTTTACCATGGGAAAGTTGAAGTACTTAAAAGCAAAGTTTATTTTATTTACTCCACTCCCGATATAAGCACAATTTTGGGCAATATACGCACGTGAATACACGCGTACTGCCCCTTTTATCGCTCCGCTGCTGTTCGCCACGCATGACCGAGAACCGCCTCTCCTTCGTTTCCCCGGTCTCAATCTCAAAAATTCCGAAAACTTGAATTCTAGGAATAGCGTAAACTAAGGGGGCTTATATAAGGAATTGAGAACATTTTGTTATTTTTTTAGTTATATACACTGGAAGTTGGATTTGAGAATTCTTGATTTGCGTCTTCTGAGAAATGAGACTGCGGTTTCGGATGGGAGGACCTGTGGGCCGAAAGACAAGGACGTCCTTGCTCACTCTTGCGTGAAAAACAGTAGCATAGCGATAAAGCGCTGTACTCTAACGGCTTAACTGGATAAACTGCTGCACGTTGCGTCAGCTCACGCTGAGTGTTCAGACGGCCCTGAGGTTTGCGTTTAGAGAGTCTGGATTTGAACCGAAGGTAATAAGTAAAACCGTGCTTAAATCCAAGTTCGGTTGTATGTTTCTGCTTATAATTTGTTATTATTTTTGACATGTTATTATGCATTTTTTATCTTTTGTATTTTCTATTAGTTGAACTAGAATTTCTAGTTGCTCTTGACAGGGTAGCAAATTTAAATGTCTTAAATAACTGGGAGAAAGAGCTACATTTAATTTCTCGACACAACGCGATGGCTCAATGAGAATTCGCAAAGGTGACCCTAAATTGTTTTGTTTTTTTAACTCCTTCGCGCGATAAAAATCTATTTATTCAAAGCCAGGAGGATTAAATGTATTTTTCATGTATGTCCCAATATTATTATTCACAAAGTATTTGGAATGATTCACCATTTTATGCACATAACCAAAATATTTCAAATTCACGTAATCTTTTCAGCAATCGCGGTTTCTATTTCTGTGCCTACAGCTACATGTTTCTTTTATAAGAATAATCCCTTTTGTTATCGGGAGATATCTCAAATCAATAACTACGTGCATACCCGCGCGATGGATCTTTCCCAAGACCCATGATCTTTCTGCTAAACCGTCTTTTTCATTCTTTTGGCGCCTGATTTTGAACTCGTCGATTTCAACAATTTCGCCAATACCACCAATTTGACCTTCATCCTGGAATTATTGTTCAATAGTAATAAGACGAACTTCTCCGCACAAGAAAATCGATCAAAAAAGTTTCTCGGGACACTTCTTGACCTTTGAAAATGCTACTTTCACGAATGGTGGTTCAAACTTTGAATTGACAATAAGGCTGCGTATACATATAATTAACATACAAGTTGCTGCAGAAAGGTGGGACCTTCCAAACTACGTGATTTCCGCTACCATAGCGTTATGAATATACTTGCGTTTTTTTGGCAACCAAATTTACCATACGCCAATATTGATTCTATAAGAAAAGGTTTTATGTTTACCAGAGTATGTTTCACTTGGCATCAATTCAACCTCGCGTAACCGCTCGAGGGCTTCTTCGCGATTTTGGTAAGTGACGTTCAAGCTAACAATATTATATTTTGTCTCCATATTTCTGTTCAGAAGTCAGCGACGAGCAAAGAACGCTACTGACTTGAAACGCATCCAAACCATGGACGTCAAATTACGTCCACCAAGACCATTACGAAGGAGATAGATGTACAGGTCGGAAAATCTAATTTTTATCGTAAAATAATGGTTTTACAAAAAAATATGTAGTAAACATAAGATGTACTTTTTTATCTTCTGCAGCTTTTATTTCAAAATTTTTTTCAGATCAACAATTTTCAAAACAGAAGCGAAAACATGTTTGAAAATCGTTTGATAATCGTTTTTCGGAATAGCTCTTTTCGAAACTTCCCTATTCTGAATCATCATACGTTTTGAAAACTTCCCATTCAAGGTCAAAATTGTAATTATTTTTAAAACTCGGTGTTACAAGTCAGATGTATAATTATTTCGGAAAATTTCCTGTTCTTTGTCAAAGTTGTATTTCTTTTCGAAAATTCCCCGTTCAAAGACAAAAGGGGCCGTCCACGTGAATTTTTTCAGAATGATGAAAATTTATATAATATGACAGGGAACATTAAAATAGGGTTGCCAGACGTCCTGGATTTTCAGGACATGTTCTGTTTGGTCCCATTTGTCCTGTCCCGGTTGTCCTGATTTTCTTTTAAAAATTATGAAAATTTCCTGATTTTTATAGAACCAGATTTTTTTTCCCGAGAAATCTTATGATTTTGAACGCCAATTGCGAGAGATTTTTTTCTTTGATAAAATCCCAATTGAGCGATGAACGCAACCGACTTCCACTGGAAACAGTTTGCGACACATTTCTCCCCCATCCGTGCATTTTTTTCGACCTGGCACATCCGGTATCCCTAATTAAAAAGATTTTTTTAACTGTTAATTGAGACTTCTATACATTTAAACAGTGTAAGTAAATATATAGCTTTACGTACTGAAGTATTATTTTATAAAATTCTATATATTACATCGTGTGAGAATTAGGTACTTCATGGTTAGTGGGGGGAAACCAATATGTCTGCAGGCCGAAAGCCGACCAATGATACTAATTACATGAGGAATAAAATTATGTTTTTAATAAATGGGAAAAAAATTATTTTTCACCGTAAGTGTATTTGGATATTATTTTTTATTTCACACAAGGTATTCAATTAAAGAAGGAAATTGACCTTTTTTTTGTAACGAGTTCATTAATCACTTGAACAGCTTTTGAAAAATAATATCCAAATACATTTATAGGAAAAATTATTTTCAGCGAATATATTTAAAAAATAAATTATCCTAGATTCCATCCTCAGATTATATTTGGCGGTATTTTTATTTATACATTTAGTTGTGAAAATAAAAAAGATTTAAGAATCCAGAAAACACACTTATAGAACAAGTGAAATTAATTCGGATATGAACAATGCTAAAACAATTAAAATCATTTCTGTTTTCTCAACAACAAAATCATTTTAAAACTAATAGTTAAAGAAATAAAATGAATTTCAATGCATTTAAAACTACCTCTATCTAACTTAATAATTAAGTTTACTGAATATGTCAAATAAAATTATATGCAAATTATGTAATTTGTTACGTAAGAAGGTGAATTATTTGGAAATCGTGTTTCTTAGAATCTTTTTTGAAAATAAATTTAAATAATTTAATCCCCAAATTGTAATACTTTTCGAAAATGTAATGTTCCAAAACAGATTTATCGTTCTTTTAGAAAAATCACTGTTCCATGTCCGAATTATAGTTCTTTTCGAAAATACCATGTTCCAAACCAAAGTCATAATTCTTTTAGAAAATTCTACACAACCAACAAAATTGTAATTATTTGAAAAAATGCACTCTTCCAAGTCAGAAAGATTCTTTTGAAACATTCCCTGTTCCACATCAGTATCAAAATCCTTTTAGAAAATTCCATGTTCCAAATCAAATTTGTAATTCTTTTGGAAAACTCAGTGTTTCAAGTCAAAAATATAATTGATAATAAGAGATATTTCGGGTTTCACTCGTGTAAAAAACTACAAATTGTTTGCCGACGTTTCGTGAACATTGCTGTTCACATCTTCAGGGCTGACCCAGGCGGTGGTAACTTAATGCTGTAGATGTGTCGCAATAAAGTCGACGTTGGAGCCATCTAGCGTATACTCATATTCCTAAGATAAGATAATAGATAACCGCTCAGATAATCACGATTATACCCAGATACTTTTCAGATAATGGACCTAAAACCTAAAAAAAATATGCAGAAAACAATATAAAAACAAGTAGAAATGCATAAATAATTATCAGATTAACTATTTATGCATTTCCAGTTGTTTTTGTAGTGTTTTCTACAATAAAATCTGTTTTTTTGAAGAAAGAAGATGGTGAAATTATTTTTCGCAGTATGTTGCCGGTGAAAACAACAACGAACAGTGGTTACTGTTGGCCATTTTGGAAACTTTGAACTAAGTCCAGCGAAGTGAGGTGCGGGGAGCGCAATCGCTGCGCCATCTGGCGTATACTCCTAACGGGATCAAAGTATGTTCAGACACTCTCCTTATTGTGAGTGACCACCGCCTGGGCTGACCTGAAACTGAGGTATCAGGTCATGTTGTTCTTAGGTATACTCTCTACGATGCCTGTGATTGGCCAGAGCGCCCCACCGTGGGGACTGTTTGAACTTGATTGTCCAATCAAGTCTTTTTTTTTTAATTCGGGAGAACGAAAAGCCAAATCGGATTGGTATTATATCCATCGCAGGGACAACAAAATCGTCCCAAAACTCTTACAACTGAAAAATAATTTGGGAACATCTAAATCCAAATCGATTCTACATAACACAAGTTCGCTTCTCGCGAAAGAAAGAATACAGCATACCAAATTTCTTTTGCACACCACCTCTAAAAAACTATTAAAACTTCACCTTTTCATATCAAATATCCTCAGATTTGACATTTGGTCCACATTGGACCGCATATCGTTTGACCAATTCCAACGGATTAAAGAGCTTTCCCACAAAAAACAAAATTTGACAAATTACTTCCAGTAAAGCAAACTCAACTAAAAACTACAGTAAAAAACATCTCTGAGAACCCTCTCAACAATGAAATGATTTCAGCCTTATCTAAAGGACATAATTTTGCTGTAACTCCATCGAAAACACAAAAGAAAAAGTAATCAGCAATTTAGAATCCACAATATATACCCTTCTACCCGAAAAAGCGAATGACATACGACGTAGGACGGCCAACATTTTACGCCAAGCTCAAGTTCCCTCCTCAAACTTAACAAAACAGGAAAAAACCGCAATTAAAGAACCCAATCAAAATAAAGATATAATAATATTACCCGCAGACAAAGGCAACACAACAGTAATAATCAATAAAGAAGATTATAACAACAAAATCATGGACCTTATAACTGACGATACATACAAAAAAATTAAAAAGGACCCCACAAAAACAATAGTCAGTAAAACAAAAACTCTTCTCAAAGACTCTAAACTTGACGGCCAAACAATATCTCACTTAATACCTACTAATCCCATCTCTCCAATACTCTACGGGCACCCAAAAATCCACGAAGAGAACATTCCACTCAGACTGATCGTCAGCACAATACAATCACCAACTTACAACCTAGCACGCTTCCTCGCTGCAAAACTAAATCCTTTTACAGGAAACTCCATCACTCACGTCCAAAACTCATTTGACTTTATTAAAAAGATACAACAGATTCACATTCAACCCCAAGACATTATAGTGAGTTTCGACATAGTATCTCTTTTTTACGAAAGTACAATCTCGGATAAAATTGATATGATTAAATCTTTCACAAACTTCCCTTCCGAGCTCGTACCTTTGATAGAACACTGTCTCAATAATACTTACTTCTCGTTTAATAATCAATTCTACGAACAAACCTCAGGGGCAGCAATGGGATCCCCAATCTCACCTGTAATAGCCGATGTCTTTATGGAATATCTAGATACTAAAATCTTCAACCAAGCCAAACCTAAACCAGAATTCTGGTTCCGTTACGTTGATGACACATTTGTCATCTGGCGACATGAACGAGATGAAATAAATCAGTTTTTCGATTTTATCAATCAATTAGATCCTAATATCCAGTTCACCATGGAAATAGAACAAAACGGAAAATTGCCTTTCTTGGACGTATTAATTCACAAAAAATCTGACAACACCTTAGGACATGAAGTGTACAGGAAACCCACACACACACACAGATAACTAATGCCTCCTCCCACCATCACCAATCTCAAAAACAATCGGTCATCAACTCCCTTGTATACAGAGCTGTCTCCATAACATACAAATAAAGATAACTTACAAAAGGAATTACAAGACGTTAAACAAATCCTAATACAGAACGATTACACAAACAAATTGATAAAGCAATAAGAAAACACACTCGAAAAAGCAAGTCAACACAACCTACGAAAGAAAGAGAGAGAAAATGACCACCACCCTACCCAACATCCCAGGTGTCACAGAACAAATAGGAAGAATTCTCAACAAACACAACATCCAAACTATATTTAAACCACTTGCGAAAAAAGGACAAATACTAAATAACTGTAAAGATAAAAAGGCACCCCTCTGTGATGCAGGAGTATATAAATCTCCTGTTCTTGTGGCAAAGTCTATATTGGAGAAACCGGAAGAGCGGTGAGCCAGCGTATTAAGAAACATGGAAGTAAAGTCAGACTAAAACATTTCACGCAATCAGCACTAGCTGAACAGCATATCGAAACAGGACATAACATTTTATTTCATGAAGCATCAGTCATTGCAAAAACGCACAAAAAATTTCCAAGAAAACATAGAGAAGCAACAGAAATATTAAAACACCCTAATAACATCAATAGGGACAATGGATATAATAACAATCCGATTTGGCTTTCCGTTCTCCCGGATTTTTTAAAAAAGACTTGATTGGCCAATCAAGTTCGACCAGTCCCCACGGTGGGGCGCTCTGGTCAATCACAGGCATAGTAGAGAGTATACCTAAGAACAACATGACCTGATACCTCAGTTTCAGGTCAGCCCTGAAGATGTGACCTGCAATGTTCACGAAGCGTCGGCAAACTTCGTAGATTTTTACACGAGTGAAATCCGAAATATCTCTTATCATCAAAATGAATCATCCTGAAAGCATAAAATCTATTATTAAAAATATAATTATTTTGGAAAATTTTCTATCGTAGATCTGAATTAAAATTATTTTCGAATATACCGTATTTTGAATCAGAATCACCATTCTTTTTCTAAATTCTTCTATCCAATTTAAAATTCTAGTTTTGCCCAGAAGATGCCTTTTTATGTCAGAATTATAATTCTTTTCGGAAACACCCTCTTTCAAATCAAAATATTAATGCTTTTTGAAAGTTCACCAACCCATGTCAAAATTATAATACTTTTGAAAAAATTGCCGTGCAAAGCCGCAGAATTGTAATTTTCAAGAAGTCCCTGTTCACTGTCAGAATTATGGTTCTTTTCAAAACTTCACTGTTCTACATCAAAATCATAATTCTTTTTGAATTTCTCATTCAATCTCCAAATTGTAATACTTTGGAAAAATTTCCTCTACCATGTCAACATAACTATTTTCTAACATATTCTCTGTTCCATGTCAGATTTATAATTCGTTTTCAAAATGCCCTGTTCAAAGTCAGAACTATAATAATTCTTTAAGATAATTCCTTTTTCAAATTGAAAATTACAGGTATCTCTTTCAAAATATATTTGCTCATTGAAACTAAACAGATATTAAACAAAAGCAAATAAGTAAATTTTTCGGGTAAGTTGAAAAATTACCGAAAAGGGGGAGGGTCGGTAAGGCCGGCTTTTGGCCTAATTTATTTTTGGACCAAAAAATCTGAAAAAATCATGGTAGTATCTTATAAGTATCCCGAGTCGAT
>NC_046659.1:61233870-61246519 GCF_010883055.1 Belonocnema kinseyi
CTCGGGTTTACTATGGTTTTCGGGGTCGCCGAATACAAATCTGGCGTCCTTTGACTTTTATCGCGTCAGGTTTAAGGTCATTGGAAGGTCAAATCGAGAGAACGGTAAAAAAATCCAAAAAAATACGTTATAGGTTTTTGGAGTCGCTAATTACGAATCTGGCATCCGTTGAACTCTATCTCTTCAGGTTCAAGTTCATTTGAAGGTCAAATCGAGAAAAACCGGTAAAAAATTTAAAAAAAATATGTTATAGGTTTTTGGGGTCGCTGATTACGAACCTGGTGTCCGCTGACCTTTATCGCGTTAGGTTCAAGGTCATGGGAAGGTCAAATCGAGAGAAAATTCTGAAAAAAATATGTTATCGATTTGACTTTCAAATGACCTTGAACCTGACGCGATAAAAGTCAAAGGACGCCAGATTTGTATTCGACGACCCCGAAAACCATAGTAAACCCGAGCTAACCTCAGAATACATGTTTAAGAGTGTCAAATCTTGCGAAAATACAGTTGGTGGGTAGTGGTGTTTCCTATATTTGTAGGGGGGTGGGGGTGGCTGGGGGGTAGTCCGTTTAGCGTTCAATCGACTCGGGATACTTATAATATACTACCATGATTTTTCAGATTTTTTGGTCCAAAAATAAATTAGGCCAAAAACCGGCCTTACCGACCCTCCCCCTTTAACGCATAAAAAACCTTACGGAAAAACGAAAAATTTCCAATATTGACGGAAATTTACAGCATCCAAAAAATGCTGACATTTACGGTAAATTATTTCGAGATGGCCCAATCAGTATTCACTGCTCAAAAACAATCTTTCAAGTATCATTTGTTCAAAGTACGAAAGCGCAGCAGCTATAGGTTTAAAATCACTATTTGTGATACAAGTGCGCAAAATAGACTATTTCCGAAGAGTGTGAAGCTGACAGCATGTGCCGCAGGCTCGGAGCACGAGTCGAAAGTAGTAATCGCTTTTGTGTGCGTATAGTACACGCTACTTTTTGCAAAAAAACCACCTAAGAAAATTATATAGCACATTTTTATTTTAACCTTCTTTCAATTAATTCACAGAATTCCATGAATTCTATTAATTCCGCGAAATCCATGGCTTCCGTAAACTCTATGAATTCCATGATTTCCGTGCATTTGATGAATTCCATGAATTCATTCCACTTAAATAATTCTTCGAAGTTCCACTTCTACCGTGCGTCCAGATACAAACATTTTTTTAAATATTTGTATTTTGCTGGTGCGCAGTTACGCATCTCTGAAGTGCGCACGCGCGTCCATTGCGCCGATTCGCAAAGTAGACACGTTTCATAGTGCGCATGCGCCATTATTATTCCCGCTTGAAAAACGTGAATGAAAAAGTCAAGATTTCAAAGACTTGAAATGTTTCAAAATATTAAAAAGAGTTGCAAATTGCATAACTTATATTGTCGTAATTATCTACAAAAAAGTCCTTTTCGTTGTAATAAAGTATAAAAACACTTTTAATATTCATTTTGGTACAGTCGAATGAAAAAACCCCAGTAACTGAATAGACATTCCAGTGGTCCATTTATTAGGCTTGAAAATATGAAAAAGTATATAATTTTTTAAATGTGAAGAGTGATTTTATTGAGCGAAGAATCTACACCTAGATTCAACCAACAAATTTCAATTTCAAAAAGTTTGATCCTTTTTCTGAAAAAATGATTTCGTTTTTTAAGCGGCAAATTTTTGAATCCTGATAGCTTTGCTTTCGAACTGTTCTCATTGGTTTAACAACTGAGTGCTGCCATCTTCTGGTTCGGGTACGTATCAGATGGATATAATATTCAAAAAAGGCTCACTCGGTCATAAGTCATCTCTCTAATTGAGTTGGTTTCAAACCTAGACGATCTATGACGTAATGTGGCATGCAATAAGTAGGATTAATTGCCTTTAAAGTCGGCTCGGCTTCTAACAAAGATACAGCCGTCAAGCCAAATAAGGTGTGAAATGGATCCACAATATCACCGGGTCGATCACTGAATCCCCCAGTTTCTACATCTTGGCACGATAGTATAAACTCCAGCTGCAAAAGAAACAACTATATTTAAATAGGACTTCAGAAATATATAATGTTATACAGAAAACTCTGTTCATTTTTGAAAAATTAAAGAGATTTCAATGCAAAAATTTAAAAGACATACCAATCGATCTTTATCTATCCAATGCAAACGGCCCAAAATCGCAAGAGAAGAGAGAACCCACCAAGAGTAGCAAACGTCGGGTAATTTTTCTGGCCTGCCATTTAGCCCACCAGAATTTAATTGCCTTTCACATAACCACCATCCTAATTTATCTTGGTCTATTATATGCAAATGGCCTGAAAAAAAAATATTATTTATTGGGTTTGGCAAAATATTTCGGAATAGTGAATAATGCAGGAAATTAATATGTACCTGTTATCGATAGCATACCAACGCAACAATAAATTAGACCAGAATGACTTTCAGAATCTGGTTTTGAACCAAACCCCCCATCAAAGTTCATGCAACTCTTTATAAATTCTACGGCCTTTTCCACGTCTATTTCATCTAATCGTCCCTTAAAACAAAACAGTTTTTTAATGCCCCTGTGAAAGCATCTAACCTTATTTTTAAATAGATTCATTCTAATAAAAGAATTTTTATTTGCAAATAAAATCAAAACTTTCAAACCAAAAAATAGTAAATTCACGATTATTTTGTTTTCATTGTTAAAAGGCCACTATTTCTACAATTATTAAAGAATAATAATTTAAGTTGGCCTTACCAAGAGGGACAAGGTAGCGACTGCACAAAATGAAAACCGGGTGTCTATTTCACCCCAAATGTCCCCGGTGAAGCTTCCATCGGGTTGTTGTCTTTCCTTTACATACTTTACAACTTTGTCGACATTAATCACATCCAAATTATCAAATGTACAAAGTATTTGGACTGCGCTTAAAGTATGTAACAAATGAGGATCGTGATCGATACTAGCACCAATTCCTCCACAATCGTGTTGGCATTTTTGTATAAATTCTAAAACTTCCTCTTTATTTGTGCGATCCAATTGACCCATAAGATCCAGAGCTGTCAGGCCCCAGTACATTCCTGACATCCTTAAGTGCTCTGTCATACAATATGTCTGCAGAAATAAATGGGTAAAATCAAAAGCTTGACAATATTGTGTCCCTGGAATACTATACGCTTGTAGTCAGAGACATAATTTTATTAATTAAAGGTTTTATTAAGCGTACTTTCTCCGATAATATCCTATATGCCAATTTTTTTATATGACACTTTTTTTAAATTTATGGCATTATCTAGTTTAACATCAGAGAAAGCTTAAAATCTAATTGTCAATACGCGCTTTATTTCAGAAGTAACTGCAGAATTACAAACTTAGGCTATTTTTTTATTTACAATTACAGTTGCAGAGTTATCGTCACTTTTGTAGGAAGTTAGAACCAAGACACAATCTCGAAGTTTGAGTGCCTCATCTTTCTCCATAAGTACTACTAGAATTGCATTTTTTTAGATAATCAGGGCCTATTTCTGTATTGACTCAAATCTGTATTCGGAGTGAGAAATCGGCTAATTTCAATCATTTTTGTGCACAAAGAGCACCAAAAAAAAGTTTTACACAAAAATAGAGTTCTGAGCCGGTTATATTACTTTGAGAACGGTAACGATAATGGGAATATTACCGAGAATATAACCGAGAAATAAATTCTCTGAGAATTTATGAGAATCTCGGAATTTATTTTAATTAACATTTTTTCGTTAACTTTTCGGTTGAAAAATCAACTCTTTTTTAAAAAGTTTGTCTGTTTTATTTTAAAGCTTACCTGCTTTAGCAGAAATTAAATCTGTTTTTGATAAAAATGCAACTGTTTGGTTAGAAATTAAATTATTATAATATTTTCTTGAATAAACTTAGCTATTTCGTAGAAAATTTACTTTTTGTTTAAAAATTATTTTTTAGTGTTGAAAAATGAACTGAAATATTTTCTGGATGAAAGTTCCACTTATAAAAAAAATTGTTTTTTATCACAAATCCATCTGTTTTAGCACAAAATTGATCTTTTTTGGATAAAAATGCAACTATTTGGTAGAGAATTTAACTATATTGTTAAAATAATAAATAAATAAATAAGGCATTATTTTGCTTTAAAATAAATTTTATATTTTTTGATAAAAATGCAACTATTTGCCGGAGAATTAAACAATTTGGTTAAAAAGTCATCCTTTTTGGTTGAAAACCAGTCTTTTTGGATTGAAAATTGAATTTTTTTAGTAGAAAATTATTTCTTGTTAGAAAATTCATAGTTTGATCGTGAAAACTTGACTAAAATATTTTTCAACAGAAAATTCAACTATTTGTTTGAAAATGTATCTTTTTGATTTGAAGCTTCACCTGTTATAGAAAAATTTCATTTTTTGTATGAAAATCGAACTTTTTAGTTAAAAATCGTTCTTCTTTCCTTGATAATTCAATTAATTTGTTTAAAACTTTTCGTTGAATCGCTTTGTTAAGAAATCACTCTTTTTTTGCTAAAGATTTATATTTTAAGTTAAACAGTTATCTTGTTGGTTGAAAGTTTAATCATTTTGTTACAAATTAATCTTTTTTAATTGAAAATTCAAGTACTTGGGTCAAAGTTAAGTCACATTGTGAAATTTTTTTTTCATTGAAGGTTTATGTCGGGTTAAAAATATAGCTGTTTAGTGGAAAATACTTCTTTTTTTGTTTAGAATTCATTTTTTAACAGAAAAAGGAACTTTTCCATTTTTTATGATTGTATTATTTTTTTGTTAAAAAATTGCATTTTTGTGAAAAATATTTTTGTCTTTTGGTTAGAAGGTTCAATTTAGATAAACTTTTATTTATTTTTTGAGTGAAAAATATTTATTTGTTGGAAATTCGTCTTTTTGGTTTTAAAATTCTTTTCTTTTGTATATGAAACACTGTAATTCCTGAATATGTCTGAGCTATAAGATAATGTATATTCAACCGCTGATATAACCTAAACAATACAAATATTTTTAACAATCATAAATTCTGTCATATTGTCGGTTATATAACCTGAACTTAAATTCTCGGGAATTTAAGAACTCTACACAAAAACTTCATAAATTAGCCAATTTCGCACTCCGAATACAAATTTAATTCAAAACAGGAATAGGCCCTAATTATATTATTCTTAAATAATTTAATGTGCTCTGCATATATTTTTTTTAACTTTGACATTTTTCTGTTTGATCACAGTCAGATGTCCTGTAACGCGATATTCAGCAACGTGCAAAATTCATATCCATCACAAATACATTCCTTTATCTCTAATAGTTATTTTTCCATACTACCTCGGATTGGATTTAATTTTGAAAAAACATTTTAGGTGGTTTCAAAACTTTATTTTAGAGAATCTCGTTGTCTAAAGTGATCAATATTTTGGTAATCACCCTTATAAAGAAATGTGAAAGCGAAAATATTAACAAAATATTGTATTATGGCTAATACTTTTTAAATTAATTTTATTTTGAAAAAGAATACGATGAAATTATAATTTTTATATTTTGAGCTTCCATAAACATATTCAATTGTTATTTTTGACTTACAAAATAACGCAAATATTTTATGTAAAAAAATTGTCATTAAATACAAAAAAATTCTTATAAGTATAAATATAAAGAAAATATATGATGTAATATTGTTATTAAATTAGACTTACATAATCGTCTTTGTTCATTCCATACGAAAGGAGATAATTTGCATGCTTTTCCAACAATAATGGTGGAATTTCAGCTGGCAGTTCAATATCTTTCCTTAAGAATGCCTGTTAAAATCAATAAAAATATTATCTAATGCCATTCATAATAATGTAAGTAACATTTCGTTGATAGATGAACATCCTGTGATAACAATTTTATTAAAATATTATATTTTTAGAGAATTTGTATTTCATCAGTTTTATTTGACAATTTATAATCATCTTTATAATCCAATAACTTGCTGTAGAATTCAATAGTATGTAATAGAAAAACCAAACCGCAGTATAATACAATGACGAATTGAAAAAACTTAAAAATGCAAAAGAAGCAAGAAATTTTGAAAGAAAAATTAATGAATGAAAAATAAGTTTCAACATTTTAATCATCAAAATACCATAAAAAAGCGATTATATAAATGAATAATACATAATATGTATACAAGATTATGAAAATTCTCTAAATAAACGTTATTAGATCAATAAACGCAAAAATTCATAATATAAATAACAATTACTTACCATTTTTAAGAAAAAAAATCGCTTCAAAACTTGCCCCCGATTTCTTTCTGATTCTTCTTCCTTTTGCAACCTTACTTTTGGATCACGTAAATTTCTTGAAAGTGATGATTTAATGATTAAATCCACCCATCCTGGGCATCCTTCGATTCATTTCACTACACTTGTTTATGAATAGGCTCTCTTAATTGAGGACTTTCAATTTAATGAAGTCAGTCAAATTAATAAATAATAAAATCCGCATATGTTTCATAACCTCAAAACAAAATGTCATTTAACTGTTCGTAGTACTTGTTTACCTTGTGCTCATCACATAAACACTAAAATAGTCTTAATAAACTCTCAATCCTTTTTTTTCGTATAATTTCACTAAAAATAGTGTAAGCGACTGAAACCCCTATTTTTTAAATAACTTTCGGCCGTTGTTACAACAATGTTTAAGAATCACTAGCGAAGTTACTGCGCTACTGTCACTGCACATGACATGTCTTCACTCATGCGCACAAAGCTACTCCAAAAGCATGTTCTACTTTTCTGCTCCAACATAATTTTTTCAAATCTAATTTATGATTTAATGATCACAGAGGATATTGATTAATATAATTCTTTTGAATTTTACATTTCATGCACCCGAATTATTTATAATATTGATGGTTATTTCATAAAAATTGCATTTCAAACCGAACAGAGCGCCAAGTTGTATTCGTGAATCGTGGTAAAGTGTTCTCAACTCAGGAGTACTTCAGGTTCAGTCATCTGTGTTGTAACATGGCGAGTCCGGGTTGTTGCGCGTTTTCCAACGACGGCCAATATTTAGCAAATTGCGGCATTGATGGCAAATTAAAGATTTACGAAACGGCCACAAATCGCCTAAAAGTAGACTATGTTCCTAATCAACATTTAAAATCCCCTTGCAGTGTACTGAGATGGATAACTGTGAGCCTTCAATCATCAAGCTCGGTATGCCATGTGGTTTTTATTTTTCATCAATTACAATCTCACCTGATAGTTTCCTACTACCCTGTCCAATTTTCGTGTTAAAATATTCTTCCCATTTCATTTTACTTTTTAGTCCTTTTTCCTGAAAGATTCCATCAATTTTTTGTAGACAATTAGTATTATTCTGGAAACCTAAAAAGTGAGGTTAGATACTTGTAACTCTGAACAACCTGAACAAAAAAACGTTAAGAAGCATGGACTACTATATTTATCTTGAATTGTTGCTTAATCCTATTTTTAAATAAATGATTCAAGACTGTAGCAAATTGGTGTAAGGGCTTATTTTTAATTCATTTATGTGATTATCGATTTATACGTTCAAAAGTTTTGTTTTAGTTTATTTTTTATTGATATTTTCTTATTTGTTCGCATAGACTGCTTAAAAATAACGGAATTTCAAATTGATTTAAATAGTTTTATGGAAACTCAAAAGTACAAATAAACTTAATAGTATAAACAAAGTCTTTGTAATAATATAAAAATTCTTCAGTTTTTTATTATTTAAATTTATACTAATAAAAGAACCGATTATTTTAACATTTTTATAGTGCAGTAATGTTTCGCTCAAAAAATTTTAAATAGAAGTTTATGTTTTGAATTTGCCATAGTTAAATTAATCAATTTTCTAATATTGAATTGTTAATTTTGAGTATTTAAATTTGAAACAGTTCTTTTTGTGCATTAGAATTTGAAGTTTTCAATTTTACGAATAGTCTTCTTTTTTCTGTGCGAATAGGAGAAACTGGATAAGAGACTATTTTTACCAAAAGGTCGGTAATTTAAAATCTGTTTAACCATTTAAATTTGTAATTTTACAATACTGAAGATTTAAAAATTGATATGATTCAATTCTAAATGTTAAAAATTTAAAATGGATTATTTTAAAGCCTTTGAGTTTGCTGTTGTTTAATTTTCAGTAGGTAATTCAGGATGACCGGTAAACCTGTAATTTTGCAAGACCGGGAATTTTACAAATGTTTATAAGAAAAATCTATACAATTATTTAAGATATCGCCAATTTTATGTCACATTATATCATGTAATTTTAAATAATTATTCTCTCTTTTCACTTTTTAAAATTTTATTTGTACAATTAAAAATTCGAAGTGTTTGAAATTGAAATGTATTGATAAAAACGTTCTCCGTTTATCAACTGTAAATATGAAGTAATCATTGATTTTATAAATTAAACTGTACTTTAAGTATTAAAAGTAAACAATAATTGATTTTATAACATGATTCTAAATCCTTTAAAATAAAAAGAATTTACAGATTTTAACGTTAAAAATTAAACAGCGACAATTCGAAAGGCTTATTAGTTAACCAAATATAAACGTTCGAATGAAACCTTACAAGCTATTTTTAATTTTAAAAATACTTCAAATGAAAAGATTCATAATTTAAACGCTTTTTTTTAATTTTTAGTTCTATTCGAATATTTTTCCAGTCTAAAATATTCCATTTTTAACTATTCATTTTGAAATTTGTATATTATGGAAAATAGCAATTATTTAATATTTATCATGTCTTACTGTTCATTTAAAATGATTGATTATAAATTAAATATTCAAAAATAATCAATTTGAAACTGAATTCTTTGAAATAGAAAGGCTTGAACCGTTAAAATTTTCAGGGAGCTAAATTTAGACGGTGAAAGTTACAATGTTAATTGTATCTATTTTCAAACTTTTTAACTTATAAGGTAATTTTTTTTTTATTTTTATGTATGTGTAAGTAAAAATTGTAAGTTAAAGTAAGTTATAGTAAGTTTAATAGATGTTACGATGTTTTTAAATGATTCAAAACTAATTTTAAACTTAAAATAATTTCAAATAATTTAAAAGAAAATGTAGAGTTTAGCAGATTTTGAACAAAAAATTTAAACCTTTCTGAGAATTGTGAGAAGTTTCATAAGAATATCAAGTTTTTAAAAATAATTCTTGCGCAAATTGAGAATTATTTTTTATTTTGAAAAATTATTTTTAAGAGAATATGTAAAAAGATTTCCAAAATTGTCAAAAAAGAATCTAGAAAATGTTAATTTAAAAAAAAATTAATTTTTCTAAATTGATTTTTTATTTTTTAAAATTAATAGCTAGTTAACAATAATTTGAAAAAATTAAGGATTTTATACGCACAATTAAGATTATAAAAATATAAATTGAAGTTAAAAATTACATGCGTCATTTACCTGAAAAATGGTCATTTTCCTTCTTAAATTTTTAGTTTAAAACCAAAATTTAACCATTAAAAAAAATTGTAAATAATAATTGTCCTGCCAAATTTCAAACATAAGTTTTAGGAAAACTTCGAATCATTCAAAAATATATTTTGAAGTTTTAAAAAGATTGTAAAAAATTGATGGCAAAGTTGAGGATTTTAAATAAATAATAGCAATTAAACAATCATTTTAAATGTAACAAAAAATATTATTAAAAATGAAAAATTCAATTTTTTGTTCAAACTATGCAAGATACGTAAAAAAATGAATTAACAAAAATTGTCCACTCAAAAAAATCTAGAAATTTGTCCCTAATTACTTTTTACAGGACGTGTAGTTTTTCTTTTAATCGTGCAATATTACATTGAACATAAAAAAATAACTTTTTGGGAAACCTACAGAAGATACGATAAATAAATTAATAGAGAAAACTTGTTAACCTAAAAGAGATCTACAAATTTGTTATAAATAATGTCTTAATAGGATGCGTAGTTTTTGTTTCAATATTGAAAACTGATAATAGAAATAAACAAATCAAATTTTTGGAAAGACTCTTTTTCTCATGAGGCACGTAATGAGAATGCGTTCGTTAAAGCCGAAGGAGCTTCAACAAAAGAAAATTCACATTAACGACCTTTAATTTAAACAGTTCTATGCAAAAATGTGGGGGAAATACAATGACTAAGCGCGTAGCGCTAGGTAAACACAGTAGCTTGCGCGAAGCGTGTGATGAGAATGCGCTTTTAAAAGCTTTGAAAATGCATATTTTTATTACTTTAAATTCATTCTTTTTTAGCTTTAATAGTTGTAATTTTTTTATTTCATTGACCGTGAATTTTTTTTGCAAATCTCGTAATAATTAAGTAACTTTGAGCTTAAAGTATTAAAAATTCAATTATTCAAAATTGTAAGCGTTTCCAATTACATAAACTCAAACTACGGACCTATTTTTT
Source organism: Belonocnema kinseyi (assembly GCF_010883055.1). NCBI lineage: Eukaryota > Metazoa > Arthropoda > Insecta > Hymenoptera > Cynipidae > Belonocnema > Belonocnema kinseyi. Next base: position 61,244,321 of record NC_046659.1, read on the forward strand.
TGAAATTTGAGAAGTCATCAAACCATATTTAAAAGGATCATGATTTTGTGTTAAACTATTAATCATATTTTTCAGCCTTCGCCATGGAAGAAACGGAAGAGGAAATCGATGGAGGACGAATCACTTCAAAAGGAAGTAATAGCAATGGGTTCCGCAAACGGAAACATAACAATATTCGACGTAGCTTCTTCATCAGTTAGTGTTCAACTACAAAATGGCCACACAACGTCCGTTTCAGCGATTGCGTGGGAAGCATGGACTGGTCTTTTTACAGCAGCTGAGGACCACCAAATCATACACTGGAATATGCAGGAAAACGGTATCAAGTGTAAATGGAAATCGGGCAAAGGAAAAGTGACTGCCATTGCAATTTTACCCGACGGCTGTTCAATCCTCACTGGTGAGAGAGTTATAACCTGGTGGGACCTTTCGACGAAAGGCGTGATCGGAACTTTTACTGGACATGTTAATCAAGTTAATTCTTTGAACATCGTAAGGATAGACGATGATACTAGTTACCTCATCAGTGGTGCCAGTGGAGACTCGTACCTCAGCGTCTGGTCTCTCAATGAAGTAAGACTTAATTTAAGCAGCATTAATTTAATAATAAACGCGGGCATGGAAATATGCTCGAGTATGTGCTCGACATTTATGTGCTTTCAGAATTTAATGAGCATTTTGAATTATGATTTAGAAACTCGTGTTTTCTATCTTTAGTAAGAAAAATTACATTGTTTAAATTTCACGGGTAAATGTATCGCTGCAAATTGGAAAGGGCGCTTAATTTGAATGGTAAAGGAAGTCAAAGTAATAGATAATGTATTATTCTCATGAAACAGTGTCTTATTCAGGGCTGCTATGATATCCCAATTTCTACATTCTTCTAGGTATAAAACCAACCATACACCTAGAAGATTAATAATATAAATGCACACAAAAATTTTTAGTTGAGTTTTTTAATAAAATATATATATTTTGTACCTAAGAAATGAATTTTTAACTAACATGAAGAATCTTTAATAAAAAAATTAACTTTTCATCAAATATTTCATGGAATTTTCTACTCAAATGATTAATTTTATACAAAAAAGATTCATTTTTTAAAAAGTACATGAACGTTAATCTAAAAAATACTGATTTTCAATTTAATTTTAAACCCAAAAGATGAATTTTCAACCAAAAAATATAGAAATTTTTAATTGAAAAAGGTACATTTACAAACTAAAAGTAGAATAGTTCAACTTGCAATTAGAAAAGAAATTCTTAAACAAACTTTTTTAAGCAGAATTAATTAATTTTAAATTAAAAACATAAATTTTCAAGCAAAAATGGAATAGTTACAGCTTCAGCTAAAGAAAAATTATTTGTAACTAAAATGAAATGAATTTAGAGCCAAAGAAATAAATTTTTTAATTACACTGATGAATTTCCAACCCAAAAGATGAATTTTGTATAAAAAACGATTTTTTTACTAAATATTTTTTTTTTCAAACAAAGAAATGAATTCTTAACAAAAATAGAACAGTTAAATTTTCTACAAAACAAAAAAAATTTTAACGAAAAAGATTACATTTCTCTACAAAAAGGTAAATTTTCCACAAAAAATGGAGTAGTTAACGTGAATTTGCAACTAAAAATGTAAACTTTCTTCCAAAAATAATAGGCATGAATTTTGAATTAGTAAATTAAATTTCCAACCAAAAAAGAAATGAATTTGTAACAACATAGTTCAATCTTCAACCACAGAAATCAATTTTTAACCAAAAAGACGAAGTTTAAACTAATGAGTAGTACTGTTCTACTAAAAAAAGATGGATTTTCAACAAATAGTTGAATTTCCACCTAAAACATATATTTTCAACTAAAAATAACATAATTAAATTTCATTAAAAAACTTAATTTTCAATAAAAGCAAAGTATATTTTGAATAAAATAGTATAATTTTCAAACTAGAAAACACAATTTTTAACAAAATAATTACATTTTGAACAAAGAAAAAAGGTTTTTCAATCAAGACCACGAATTATCAACCAATTAAATGAATTTTTAACAAAGTATTTCCGCTTCCAACTAAGGAGTTGCATTTTCAACGGAAAAGGATTTTTATTTTATACCAAAAATAGTTGAATTCAACTAAAAACAAAATATTTTGAATCAACCGCTCCCGGCGAAATCCTGCGGTTGTCCTTATGACAAATT
>NC_046659.1:61246619-61262301 GCF_010883055.1 Belonocnema kinseyi
AGTAAATATGACCACATTTAAGTACTTTTCCAATGAATTCTTTATGCTAAAGTTTTTGTTTTAAATGTTTTTATAAAATTTTTTAAACAATATTTTGTGACTTCTATTTTCTATGTGCACATAATTTGTAAAAGATATTTTCTGTGCAGTTTTAAAATTAGAATTTTATATACTATCAGATCCATTTATTGGAAAAATGATATCTGTCTTGTGAAATTTTTGATTGAGTTTTTATAAAAGAAAAGTTTTCTATCCTGAAAATGATTAAAAATAGAAATCTTTTCTAAGCAATAACAATTCAAATAGAAAAATTTGACCTTGAAAATAAGTGAACTTGAAATTAAACGGAACAGAAAATTGGTGTGGAAATTTCTAGCATTTAAAAATACTTGAAAATTAAATTGATCGTATTTCGAAGATTTTTATTAATATTATAAAAACATTTAAAACAAAAACTTCTGTACAAGGAATTCATTGAAAAAGTACTTAAATGTAGTCAGGTTTACAGAACAATTCTCAAGTATGTACGATTTTAAAATGTGTTAATAATTGTACTTACTGTTCTCCTTATTCAACGTACTACTGACGCTTAATCCAGATATTACAACAGGAGAACTTTTTTTGTCACATAAACATTAAAAAATGAATCTATCAAATCAAAATAGTCAGAATTAACAGCAGACCGTGGTTTAACCTCTTTATTATGAGTTTCGTTAGTGTTCATCAAAGCAAATCGTCGCATTGATAATTATGAAAACCCCTGAGTCACGTGACACCGACTTGAATAAGTGTTTTGCCGCCTTTAATTTTTAATAACTTTTGTCTGTTGAAAGACTCAACAGAAAAAAAATTAGAAGCACCTTCGGTTCGGATGAATATTATGTATTAACAAATTATTTCATCTAAAATCGCGAAACAACCCTACTTTCGACGATTTTCTTTATCTTTTAAAATATTTTCAATCAGAGTTTAATTAGTTTTATTTTATGCGATTATTCTTCTTTCATGGTATTTTTCTACTCTATTGGGAATTGTTAAACTACGATACGACAACTGATGGCAAAAATCAGAATTAGAAAGAATAAGTACGATTTTAAAGATACATTTTAATTTGTGCATAAAAGTGTTTTAACCATTTTTTTTGCAGAATGTAAAGTATTTATTAGATAGTAAAAATAAGCGTTTATCCGAAACAAAGGGTTTTAGATGGAATTTACATATTATACAGTGAAAACACATTGTTTGAGGGAAATATTTTTCTATAAAAAAAAACACAGTTAATGTTCCATTTATTATGATTTTCAAAAGTATATAAACTTAAATGGACTTATTTTGAAGCAAAAATTGTTTCAAAGTAAATTTTTATTAATATGCATGAAATATTTACTATTTAAAAATCTGATCTAAAAGTTATGTTAGAATTCGTATTTAAATTTCAATCGTCTATTATTCGTATTGTTCCCAAAATCTCGATAAAATTTGTCACTACATGGCATAATTAAAGTTTATTTAATCTTACGATGCATTGAAACTTACAGGAAATAGTGACATATTTGTTTTTTGTTTAAAAACCTTTTTGATAAAAATGTGTTTTTCACTGCATAAGATGGGAATTCTTATCTAAAAAGATTTTTTTATTTGTTTTGAATATTTGTTTTTAGTATACAAAATATCTTGAATTTAGAAATGAAATTTCTGTATCAAGCCGAGCGTAAGAAATTGAATTAAGAAGACTTATACAAAATATGAAAATGGCGCGTCTATAAATTTGGTTTAGAATTTCACGCAATACACTTTTTTAGAAATTGAAAATATCTTCATAGAAGGCAAAAAGACCCTCATAACTTTCCATAATTATTTATAAAAAATAAACGTTTCCAGGCTAAGAAGGATAAGACTTCCGTTGCAACATTCACGATGCAGGATGAAGCGATGTCTATTTCTTCGAGATTGATTGAAGATTCGCAAGTGATGGTACTTGCAGTGACGAGAAGCGGCCAAGCTCACGTGTATAAATATCAACCGAATGGAACAACCCTAAAACCAATTAAACCCTCCACAAACATATTCGTTGTAGCTGACTCCAGTCAAAAGGAGCAAAACATCCAACAAATTCCCATTTTGAAAGCACAACTAACAGAAGATAGAAAATGTCTTTTGGCTTATGGATCATTTTCAAATATAACTTTTGAGAAAGTAGCACCCGATTTTTCGGAAAAGGTCGTGTATTTGGAGAGGACGGATTACAAGAGGCCAAGGGAGAAAAAAGAAGAGGCTCTTTCGAAAATAAAGGCGACGGATATTGAGGGCGAAGTGCAGTACCTCGTGCCAGGTGATTATTAAAATATTTCAATAATTCCAGGGTAGCCGCTGGACCGAGAACTGACCGGATATTTTACACATTCATAAAATAAAAGTCTATTCAATTAATTAAAGTATCACAAATTAAATACCAAATAATATAATGCAATTAAAAAAATAATACTTAGATATGTATTATTTATATATTAAAAATTTTCAAAAGAACGAACAATATTTTGATGTATAAAAAACAATGGAGCAATTATGACTTTGAATCTACGTACAATTAAAATAATGTAACTTCTAATTTAAAAAATTGATTAGTTGTAAAAAAAATTAATCATTCAAATTTTTATTTTTCTAGCTTAAAATTGCTTAAAATGATATAGTTGTTAAAATTAAAAAATGTATTGATTCATTCTTCAATTTAGAGCATAGAAAATGATAATTTGGATTTATATTTTTTGAACTGAATCTAAATCTTTAAACTGTACAATTTATAAAAGTTAAAGAAACATTTATTTTGCAATTTCTCTGAATTTAATTTTAAATGGTTCAGTTGAAATGTGGTCATATCTACTACTTTATATATCTTTTAGAATGAAATTTAAATATGTAAGAGTTCCAATTTTAGTGCTTTAATTTACAGTTCAGCTTTTATTATTTCAAATGAAAAATGTTTATCTTTAAGAGTTCGAATTTTTTCATTTCATTGACTGTTAAATTTGGTTTAAACCTGTAAATATTCAGGAATTTTTTTCTTTCATTAAAATCCATTCAGAATTAGTTTTAAGATTATTTAGATTCCTCATAATCTGTTTGTTTTTTTATTTGTATTTAGGAGCAACGGGTACGACACAAAAAAGATCGGGACGTTCTGGAGCAGGTTCTCAGATACCTTTGAAGGACCGATTGGAAAATCTTAGTTTGAATACTGAAACTAGCATGCCAGGAAAAACAACGAGTAAAGGAGATAACATGGTGCAGTTGCTCATGCAAGGCTTACAGAGTAAGGAAAAAGATATTTTAAACAATGTGCTCTTCATCAAGAAAGAAAGCGTGATTAAAAATACGATCGCCAAGTTGCCAGTTCAGGCGATCATACCTCTACTTAAGGAATTAACAGTCATGTTGCAAGGAAAGACTTACCCGTAAGTTCCCTATTTCCTTTTTATTATACTTCTTTGATTCTTGACGATATGCAAGGAATTAAAGCTTGAAAAAATTTCTATCACGTCACGTTTTTGTGAAAATTAATCTGAAAGTCTAAATAAATATTTACCAGTTTCCAATAATCGTAACGGCTGAAACCGATATTTTTGCGAAATTTTTTAAAATTAATATTGTCTTATATGGATTTTAAGTCCAAAATCAAAAGTAAATTTTCTAGATTGAACATTTTATATGAATTAATTGAGAAAGTAGTATTAAAGTATCAATACTTTAAAACATGTGTATGCAGTATGTACATATTTAAAGTTAAACAAATAGTAAATAATATTTATTGGACACTTTTATGGAAACACTTTACGGATTAGCAATATTTTAATATCAAAAACTAAGAATTGAAATTTTTCAACTAACAAAACTTATCATTGCGTATACTTATATGAAATTTAATTATTGTAGCGTACATAATACAAATGCTTTCAATTTTAATTTACACTTTTTAAGGCACAACGTTGAAATTGTAAGATTACGTTTACTTTCGACAGCTTCCCAATTGAAGTTGATCAATTTTTAAATTTTATTACATTTAAACCATTTAGAACTTACCAGTTTCCTACCTTACCGAAAATTTTTTACTTAATACTCACACCCACACGAATATTGAGATGTTGAGTTAAAAAGCTGAGGAAATTAAACCTTATTTTTTATAAAATTACAAAAATAGCCTTAAAATATAAATTCTCTAACTTTATATCCATATTTTAATCGTGCAAAATGTTAAAAGAGTAATTTTTTAATATTTATGTAAGAAACGTTTTTGGATATCACTTGCATTTCGAAAGGTTTTTCATTTCAAAAAATTCAATCTGAATATCAAATTGTAGAATATTTTAAACTTGAAATCGTCGCATGTGTATTTAATTAACTTAAATTGTTATCTTTTTCAATTATGCTATTATTCAGTGAACATTTTATATTTTAATTTTTAAGCTTATATTTTTAATTTTAGCAATTTTAAAGCGTTTGAAGTTGAAATTTTTTGATGAAAAACACTTTTATTTAATAAATAAATAATAAAACATTGTAATGGATCTGTATTTTAAGTATTAACAAGTGAACAATAGTTTATTTAACAAAACCATTTTAAATCAGTTCAAAATTTAAGAATTTCCAGATTTTGAAGTTGAAAATTAAACTGTTTCAATTTATTATTTATTACATTAAAAATATTCTTAGTATAAAATATTAACTTTTTGACCCATTCAATCATAAAATTTAAAAATTTAAAAATAGATTAACTATTTAATATTTAGAAACATTTGACTGTTCATTTAAAACGGGTAAATTGAAATCAAATATTTAAAAGTAAACAATTTGAAACTGATTTTTTTGACATAGAAAGCCTGGAATCATTAAAATTTTGAAATTACTTCAAACTTTGAACGTTACAATTTTAATTGCTGTATTTGAAAAATGTTTTGTAAGTGAAATTGTTGAATTTTTTGTATAAATAACAAATGAACACTTATTATTTGTAGAAAAAATTTAAGTAGTTTTAAGAAATATTTAGGAATTTTGAAAAGATTAATAATTATCATGCAAATTAAAAAAAAAAATCCTTGAAATCTTCCAGATTATTTTTTGACAATTATGTAAATCTTTAAAACCGCGTTTGAATATTCTCCTGAAATAATCTTACAAAATGAAAAATTATTTTCTATTTCCCCAGGAATCGTAAGAAATGTTTTTATTATTTTAGAACATTTCACAATTCTTGAAAAGCCTCTAAATTTTTTTTCAAATCTGCAAAAATCTACATTTTGTTTTACGTTAGGCTATCATTTCAAGTTTTAAATTAATTTTGAATCATTTCAAAACTTCTGAATATCTCTTAAAATTACTCAAATTTCTTTTACAACTAATAAATGTGCAATTGTTATTTATACATCAAAATTTTAAGGACATTTTTTTTAATTTTCAGGATTTCCTAAAAATTGTATGAAAAATTCAATTAATTTTAAAAGATATTTAGAATTTGTAAAAAAATTTCAAAAATAATTTTTAATTTAAATAAATTTAAAACAACTTCTGTATTTCTCAAGATTTTGAAATAGAATTTTGAAGCTCTTCAACGATGTTTAAACTATATAAAATAAAAATAATTTAAGTTCTAATTTAAGAAGTGTTCAGTTAAAAAAAAAATCACCTTGTAAATTTTTAATGTTTCCAGCTGAAAATTCCTTTAAAGAAAATAATTTAAAACGTTTTTAAATTCATTGATTGATTTTTTAATTTGGAGCTTTGAAAATGATTATGTAAATTTATATATTTTAATATTGAAAAATGTTAGTACCTTCCATTTTATACCTATAAATTATTTAGCATTTGAATACATTTTTAAATTATAAAAATTGTTAAGCTTTAATTTTAAAAGTTCAAAATTCAACAGTTCAACTGTGAGTGCTTTCATTTGAAGCTCAGTTTTTATTACTTCAAATGGAAGATTGTTTAGCTTTAGTGTTTGATTTTTTAAATTTCATTGTCCGTGAGAAATGTTTGCGAACCGGGAAATGACCGGAAATTTATTTCTTCGATTAAAACGGCCACCCTGATAGTTTTAGATGTTAGATGGGTATTTTATGTCTGTATACATTTTATTTTTATATACGTGTTATATACATTTTCTTTGAAGTTTTTATGTTTAAAATTGTGTATTGTTGAGTGCTTCTTTCTTAAAATTGTTTAGTCTCATAAGATTTTAATTTCAAATTGTTGCCCGTGAATTTAAACCTTCATTTACAAATAATTGTCAGTGATAATTTAACTTTCTAAGAGTGCAAATTAACATCCTTCGTTTTATTTTTATTTTTCAGAAGTAAAATTGCAGTTATGTGGTTGAAAGCTTTGATCGCAACACATGCCGCACAGCTATTATCGCATCCAGATATTGGAGAAGAACTCAGTCCCATTTTAAGTATAGTAGATGCCAAGTTAACTCTCTTAACCGAATTAGCAAGGTTAAGAGGGCGTGTTTCTCTAATAACTGGACAGATTTCGCACATTAACGAAAAACAGGAAAGGGATCCTACAGAAGAAAGTCTACTCGTTTATCAGGATCAAGGTACTTATTCATACCTTTGTTTCCCATTCAAATTACCAACAATTGAATATCTTAATTTTAGCAGATCCTAATTCTTAAGCAAATTTCGAACGAAAATTCTATTTATGCTTACAGATTCCTCGGATGAAAGTACGGACGTAAATGAAGTAGAATTAGGAAGCGAGTCGGACGAAAATTGGGAAGAGATTTCGGATCAAGAACAACAAGATGAAGCTGAAAACTGTAAATCGGACGACGATGCTTCCATTTGCAGTTGAAATCGCACATAAAAGAATTAAAAGTAAGATTTTCCCGTTGTAAGATAGTCGGCAAGAGCTGAGTGAAAATAACTTGATAGTTTTTATTAAAAATATAACCTCGTCTTTTCAGTATTTTCTGAAGTTCCGAAACGAGGATGATCAACAAACCCTAATTCCTCGTATATTATATTTTTTATCGACATTTATCAAGAGAAAACTAGCCCGGATTCGTGCCCGCACAGCACTTTCTATTGTAAAAATAAAACTTGTACATTCAACACTTTCCGAAACGTTTTTTAAGATTGTGAACTTTTCTTGCTCGAATTTGCGTTTGAAAATATGTGTAAATTTGAATTTCGATTACTTTATTACAAATGCTGATTCCTCTGAAGTTGAAATCATCGAGTGTGATTCAGGTGAGAAAATATATTGTAATTCGTTTGCAGGTGAATCATTCTGAGGGACTTGTTACAAGTTTATATTTTTTAAAACTGTTAGCTCTTCATATTCTGTATGAAATGAAAAGGAAATGTACAACAGAAACTAATTTGGACTGAATAATGACGAGAATTCTCTGACAAAATCCTCGTCTATAGCCCTTGAAATAAATCCAAAATTAATTTTAGTTTTTTTTTCTATAATAAATCATGAAAATTGGCGATTGTGGTAACCCCGGATATAACTAGCAACGAAAAGGGGGTCACCCCTTATTGCCTCTTATTGAAGCTTTGGAGTTTTTATACTATTCCGAGGTTCTAAGATTAAAAAGTGCATCTGGTTCCCATGGGGCTGTTTTAAACTGTAACTTATTGGTACTGTAACTTTTGTCTGCGTATAAACAATTATAGAGTCAGGTGAGTTTCTACATGTATTCATTAGCTACTTTTTGTTCCTAGCAAGAAAGTTGATTGTGCAGCACAGCTTTCTAAACATTTTGATAAAATTTTGACCTTTTTACCGTTAAAATTGGCTGAAAAAATGCGATCGCGTGAAATCACCCCGACCCGCATCCAAGTGATGAGAAGTACGAGACACCGCAAGGCAAACGCGGGCGTGCTAAAGACAAACCCGAATAATTTTCAAAATGTTTAGAATAATTAAACTTCAATGTTTCAGAATATTTCTCGAAGTATTTAAAATTCTGCAATCAGGAATTGTGAAAATGGCAGTGACTTTTGATTTGACTTTTAGTTGAAAAATCTATCCAGTCATTTTAAATGTTACTTTAAATTATATGATACTTATTAATTATATATTTATTGTTCTTAAAATTTCAATAATTTAAATTTTAAATTATAGTTTTCAATGTGCAATTCTAAAAAATTTAATCTTGGAGGCCTTGAAAATAAATTTTTTTCTTAAATTAATTTGCAGACTAATTTTTGAAGGTTTCGAATGTTAAATTTCACAATATTGTAATTTTAGATTAAAATATTCTAAATTTCTGGTCGATTTCGCCATTAAATATTCCAAATTTTATATTAAAAGCCTTGAAAATCAGTTTTGAATTTAATAATTTTGAATGTAAATGTAAAGCAATTTCGAATTAAAAAGCTTAAAATTTTAGAATTTCAGAAAATGAAGTCTAATTATAACAATATTGTTTTGTATTCCTTATCTTAATTTTTAACTTTCAATGTAAGGTCTTAAAATTTTCCTATTTTTATTGAAGATTTAATTCAATAAATAATTTCAAATTGAAAATTTCTAGAATGAATAATAATCCTGAAGGAAGATTTTTAATTTAAAAATTAAAATTTGAAAAAATCAAACTATCTGAAATTGATACAGCAGTAAATAGATAATTTCGGTAATTTCAAATGGTCACAATTTCAGAGTTCTGAATTTTCATGATGAAAGCGACATTTAAAATTTTTTCCTTTCATATGTTTAATTTTGCAATTAAAATGGAATTGGCTACATTTTCGAAAGTATTATTAGGAATTTAAAAATTATTAAATTGTAAGGAATTTAAATTTAATTTAAATAATTAAAATTTAGAGGGGTTTGAGCAATTTTTGGTGACTACAAGTTTTTTCAGTTTGAAAAGAAGTTCGCATTCTTTAAGTTTTAACTCACGGAACAGAATTTTTTATTTTAACGTTTTCTATTTAAAATTACTATTTATTTTCAAGTTTAAAAAAATCAAGTAATTTTTTCACTTTAGAAAAATTTGTCTAACCAGCTTTAATGTCAACTTAAAATTTTATTATGTAATAACAATTTCAAATTCTGGAATTTCATAAGCTATGCCTTTGAAAGATTTAATTCATTTTTCAATATCAAATTATCAAATTTTGATAGTTTTGAATTCATAATTATTCAAATTGAAAAGTTTTCAATCTTTAAATATTCAATTTTGAACGCTGCTAATTATAAAGAATACAATTTTAGTACCTCTGAATTTTAAATGAGCCAATTTTCAAAATTGGAATCTTAAAATATTCCATTCTTAACGTTTTGACAGTCCTATTTTTGAAATTTTAATCTAAAATCAGTTTCGTGATTTTTCAATTCAAATTCAAATTGTTTAATTTTTAACGCTTTGACTTAGAAATTAAACAATTCGTCTTTTTAAAAAATTTTTAGACGCTGGCAATTTGAAATTGTTAATAACAGATTAATGAATTATTAAAAAATTTGTCTAATAATGGATTTTTAAACGTGCATATTTTCATGTTAGTAAATAGAAACACAGAGTTATGAACGCGCAATTTGCGCGCGTGCATTTACTGCTATGGTGTAATAAAACGCATCTCTGTATTTTCCTTCATTTGACACAAAAATTTCTTTATCCTACTTATTATATGATTTAAAGTCAATCGATTTCTTGCAAAAAGGTTAGCTGATATTTACTGGCTTCTGCGACTGAGAATATATGTAAAAAACTGTAGATTTCGCAAAGAGAGTTAATTTTTTATAAAGTATTCTTTACTTTTTTTATGATTCAAAAATTTCTCATACTCATTTTTTTGTATTTTGTATACATTGAAATGTTAAAATTCTTAAACGGAAAATATAAATATATTATATTTCAACAATGAAATGCCATGGTAATATTATACAACTTTTCATTTAAAATCACACGATTTTGTCATTACAAAAAACTACTTCAATAATTTTAATTAAAGTCTTTGTTTATTTATTTAAATCGCAGATACAAATGGCTCAATAAAATTTTATAAGCAGCAACATACGTTGTGACAAATTTATTTGGAAATTATCCAATCGCGGAAAGATTGTTCGTATCCAATGATCATTAGAAAACTTTATGGATACAATGTTTTTGAAATAAAATAGTTTTACTTATCAGAAAAAAATGACGAAAAACTATAAACACATTCGATAATGTACGAGTTTCTAATATGAAACGATTCCAATGATAAATCAACCGAGTTATTCTTAAATGAAGATGAAAGTAAAGGACGCTCGATATGTGGGTTATCTCTTTTAGGCCGCAGCGACCCCTGGGGTTACCCCAGCGAACTACGAAAATACTTATAAAATCCACAGTTTTGTGAATAATGAACTACAATTTCTAGACAGTGTATGTAGAGTGGCCAGCTAACATAAAATTGATTGTTTTTGCTTAAAGTATAAAAATGGCAGAATACGAACGTTTTTCCTGCCTCCTGTGAAAAAATAAAAATGGGCTATTCAATTATTAAAATAATAAGAAAGTACGATTCCATGGAAAATAGCAAATTCCATAATCTATTAATTTAAACTATATGAAAAGGTCTTTTTTCCAAAAGGTTCATAAAATGACTAAAAGATTTTATTCTTCAAATGATTTTCGTGGATAGTTTTCTTTTCTGTGATGGCATGAATTAAAACTTTCATAAACAGAAAGTTTCAAATTTAAATCTTTAAAATTGAACAGTTTCTAGTTTTGTCAATTGCGAATGTAGTTTCTTCACATATGCCTATGAATAATTTTGCACCTAAAGATTATAAAACCGTAACTACTTGAAAGGACCCCGCACAAAATAAGTGGAAAAGTTGCTTTTGGTGGATTTTACTGACACTCATTTATTTTGTAATTTATAAAAATAGAAGAACTTTTCCAAATGACGTGGACCAATTATAACTGGTTTTTTGTGTGCAGTGTCCTTTAACGATATTTGACTGGGAAAGAACAGGTAAACGATTTTTAGCCTGAAACATTTTTATATAATTAATTCACAGAAGTGCGTGATTTTAGAGCTACAATTTTTACGTGATTCAAAATCTCGGACTCTGTTATCTAAAATCATAGAATTCAAGACCTGAGAGCAAAGGGACGTGACTGAATGTCTGAAACTCCGAGATCTATGCTTTAAAAGCAAGGGTTCAGAGATCTCAGTTCTTGCGCCAAGGCGTAATAAAATCAAGAAGTAATGCCGTGAATTAATCTACCGAAGTTTCTCTACTGATAGGTATCAAATAAAATTGCTTCCTCATAGAGGGAGGATTTTCTCTAAAAAAACAATAAAAATGAATATTTCTAATATTTTTTAAGCTCATGTTTCTATCTCACCGAAAATCTTATTTAAAAAAAAATCAGAGAGCCCATCAACGTTAGTGTTATGATAAAATAAAAAAAATTGTTCATTTAAAGAACGCATTATTTTTTAAACTATTTTAAAGAAGTCACTATTGATCGATCAAGTTTGGTCATTGAAAATTCGTCAATAGGTCAATCCACACGTGTCGAAGACGCGAATTATTACATGAAATGCAATACTCTTATGCTCCCAATTAAAAGAATAGTAAATAAATGATATTGGTAGGTTATATAGGCCATGAAAGGATCTTCAAATAGCAAATAATTGAGTTCTTAACAGTAATTATGAGTCCCTAATATAAAAATTATTTACTTTCACCTAGTATTTCAAAGAAGATTACATTTTAAACTATGAAGATTACATTTTTACCAAGAAAGACAAATTTGCAACAAAACATATACATTTTCTGCCATGAACTTAAACTGTGAACTAAAAAAGATACATTTTTAACCAAATAATAAAGTTTCTAATTTAAAATGCTAATTTTTTAACCAAAAATGGAATAGTTTAATTGTAACGTTAAGAAATTTATTTTCAACCAAGCATGAAACGAATTTTTATGAAAATACTTAAATTTTTAACCAAAGAGATGAACCTTCAACTAAAAAATTAAGTTTTAACAAAGTATTTGAATTTTTGATAGAAAGTATGACTTTGACACTCGCCCCAACTTCTACAAGTGCTAACGTAGTTTATGAAAAGTATCGCCAGGCCACTTTCTTTTAGGTCTACACCAGTGATCATTTCAATTCAGGGATGAACGTGCGAATCAATTAATTTATTGAAATAAAATTAACCACAAATATAGAAATAATAATGCCTTTATGGCTCCTCTGAGATTTCAGTCCGGCTTTTTTTCATTAATAATAGTTTGTCCTTATTTTCATACTACTTTCTAAAGGTTAATTTCAATTGCTGGCATGTACTCTCTCAGATATTCACATTTGATGTGAATCTGACATTTGTCCAAAAAAAAATTCTAAAAGTACCACTGCACTTTTCGTCTCATCGGTTTCCATTTGATATATATGATGAATTAAAAATTGATGACGGTGTTAAAATATAGACCGAGTCTAAATTCACCCATAATACGTGAACTTATGAAATATCAATCTATTAAAATTTATTTGTTAGGATACTAAACATTATGTTAATTAATCTAAGATTATACATTCAAAATCAACAAATGCTTCATGGATCCCAAGCGTTAAGACATTTTGCACGACTCAAGCAAATCTCAACCCGACAGAATAAATTGGGCGGATTATTGCGTAACGTCTCTTTAATTAATTTTTCCGTTAAACTGCATCAAATGCATAACTTATGGTATTAATTATATGCCAATGAAATATACTGGAATAAAATTATTCAATTTTCATTATAGTACCAGAACTTTTTTTATGATTAGGAAACAAAAATTTGGGAATTCTTTAAAATAGAAAAAAAATTTTATTCAAATTTTCTTTATAAATATTCATTACTAAACATACAAAAGTATTACATCAATTTACCGTTCCAATCAACGAACGATGAACAAAATTATTATTAAGAATTTATTTAATACATAGGCAGCGGCGGACTGGCTCTCTGAGCGACAGAGGGCGAGTGCCCACCCTGAGGGTCCACGCCAGTCCGCCGCTGAATATAAGAAATTTATAATCTACTAAACATTTTTTTTAATCAATAAAATCACATTGCAGTTTTATTCAGCATTCGATATAAGTAAGAAGGTGGACGGATATAAAATTTGTGTACATTTATTGATGATTATTTGTTGAGAATATTTGAATTGAAATTTTTGCTATTTAAAAAAAGCGCATTCTACAACGCATGCACATTATAATAATAAATACTGAATCGAGGATCTACGAGAATCGAATAAGTATTTCATTAAGTCCGATTTAAAACGTCCAAACATGCAAAAATGGAAATTTGTGCACATTTTGAGTAGTTAAATAGTACTTCTATTATATTAAATTAATAATCATCAGATCCTCGTCAAGTCTCAAAGGCTAGAGAACTTAAGAGAATAAAAGAAGAACTTATATTTCGACTCGGGCATATTTTGAGCCAAGACATTACCGATGATAGCTGCAGAGCGTGTCATGCGCAATCCGAAAATCTAGGACACATACTAGGCAGTCTGATAAGTCCCTGAAAAATGAAACACGGTGACGTTTTTTTGCCCAAAGACGGTTTTATTTTTCAACATACTCTCCTTTTAGGTCGATACAGCGAGTCCAACGATTTTCTAACTTCTTGATACCGTCCGAAAAGTACTCGATCGGAAGGTCTCCAAAATAAGCCTCAGTTTTAGCTATGAGCTTATTTGAGTAAAAACGCTTACCGGTGAGCCATTTCTTCAGACTAGGGAACAAGTAATAGTTGCTGGGGGCCAGGTCTGGTGAATACGGTGGCTGAGGAACCAATTCGAAGCCGATTTCATGCAATTTTGCTTGTGCAACTAAGCATGAATGAACAGGCGCATTGTCGTGATGATAAAGCGGTTTTTTCTTCTTCAAATGCGGTCGCTTTTCGGCGATTTCGATTTTCAATCGGTCCAATAATGATGAATAGTATGCTCCGGTTATGGTTTTACCTTTTTCAAGATAGTCCACGAATATTATGCCATGTGCATCCCAAAATACGGAGGCCATAACCTTTCCGACCCATTGTTGCGTTTTTGAACGTTTCGGAGCACTTTGGCCCAGTGGAACCTACTGTTTTGCCTGTTGCGTTGACTCAGGAGTGTAGTAGTGGATCCAGGTTTCATCTATGGTTATGAACCGGCGCAAAAACTCGGTCGGCTTACGCGAAAATAATGCCAAATTCTGCTGGGAAGTTGTCACACGAATTCGTCTTTGTCCACTGTGAGCAAACGCGGCACCCATCGCGCGCAGAGCTTCTTCATGCCCAAAACTGAATGCACGATATTGCCCACACGTTCTAATGATATGCCTACAGCATTAGCTACCTCTCTCAATTTCACTTTGGGATCATTCAACATCTTATCATGGATTTTTTCGACATTTTCTGGTGTAGTGACCACTTTTGGGCGCCCAGATCGTTCAGCATCAACTGTGCTCGTACGGCTTCAACGAAACTCGATAAACCACTTATGAATCGTTCCAATCGACGATGCAGAGTCCGGGTAATACTTAACCAGCTTGGCCTTGTTCTCGGATATCGTTTTCTTGCGAAGATAGTAGTGTTTGATCAAAACTCGAAACTCAGATTTTTCCATATTAAAAAAAACTCGGAGGTTAGTCGCTTCTCAGTGCTGTAAATTGTAAATGCGTAAACATAAATGGCTGAAGTTTTGACTGGCGTCATTTGAAGGATCAAGCTCGACGAAAATGGTTCACATTAGTGAATACTAATGCCATCTCTTAGAATTTTCAGGTACTTATCAGACTGCCTAGTACTATCTAGTTGTCCAACTCACGCGGGAACGACCTACATCAAAAGCACAATATGGCAATAATAGTGCTATATTACCATCTCTGTCCCCTGGCAGACCGAAGGAACCGAAAGGAGTCTCTACAAAGTACCCTTAAAGACCCCATTGAGTCCCCCTTCGGTTCCTTCTTTAGTCCTTTAAAAACGAAAAAAAACAGCAAGATCAACTTTTAAATTGTTGAAAGTCGGATTCTACGTTAAAATTTGCATCAGAAACTAACAGAGTAATCGCAATAATTTTTTTGCAGTGTTAAAAATTTTAAAAATGTCATTAACTTCTGCTGACGGTGACTTCAAGCACATCCATAATAGCCCAAGTAGTACGTTGCGCGCGAAGTTTGAAAATAAATTTCTCACTTGCATCACAGCGTTGTTGTCTGAGGTTTCCACTGCGTGGCGCTAGGATCCAGACAAAATTCTTAAAGTTACCGACGGAACACTTATTAACTGCTACCATGGACATAGGAAACACAGGACTAGGCGTGCTATCATAACTTGGGCGAGCGGGGTTGAATCCACGGGAGGGGGGAGAATTCCATGAGTGGGGAGAGCCACCACCTACAATGTGCCATTTGATTATGCGCACCAGCATTTTTGCCGACAAACTGTGCATGAAAATATAAACATGTGGGCGCTACCATGTTTGTCGCGGGACATCAAAAGGTAGCGGACCTCCCCCCTCATTGCATCACCCCCGCAATGGCATGCCTAGTCCCTTATTTCCTATGTCCATGACTGCTACTAAAAAAAGATGCACTTGAAGCCGCCTTCGGCCCATGTAATTGACGGGTATTTTATTTTTTCAAGTTTTTAACGCTGCAAGAAAAAGTATTACGATTACTCCG
>NC_046659.1:61262401-61271309 GCF_010883055.1 Belonocnema kinseyi
CACGAATTGTAAAAACGATTAGCTTCTCTTAAAACTGCTGGAAGTGTTAGTATTTTTTATTACTGTTGTTTTTTATTGCTTGCAAAGAATAATTTATATTATAAAATGAAAATTCTGCAAAGATATAGATCCTGATAAAGATATGTTACGATTATACGCCTGTTGGGTAGTTACGACAGCGCCGCCAATTTGGAACTATTGGGTAGAAATTTGAATTTGAATTCGATTATAACAAGTGATCTTATAGTAAATAATTCATTTTAGGCATTAGAATAATATTTTTGATTGAAATGAATTGATATTTATTGCTCTTTTTCATTAAAATTTCTCTAATAACTTTGAGATACCCAATAGTTCGCGTGTCAGGTGGCTTTATTGTGAAAGTCAAAAAGCTACCCTGCAGACGTATAAAACAGTGTTAATTTGTAAGTAACTGATTGAATTGTCAAAAATAATTAAAGTCTGTAATTACGAAATTGATTATAGTGCACTGACATTTCCTTTCCTCATGATAATAATTCGAGAGGTCAAGGTTTTAGAACTGCGCCAAAATTTTTTCACATCGGGAGCAATGAGAAACTTTAAATTAAATATATCTCACATTTCAAACAAAAGAGAAAACGTTTATATTCCTACTTTGTAAATTAAAATTTCATCATTTTAAATGAAAAGTATTACGATAGCTGTCGTGCCAAAAATAAGATGGGAAAAAATATTTTCGTGATTTCAAGAATTATAATGATATTCTCAGTCGTGTCTTGTAAATGAAAAAACATTATTCTTGATCGAGAAAGTTTATGGTTCACAAAAAAACAATTATTTTAACAATAGTTTTTATAACTGAATTCTTTCTTACTGTTGCTTCTTACCAATTTTTAAAAGATAGTTGATTTGTATAGTCATAACTTATTTTTTCGGGGAAAACATCCCCTGAAATTCTACTGTTTCCAATTTTAAAAATAAGTAAATAATCTTGAAATAAAACTATTTGTTTAGAAAATATTTTTTCAACTAATTTTTTTATTATTTAAACTATAAAAAAACGTCCTTTCAAAATTGGAAGCAGTAAAGTTTTGGATGTTTTCCCCGAAAAAAAGCCATCATTTATTGAATTTCAATAATTTTCCAAAAATTTATAAGAAGCTATATATTCTTTGATTCTTTAAATTATAAAAAAGGCCGAGAATGCTCTTACGGTACTGGAAAAGCTTCTTGTTATTTTACAAAACATTATTTTTTATGAACAGTCACAGGGGTGCCTTTCTGCCCCACAAGAAACGTTAATCGTAATTTTGCAGTCGCTAATCGACCATAAAGTGCAATATATACATAAAACGTTCCATATAAAGAAGCAGATACCGACAAGGAACACTTTTTCAGGTACCGGCGTCTATCCACTCCGTAAAACATTTTTTCCATACATCTGATTTTTAGCACGACAACTGCCTTAACCATGATGAATTTTGATAAACGAGTAAACAATTATTTAGCTTCAAACTTAAAGTTTTTTAGCAAACTGAACACTTTGAAATCTTAAGTTCAACTCTTTGCCAAATCTAGAAAAGTGTTTCAAGCAATTTAGAAAAATCATAAAATCAAAAAAAAAAAAAAAAAATCAACACTTCAAATCTAAATCAAGAGCACGATTAAATATTATGAATATTATGTAATGGCTGCGTATTCATATAAAATATTTACTCGTGCAATATTAATTTTTGGGAGCCAAAAGTCCGAGATTCGAAACTATACATTTTTTCAAGGGATCATTTTAAACAATTTATATAGAAGTAATATATTTTAAGGTTGCATCAAATCGTCCCGAAAAAGGGTGTTGGAAAAAAGATCCAGGCTTATGACAAATATTTGACTAGAAATACCGAATTTCCGGAAGACACTTCGATATTTTAAATCTGACTTGTTTTCTATATGAGATTGCGTGTCTTCGAGCTTTCATGTACATGACTAATTATCTACGAACTGCATACATTTTTTCGACGATATTGGGACATTCCTATATAAATAAAAAGGACTGGGCTTTGAATGTTATAAGTTTAAATTGAAAGAATACCTACAGCTGTACTCGTATCTCAAGCAAGTGAAAAATAAGTTCATTATAAATAATTCTTGAGTAAAGCAAATTAATCTTATTCATTGAAAATGCGATGTAAAGACCCTTGTAAGAAACCCCTAAAGTATATTTAGATTTTATAGAAAGATTTAAATACATTTTTTTATTTACGAAAATTCCTCTGAATTCTAGTAATTTCTGTCGCATTTTTAATTATTTGATAAGACCAATCAATTGGTGAACCCAATTAATTTAGTAAGTAGACTTTTTATGCAGCCGCAAGCTTAATTTGCTGGTAAAATCACATTAAGATTATATATTTTTCAGATAAATGCTACATAAAGAACAAAATGTACGATTGCTGTTGTTGTTTATTTATGCGAAGATTATGCTATCCGAGATTGTATATTTTTTCGGTTGATTAACAAATATGGAGAAAATAATGAGACTTTTTAAATCAATTTTTATATTTATTTACGTCTCACTAATCTCAAAATATTACATAAGTGCTTTTTAATTAATAAATGGAATTAAATAAATTGATTTTCCTTTAAAAAAATGAAAAATCAAAGATTGCCAAAAATTAACTTTTTAAAAATTACAAAATTCATCCGTAAAAAATGGAATTGGACACTCTTACTAATATTTTAAAGTCGAAAAATTGGTGTATTCACAATCCAATAATTTTGCATTTACCTGCTAGGAAACAAGTCTTTTTTTAAATAAGAACGCTTTGATAACTTTCAATTATGTTAAATAAGCGCTAAAATCTTAATTCTGCGATTATATGATATTGCAGGGACTACCACATGACTAGACAAGCAAAAACCAATCTTCAAACACATGCGTCAATTAAACCGATGTAAAATAATGTTTTCAAATGTAAAATTAATAAAATTTTTACTTTAGTAATTCAATTTAGTAAACTATGAATAACTTAGAATAATTTGCTTTCATTAAAGTAATAATAATTTATGCTCCCAGACAGTTAAAAAAGTGATCCCTGTAAACTAATCAGTTTTATAGTCACATAATGATTAATGACAAATCATCGGTTGTTCTTTGCCAGTATACATAATAATTAAAATCTTTTTACGCCACACTAATGGACTTAATTTCTTAACATATAGGCATTGATAAACTCACATTAGCGTAATTAAGCACTAAGTACCGCAGATACAGATATGTTGTTTATAACGACAAACGTCTATCTTGTTTTCGTTAAACCACTGATTCATTGTTTCCGTTTTGTAAATAAGACAAAATAAGACAAAAATCTGAATTTTAACAATGTTCATATCTATGATAATCATTCTTCGATATTGCCTTTAATTTGAAGGTTCACAAAAAACGTTTTTCATCGTTTTATACAGTTTTCTATTAATTGAATAAATTAATTTTCAAATAATTAATTACTCGCTTAAAAATTGCTAACAAAAAGAAATTTATCAGTACATATAACATAATTGGTTAATAATTGAGGCATAAACTGATTAGATAAGATGCATTTACTAAATTAATTTTCTTTCTTTATTTTAGTCATTATTATACATAATTTTTAAGGGAAGCATGATTTTATTTTTGTTATCAAAATATTATATTTTGACCCATGATAAAGATGTAAAATATATAAAGATATTATTTAAATTATAAAAACCGATTCTGTGACAACATTGGTTTTTCAATTTATAGAAACAAAATTTTTATAAATATAAGAAAACGAAATATCGATGTCAGATTGTGTGAAGCTGTCCAAATGCATATCCAATTGAGCAGTTGGGTACAGTATCAGCCTACTGTATTTTCAGAAGTCACTTGTTTTTCATTTTTTGTTTACGTAACTGAAAAAAAAACGAAAAACAAATAACTTCTAAAAAGGGCAAGTAGGCTTTTATTACATTCAACAGCTCATTTCTTTATTCAGACTTCAGAGTATCTAACAAAATAGTGCACTTTTAATCTCAAATAAAAAATTTTGAATAATTGTATGATATTATCAACCAATCCATGGGTATAGCTAATATAGACTTTTTACTGAAAATGGAGATTTACATCCAACTCAGTACAACATATAAATAGACTGTGACACACTCCGAATATAATCGTGTTTTTTTCATTAAGGAAACTTACTCTGTTGCATATCTGTATTTTTGGACATATACTAATTAGATAAGGGTAATTAAAACTAAATTATCTGAACTTGAAGAAATGCTGCTCGAATAACATGTTCAATTATCATTATTGCATTTAAGAAAAGATCAAATTTTCTTCTTTTTTCTTTTTAAACAAGGCAGTTTTTTCTGGGCTGAACTTTTAACCAAAAACTATTTGAATTATGATGCTGAAGAATTTTTTAAGTTTTTGAATAAATGAAAAAAAAAATCCTTCTAGTCCAGGCATCTGGTAAATTTACACCGTATTGAGTAGGTAATGCGCGTTTCTTTGCTTAGACGGTTTATTAAGGGTTCCTGATTAAAATTCCCAGTTTTCTAGAAATGAAACTTGTGAGTCCCAGAGATATTTTAAAAAAAAGTTTCAAAAATCGTGTTTGCGTAGACTCACCGCCATGATCCTCCAAAGAGCCCGGATTTTTTTTAAAGGGCGAAAATCCCCAATTCTGAAGTTTGCACCTGTCCTTTGGAACCTGTTAATTTTACACACAATATTAAAAATTGCAATAGGCCATAAGTTATAGCCTCACAAAGTTGAACACTTTTGACCTATTTTTCAGGGCAAATTACTCGTGTTTAGTTTTTCCAAAATACAGTAAAACTCTTCAATAGCCCTCCCTTATATAGCCCTTCCGAGAATTGACGCCGTGCCGCTGATAGGTGTAACAGGCAGGTACTCAGACGTGAACAAACAAAAGCGGAGCGGGCTATATTGAGTTAGTTCCCACCCACCGTCATCCCCAAAATCGGGGCTACAGAAGAGTGTCACTGTACTTCGCGTATAGGTAAAGCTACGTAAATGGTGCAAAAGAAAAAGTTGTAGGGCAGGTAATTTTGCGTAAATCTAAAAAAATATAATCTTCTAGTCTTCATGGATCAAGAGTTATGACTCCTAAAAAAAACATAATTTTTTTGCTATTTTGAGCTATTTTTAATCAAATCTTTTTTTTAAAACTACTCGTTTCGTACATATCCTACAGAAAAACCGTGAAAACAAATTATAAAAGACTAAATTCTGCGTAAAATGAAAAAAAATGTTTTTGCTCATATAGGTCACGAGTTATAACCATGAAACTTTGACAGTTTCCATTCGGAAAGCTCTGTATGTACTGGGAAATGTACTACCGTATTTCAGCATTTTGGTGGCATACATGCATTTGTACTTAATTACAAGTTCACTTTTTTCCATTAAAAAAAATGGTTTAAATAATACGCTTCATTCTATCGATTGAGTGCATATTTAATGTATTTGATTTGTGAAAATCACTTCCAGAATAACTGTTGTCGAAATTTAAGTCGAAGATATTAAAGAGATTAGTTGTACAACGTTTATTTTATGTTGAGTGTGTTAAAAATGGATAAATCAATCATTGAAGGTGAAACAATTATTGTTAATCAACTAGTCAATCATTTCAATAGTTTCTTCATAAATTACATTATTATGTAATTAATTTTTTTACATGTTCTTTTATTATCAACAATTAACAATAATTGTTTTCTCTGCTCTGATTAGTTTTTTAACTTTTCACACTCTAAACATTAAATACTAAAATGCTATAAAAAACACCTTCAATACAATTTTTTATAAGTAATAAATAAAAAATGTACAACCAGTTAACTTGTTATTTTTTCATTTTATTTCGACGACAGATATTCTGGAAGTGTTTTTCGCAATGTAAATACATAAAATATGCACACAATTGATCGAACGTATCGTATATGCCACCAAAAAACCCAAATGCGGTCGCAGTACATTTCCCAGTACATACAGAGCCTTCCGAATTGAAAGGGTCAAAATTTCATGGTCATAACTCGTGACCTATATGACCTAAAACATTTTATTCTTTTTTATTTTACGCACATATATAAATTGTTTTCTTAACGTTTTTCTGTAGGATATGTACGAAAAGAGCAGTTTTGAAAAAACTTTTTTGGCTACAAATAGCTCAAAATAGCAAAAAATCTATTTTCTTGAAGAATCATAACTCTTGGTCTGTGAAGACTAGAATATTATTTTTACATTCTCATCAAGAGAAGGTATTAGATTTGTGTAAAATTTGATACCCCTAATTTTTGTCAAAACCTCCACGTTTTGAGACCCCCTGAATCCAAAAAACAGGTTTTTACGAATGTTTAAGTCTTCCTGTGTGTGTGTGTGTGTGTGTGTGTTTGCGTGTGTCTATAGATTTTTAGTTTGGTAGCCCGATAACTTTCGAAAGAATTGACAGATTGGATTGGCCTTTGTTATACTCTTTCATGTTTTATGTTTTTTAATTTTCTAATTCATCTCGTGTGTGGGTTTTCAAAAAATTTACCTTTATTAATGTTCCTAATGCTATTTTTCACGATTCGAACAAAAAACAGAACTAACAAAACATTATTTATGACAAATTAATTAATTTTTACATTCTCATCAAAAGAAGGCATTACAAAAAAATTTGTTATCAACAAATTATTTGTTGCAAAATTTTTTTCTACGATTTTCCATAAATACACGTTTTTTCAAATTGTGTTGCAAAAAATTGGAATCAAAACAATATTATATAAAAAAATTTCTCTCCTGATTATAATTGTTTATATTATAAACAAATTTAATGTATAAATGCAGTAATCAGGCATTTTCGACAGAAACATTCCTTTTTTCTGCGTCAATTTTTTTTCAATTGGGAAATTAATTATAATTTTAGAAAAATTCATAATTTTTTTATTAATATTATGATTTTTTAAACAAATTTAATAAGCAAATGCATTATTCGGGCGTTTGTCGACATAAAAAATCGGTTTTTTTTCCAATACAGTCTTTTCAGTTGAGAAGATCATGACAATTTCAGCAAAATTCATAATTTGTTGATCAATCTTATGATTTTTTTAAAACAAATTTAATAAACAAATGCATTATTAGGTCATCTGTCGACGGAAAAATTCTTTTTTGTTTTGATATTTGAATTTTAATTGGGATCTTCATAATAAATTTCAGTCATTTTAATTGGAAGTTCATGATGATTTCAGCGAAATTCATAATTGGTTGATAAATTTTATATTTTTTTAAAAACAAATTTAATTTTAAAAATGCATTATTCGAACATCTGTCGATGGAAAATTTATTTTTTTCGATATCCTAATTAAAACTGTTGACAGAGAAAAAAACTAATTTTTCTGTAGACAAATGTCTGATTAATGCATTTGTTCATCAAATTTATTTATTGAAATAATTAAATTTATCAACTTATTATAAATGTTGCTGAAATTCTCATCAAGCTTCCATCTGAAAAGACTGGCGTGGAAAAACCAAATTTTTCTGCCGACAAATAACCGAATAATGCATTTATTTATTAAATTTGTTTGAGAGATCATAAGATGAATAAACAAATTATGAATTTTGCTACAAATATCATAAAGTTCCAAATTTTTAAAAATGTACATCGAGAAAAACGAATTTTTCTATCGAAAAATTCCGGATTAATGCATTTGTTCATTAAATTTGTTTATAATATCAAGAATTATAATCTTAAGAGAATTTTTTTAAATATCAGAATGTATTCGTAAAGCCGAAGGAGCTTTAACAAAAAAGAAGTCACTATCGCCAAAATGCTGTTGTCGATTTTTTTACCTTTAGTTTAAAAAAATCTGTGCATAAGTGTAAGGAATATACAAAGCGCGGAGCGCGAGGTAAATACATTATCGAGCGGGAAGCGCGAGAACCAACAGTCGCGCGCCCCAGGCGCGCTCAAACTTGCGAGCGAAGCGAGCCGCACACGCAGCGCGATACGAGAGTGTGCCTGCGAAGCTAGGTTATTGTATTTTGGTTTGAGTTGCTTAAAATTACGTCTACTCTAATTGAAGTTTTGAACATTTTTTATAAAATTAACAGGTATCTCCCGGATGATCGGGTGTCATTTCTAAAAAACTTGAAACTTTAATAAGGACCCTTTAATAAACTACTTTTAGCAAAAAAACGCGTACCGCCTACTTAATACGGTAAACAGACCTTTTTTCGTACGAGATTCCTGGACTATTTTTAATAATTCGCACATGATGATCAAAGATGCAAATGCTTAATTTGACGAAATTAAAGTTTTGCATCAATGAACATTTACAGATTGGCAATTTAATAAAGCGGAATTTCATAATCAATTTTCAGATACATTGGCATTAAAAATATGTTGAACAATATTTTCTACTGTTGACAAAATATGACTACTTTTTTTGAGACGTGACTTCAAAATCAAGATTTTTTAAAAACACTTCTTGAGGTTTCTCAAATATTCTCACGCGTAAATTTTTCAACACAATAGAAAAGTAAAAAATTACTCTTTTTAAGATCACTTTTTTCCAAAATTAATAAGTTGAATTGAATTATAATTTCTGGATGTACATCGACTAAAAAATATAAGGTAAAGTTAGAATGCAGAAAGTAATTTTTACACGTGTTTCACTTGTGATATTATTTCTTATACAAAATAATTCAAGAAAAAATAATAATAACCTTGAGCAATCTTGGTTAGAATTACCTAAAATTTCACTAGTGTACCTCCCCTAAATAAACCCATAACTCCAAAGAATTATTAAAAGTTTTATTAGCTTATTTACTTTTTCATAAATTTATAATTATCAGAAATTATTATAGGCCTGTTAATTTACGACTTTTTTCAAACAATTCGAAGCATCA
>NC_046659.1:61271409-61283076 GCF_010883055.1 Belonocnema kinseyi
AAGTCGTGAAAATTGAGTAATTAAGTATATCCCTGGGTAGGTTATAGGCATGTTTTTTTAGCGAACTCTTTGTTGATTTTAACCCCGCCCAACAACTTCCACACGCTTTAAATACCACATTCTAATAATAGCACTAATAAAATAAAATTCTTTACAAGTTTCAAATCGAAACCTTATTTACGAGACTTAGAGGTAGTTTTCGTCCCATAAATTAGGCCAAAATTGAAAGATAAATCATCTTCAAAAATAGGTATTCGCTTTAAAAATGTTTTCTTTACAAAAAATTGTTTCGGCCCAGGCGGACATATTATATATAGTTTATTAAAGTGCTATTTTATACAATGCTATTATATACAAAATTAAACTTTAATGAAACTGTCATTTAACAAGTTTCAAATCTCGACTCAATATGAAAATTTAGTACAAAATGTTTTATTTTTTAAGTTACATATACGAAAAATATTCTGAAAACCACCTAATAATATACATTTTCTACAAGAGTAAACTTTTCAGCAATGACCGTATAAGTTTACAAATGTAATGAAAAATAAGCCAACAAAATTTATTTTTCTCAGAGAATTATTGCACCTCAACTATTACATACCTAAGGAATGATAATTCCGAAAGGAGGGATGCAACAGATTTAAAAATCAGTGTTTGGTAATGCAAACCTTGTATCAAACAGGTCACAGGTTAACGAGATTATATTAAAAACGCAACTGTATAAAAGACCAGCCCGGTGCCTCGAACATTATACTGCCATCAGTGGCAGAAGTGAGCTTAACGGAAAAAAGTGCATAGCTCCACCAAGATGATGCGGCTTTCTTTGGTGTTGATTCTATCAGCGGTGTGCCTTTCCCAAGGCTACCAAGATGTCCATACTGCAGACATGGACTTCCTACACAAGCAGAAAAAACTCTTCGAACTTATGTTCTTCGCTGATCAGAAAGTCCTAGTTGATTCAGAATTTTTTGAAATTGGACGCAACTATGATGTCGGCAGCAACATGGAATACTACACTGACAAGGTAATTGAAAACACGCTTCAAATTTTTATTTTTCCCTAAGAAAATCATAGTAAGTATTTTTTAAAAAGACTCAAGATTATAACGCCTTAAATGCCTTCAAAATTCTGTAATAACATGTACACCCAACTACTTAACATTTGATCTCTAAATTCGGGACGATTAAGATTTTCTACTGATTACTAAAAAGTCCTTCACGTTTCTTAGATTAATTTTCCTAAACCAAAATATTTACTGTTTTCAGGTTGTAGTCAAAGAGTTCCTCTTCAGATTCAAGGAAGGGAAACTCGACGATGGAGTGTTGTTTACACCCTACAATTTCGAAATGGTCGAAGACATGGTGGCCCTCTACCATCTATTTTACTGCGCCAAGGACTTCCAAACCTTCTACAAGACTGCTTGCTGGGCACGTATCCACGTGAACAAATACATGTTCGTAGATGCTTTCTACTCTGCTGTTATATACAGATCAGACTGTAAGTTCATCCGTCTACCAGCTCCTTTTGAAATCTTCCCACACCTTTACTTCGACTCTAGGACCATCCAGGAGGCACACAAAGTGAAAATGACCCATGGTAAGTCTACAGAATTATTTCGAAAATCAACAATTAGCCAAGTTTTCTTAGCTTAATAAATAATCTTTTCCAGGTGGATTCTCCCACACCTACGACGTTGGCATGAAGCACGGAGTTATGCATTCTGGAGACACATACCTCATCTACTCCAACTACTCTGGTGTCTGCATGAAGCCTTATTACGACCCAGAATATAAACTATCCTACTTCTTCGAAGACGTCGGTCTTAACAGCTACTACTACTACTTCCGCATGATCTTCCCATTCTGGATCGAAACCAAGAACTATGACCTCCCCAAGGAATTCCGCGGTGAATTCTACTACTACATACACAAACAGCTGATGTCTCGTTACTACCTTGAACGTCTCTCCAACGACTTAGGATCCCTCAGACCATTCGACTGGTACGAAGGCCACTTCCCAGGCTTCTATTCCAACCTAATGTACCCCAATGGCGTGGCTCTGCCCAAACGCGAGGAGTGGTACGGCCTCCCAACATACAAAGTCGACTACTTGAAGGTAAGAATTTCCCCACGGAAGAATTAAAAATAAAGTGAGAAAGTAAGACTAAGAAAAAAGTAATAAGAAAGAAAGAATTGCCCTGAAGCTTTAGTCACTCTGAACCTATAATGAAATTAATCTACAGAAAATCGACCTGAGAGAGAACCGCATCTTCGAAGCCATTGACTCCGGAATCGTGATTGACGAGTTCGGCAAACAGTACAACATCTACACCCCCGAAGGCATCAACATCCTCGGAAATCTCATTGAAGGAAACCGAGACACCTTCAATTACAAATACTACGGTTCCTACGAAATTTTGGCCAGAAACTTTTTCGACTACAACAGCGAATATACTTGCAAAAAATGGTACATTCCTGGATCTCTCCAAACCTTCAGTACTAGCATGAGGGACCCAATGTTCTACAGGCTCTATGACAAGATCCTCTACTACTTCCAACGGTATGCCTGGTCTAATGTGTTCCAAGTTGTGATTTACTGACAAATTTTCGCTTTCCCTAAACGCAAACCTTCTTTCCTTTAGTTACAAGGAGAACTTAAAACGATACACTCAAACTGACTTGGTCTACTCTGGCTGCAAGATCGAATCCGTCCATGTTGACAAACTCGTCACCTACTTCGACAACTGCGACGCATGCATTAACAACGCCGTATCTGTAGAGTCCTTCAAGGAAGGACACCACTTCAACCTGAAGGTCAGACAACAATGTCTAAACTACAAACCATTCACCTACCGATTCACCATCAACAGCGACAAGGACTCCAAGGTCATGGTCAAGATCTTCCTTGGACCTGCTTTCTACGGAGAACAGTACGATGAGGACACCTACTTCCACAAGAACTATTTGAACTTCTTCGAACTCGACAAATTCGAAGCCAAATGTAATATTTACAGCAAATTTTCTTCTTCAGCTTTCTTTAACCCACCATAAATAACTTCATAACAAATTGTTTTTGCTTATAGTGAAGACTGGAATGAACACTGTTGAACGCCTTAGCACGGAATCCGCCTACACAATGGATGACGTCACGTCATACGAGACCTACTACAAGAAAATCCTGAAGGCTGTTGAAGGAAACGAACCCTTCACCTACAAAGAGAAATTGTTTGGTTTCCCAGACCGTCTTCTCCTGCCTAGGGGTAAACCAGAAGGTGTGCAGTACAGATTCTTCTTCTATATCTATCCATTGGAAGAGGGTAAATTCTACGATCTTCCATTGATTGGCAAACATTTGTACGACGGAAAACCTTTCGGCTTTCCATTGGACAGACCAGTGAAACCATGGTTTTTCACAATGCCCAACGCATACTTTAAGGACGTCGAGATCTTTCACATGAAAGAGACGACAGAAATCTATTAGCCTTTTCGAGCCTGACAAACCGAATTCGTCCCAGTGAAATAGAATCTCTAAAATATTTAGATTCTCTAGAATATGAGCAACCTCAACTATCTTCAGTTAGCTTTTTTCTTGTCATTATAGCAAATATAGCTAATTTACAGACAAACCAAAAGCTTTTGATCAATTAAAGACAAGTTTGAATACTTTATAGAGATCTGCAATCCCGTTTTCATAAAGTTGCCCTATGAGATTCTATTCTTGGTTGACTTATTTCACGACTGACAATCATGGACTGAAATGGTTATGTAAAGCCAATGGCTGATCGACTTAAAACAAACTTTGCATTTGATTTTTACACCACTGTTAAGATTACTATGTAATTTAGTGGATTATCGCTAATAAATCAAATATAAAACCAACATATATGATTATTTCTTCATTTGCTTCCTGTTTTATACATTTAAAATATTATCCAAAAAGTATAAGCATTCTGTTGTATTTTCTCTAAGTCTTATGATCGTTTGCTTTTAAAGAATACTTCAATACAGGATACAACCTGAAATCACATGGAAACAGATCAGGGCTGTATCTGGACTGTCGAAGTTTTTTACACAAGGCTTTCTTTTGCCATAAATTGATTAATATACTGCGAAGAATGGGCAAGTGAGTTGTCGTAGTGAAGGTCCCATTTTAGGCCTTTTAATCAATTCAGAAATTCCTAGTAAAACTATTTGTTTACCATCTGACATTTTGGAGCGTATTCATGGTGCACAAAACCTTCTTTGTTCATATTTTGAGATGTGAGCCGCTGTGGGCCTGCCAGAGCAAGGGTTACTTTCCACTGAAGTACGACAGCTTTGTAGATCGCCTGAACCAAACCTGTCCACTGAGGGGAAATAGACTCAATCACCACATATTCAAGTTCCACCACCACTTCCCACCTCTGCTCAGGTCCAGAGGCTTCAGAGGTGGTCAATCCCGTAAAGTTGAATGAGTAGAAGCCGGTGATAGTTTTAAAATCCCATCTGGTATTTGAGAAATATCGACGAATTTTCCGCATAGTGGACAGGCCTAGCCTACACCACTGTTTAATCTGAATTTTATTTTAGTTTATTGTATGAAAAGTTTATTTTGAACTCTGTGTTAATATTAAATAGTACGCAAAAGATTATTAAATCATTTATTAGAAATAAAATATTCTCCAAAATGCTTTAAAAATATGTATAACTTAATTTTTTTTTAACTTATCTACAGTCATTATTTTATTATGGTTATTATTATTTGAAAACAGAAATTATACCTAGCAAATTCAAATACTTTTTTGTAGTAATTGTTAACTGAAGAGATTAACAATATAAGAAAAATAACATTGAATTTTATTCAAAAACAGCAAATGTAACTTTTACAAGTCGCTTGAAACATTACATTATTTAAGAAGGACGGTAAGATTACAATTCAGTTACTGTTACAGTTCTGAGGGGCCTTTGTTCTGTATGGTGCTTGTAAGAAATTACCCTCAAAGTAGAGATATCGGTGGGATATCCCAGCATTTACTTCCCAGGATATCTTGGACACATCCAAGCAATATCGCGAATGATATCCTAAAGGGTGGAATATCCCTGGAATGTCCCAAGGATATCTGAGAATATTCTGAGGATATTCCTCCTATATCCCAATTTTATATGCCAAGAATGTCTCCAAGAAACCCCAATTCTATAATTTGTTATATTCTTCCAGAATTTGATGTCTCTACAGCCAGCTATATGTGTATTCATTTGTATAAATAAAATAACTCATCATTTAACAATATTAGGTTGAAAGCTGTTCGGAAACTGTCGCGCAATAATGAGTGAAGCTCAAAAATAATCAATAATATCTTGAATATTCGTCCCGGATTATAATCGATTCTCATTTATATCATGTAAAGCAACGCGTTATATATTCAGGTAAACGTCCCAGTAATCTTGACCTTAGTCCCAAAAATCGGGATGCCAGTTTTTTTGCTTTTTGTTTAATTTTAATAGATATAAATTTTATTTTCTATCATAAATTGCTAAAAATAAGTAGGTTTTGTCCCTAAATCTTACTTTTTCACATATTTTTATAACAATATATTCAAATTATAACCAAGTTACTTAATTTGATTATTTGTTGGCGTGAAAACTAATTTTACCGTCATACTCAGTGAAAAGTGCAATCTCCAAACTGCGCAATTTATAGCTTATAGATGCAATAATAGCCAACTCTTAAACTTGAAGGAGGCTGTTATTGGTTAAGCATATAAATTGCAGTAATAACTTTTGTATAATTATAGTGATATAGTATTCGAAAGAAACCAAATATTCGATATTTGTATAAAGCGGATTTTTGTTAAATGGATTTTTATGAATTTTTATGTTTTCAGGAATTCTACATATTTTTTAATTAATATGCGTTCCAGAAATATTGAACTACATTCTCAAAATTGTAGTGTATATCCCGCACAAGACATTTTGACTGTAGATATCGCACGGGACATAAATCTCGAATTTGAACTAAGTCTAAATTATTTTTTCGTAATATTTCGTAATATTCGTAATTGTGTAGACGACTACCTTGAAATTCAGTTTTAAAAACTTATATGGGGCTTTTTTCAAAGAACTCCCATAAAAATTCAAATATTATTCCCTTAATGTGAGGTTTTAAAAATAAAAAATTTGGTGAACGTAGGATATATTCGATAAATTTATTATTTATTGAACAAAAAAATTTTAAAACATTTTAAAGTTTATAGTTCTACAATTTTTTAAATCTGTCACTAAAGCAGTTTTTACAAAAAATGACTTTACAACAACTTTCTTACTTTTAAGATGCCCTGCATTGGAAGAGATTAATTAATTTCTTTTAATTATTAAATTAATCAAGCAAAGTTATTGACTTGAAACTTATCGTTATGGAAAATGATCCACTTTAATGCGGATAAGGTATCTTCTCTAAAGATAGCCGTAAGGATAAGGACAAGCCATTTTCGCGTGTCTCTCGAATTAAAGATGTACCTTGTACACTAATTATCTCAAGTTCAAAAATCGCATTATTAAAAATGAGTTACAAAATCGTAAAAAATATTTCCATTATTAATTGCAACTATTTTTTTAACAGAACTGAAGGTTAAGTTTAGAACAAATATTTTATATCAGAATTGTTTATTTAATAATAGTTATTCCTGACGTTGTAGGACACATATCATTCCTTGAAATATTTATTACCCCTGCAATATTAGGATTAAAAAGGGATGAGAACTTTTAACTAAGAAGAAAGAAAAAACATTACAGACTAAATAACATGAAAGTGCCACATAAGGTTGAATTCATAAATGAATTAATAATTCATTCACTTTATGAAATTTTCTAACTGAGTTGCTACAAATGTAGAAATTTAATCACCTTATATTTAAAAAAGGAATAACGTAGAACATGATACTCAGCATAAGAAACGTTGAAAAAATATAAATCTTACAAATAGAAAAATTTTTACCTACTTAAAGATAGCTTTAAATACTAATATATCTACAATTTGCAAAAAATAATGTCTGAATCTAGCTTATCCTAGTAAAACATTTCATTTATAATTAAAACCCTTCCAACTTAATAAATTTTTATATTATTCTCGCCAATAAGTAAAACGATTTCTTACTCACAACTGTCGACTCAATTGGCCCAAAAATAATATCAATATTGCATTGAAGTGACGCTCAATATTCGCTTGAATTGAATTTATTATTCGCATCATTCAAAACAGAAGAATTTTCATTCAGTTTTGCGTCAGAACATTTTGACACCCATTTTAGGTTCAAAATTAATTACATTTTGTTCTGTGTTCGTTCTACGTATTTTGAAAAGTCCGAGCAAATTCTTTTCAAACATTTTTTTTATAAGAATCTTCATTTTGGTTTTCTTGCCGAACTACATGAGACCTAGAATAAGCTTCCAGAAGGAAATTAATTTAATCATTTTTTGATAGAACTTCCCATTTTGGTTATATTTATCAAAAATACTATTAAAAAAATCTAAAACGTACATTTGAGCTAAACGACGTGAAATATGGGGGAAAGTTTCAGTGAGGAATTGAAACTTTTAAAAGGTGCTACAAAATTTCTTATATCTATTTTTTGATAGGACTTGTCATTTTGGCTTTATTTATGAAAGATCCCTTGCAGAACTTTAGCTGCTGCCCCGATCGGGCCGTGAACGGGCTCTGACATGGCCGCCCTTGATATGACATGAAACTCACGCCCCTGTCGAATGGATCTAGCTGTCTGATTACCGGCCAGGCCTACCCGGGGCCCAACCTGGCCAGATCGGACTCCGATTGGGGTGGTCGTTTCATTCCCTATCTGGGCTAGCTCGATGTGAAATGCGGGGAAAGTTTTTGAAGGAATTTCTTCTTTTAAAAAACCAATAACATTTTTTTGAATCATTTTTCGACAGAACTCATCGTTTTTCATTTATTTGTCGAAGTTAATATGCAAAAATCGAAAACTTAAATATATTACTCGATAAGATGCAAGATACGTAAAAAATCGACAGTAAGATTTGTAGAAATTTTTGGTTTTATCCATAAAAAATGCTATTGAAAAAAATTGCGACTTGTAACACCACGAGATAGATAAGAAAGTCTGAAGAAAGGATTGTAGCTTTTTATTTTAAGGTAACACAGGAAATATATATATATATATATGAATGCTAAAATCTGTATGTTTGTCCTTTTATAACTTCTGAACAGTTGCACGAAAAGTCGTGATGCTTTGAGCAATTCAGTAATTAACTATACTTAATTTCGCAGAATATTCAAACTATGGAGATGAATATAAAACTGGGATTTGAAAGAGGTGTTTTGGCTAAAGTTTCATTAAAGCATTCCGAGTGCCAAGAAGAGCACAAAGTTAGAGCACAAGGCCAGATACTTCCAGGGTAGACCTCGTAGCATATAATCAAACTGGGAAGAACAATAATGAAAGAGAACAGTTTTTCATTAAAAAATCATTTATTTAAATCGAGAAATATGCATTTATGGCATTTTTCATGGATGTCTAAAATACCATTGCTTGTTTGAAAATGTTTAAAATTCAAACATAAATATGAGATGACTGGTTGAATATATTTGGATAACATTTTACTGTAATCTCGATTATGATTATATGGGTGATAGAATGCGTTGACGTAAAATAATTATGTAATGAATAATAAAAATAAGTAATTCATGCCAATCTATTACAAATTACATTTAAAAAAGTCTTAGTTTATTTGAAGAATAATTTTGTCTTATCATAAATTAAATCGTTTTTTTAGTTTAAAACTAGATTAAAACCAATTCTTCGCGTTAAAACTATACCCAACTAGACCAAAAATTTTATTTTTCATTTGTACTCATCCTTCCAGGTACCAAGATACCTACTTTTTTGTTACGTGAGGTCAGGATATGCGAATACGCCGCTTTAGATTTAAAAAATGAACCAAATGTTTAAGCACAGCGAAAGTAAGTATTCTAAACTAATTAAGTTTCGGTTAACCTAGCCGCCCTTACAGTTTCCCTACTAGGCTCACCAAAAACATGTTTTCTGCGCTCAAGAATTTATTTGATAGGAATTGAAACATTATTAGTCTTGTGTTATGAACGGAAAACATCATTTTTCATGAAAAAGTAAAAACTTACGAAAAACAATTATTTTAAAATATTCTATGGTAATGAATTTTTTCTTAATGTCGCTTTCTGCATATTTAGTTGTAGAGTTGTTTTCGCGAAAAAATGACCCGTCACTAACTAAAATGCAACCATTTTTCGAAAATTGATAAGAAGTAGTAGCAAGAAAATCAATCGCGAAAAACATTGTTAAAATATTCTTTTTCTTCAAGTTCTACAATTTTTTCATTACAAATAAACGTCTTTTATTTGAAATAATATCATCAGTATCATGTTTTTGATTCTTAAAATTACAGAAAGCTATATTTTAACGAAATTTACATACATGGAACATTGACCAAATACCACAAAAGCACATACCTTTCTTATAAGACTAAACTACTCAGCAATGAGAATAAAAGTTTGCAAATATAATAATGAATATAGCAACAAAACTTATTTGGTTCAGCGAAATATTCCACTTCAAGTGTAATATATCTCAGAAATGAGAACTCCGAAAGGAGGGATGCCAAAGATTTGAAAATCAGTGCATGGACATGCAAACTTTGTATCAAACAGGTCACAGGTTAACGAGATTACAGTGAAAACTCGGCTTTATAAAAGACCAGCCTGGTGCCTCGAACATCATCCTGCCAACAGTGGCAGAAGTGAGCTTCACAGAAAAAAGTGCATAGCTCGACCAAAGATGCTGAGGCTTTCTTTGGTGCTGATTCTGTCAACGGTATGCCTCTCTCAAGGCTACCAAGATGTCCATACTGCAGACATGGACTTCCTTCACAAGCAGAAAAAACTTTTCGAACTTATGTTCTTCGCTGACCAGAAAGTCATCGTTGATTCAGAATTCTTTGAAGTTGGACGCAACTATGACATAAGCAGCAACATAGAATACTACACTGACAAGGTAATTAACAAAAATTTTCAAACTCTCGTTGCTCTCTAAAAAAATCAGTCATTGTTTTTGAAAATCCACAAGTTTGTAGTATTGTAAATGTCTTCAAAACTTCGTAAGAACATGTACACTCAATTATTAAATATTTGATCTCTAAATTCTAAAGGATTAAGATGTACGGCTGATTACTAAAAACTCTTTCAGGTTCATTAAAACTATTTTGCTAAACCAACATGTTCACTGCTTTCAGGCTGTAGTGAAAGAGTTCCTCTTCAGATTTAAAGAAGGAAAACTCGACGATGGAGTGTTGTTTACACCCTACAACTTCGAAATGGTCGAAGACATGGTGGCCCTCTACCATCTATTTTACTGCGCCAAGGACTTCCAAACCTTCTACAAGACTGCTTGCTGGGCACGTATCCACGTGAACAAATACATGTTTGTAGATGCTTTCTACTCTGCTGTTATATACAGATCAGACTGCAAGTTTATCCGTCTACCAGCTCCTTTTGAAATCTTCCCACACCTGTACTTTGACTCCAGAATCATCCATGAGGCACACAAAATCAAAATGACACATGGTAAGTCTACCGAATTATTTCAAAAATCAACAATTAGCCAAGTTTTCTTAGCTTAATAAATAATCTTTTCCAGGTGGATTCTCCCACACATACGACGTTGGCATGAAGCGAGGAGTTATGGATTCTGGTGACACACACCTCATCTACTCCAACTACTCTGGCGTCTGCATGAAGCCATACTATGACCCAGAATATAAACTATCTTACTTCTTCGAAGACGCCGGTCTTAACAGCTACTACTACTACTTCCGCATGATCTTCCCATTCTGGATCGAGACGAAGAACTATGATCTCCCCAAGGAATTCCGTGGTGAATTCTACTACTACATCCACAAACAGTTGATGTCTCGTTACTACCTTGAACGTCTCTCCAACGATTTAGGATCCCTCAGACCATTCGACTGGTACGAAGGCAAATTTCCAGGCTTCTACTCCAATCTCATGTACCCCAATGGTGTAGCTCTGCCCAAACGCGACGAATGGTTCGGCCTTCCCCCATACAAAATTGACTACTTGAAGGTAAAAATTTCTCCCCACTAAATGACCCTAAATCAATAGTCACCATAAAACTATAATAAAATTTATCTACAGAAAATCGACTTGAGAGAGAACCGCATCTTCGGTGCCATTGACTCCGGAATCGTGATTGACGAGTTTGGCAAACAGTACAACATCTACACCCCCGAAGGCATCAACATACTCGGAAACCTCATTGAAGGAAACCGAGACACCTTCAACTACAAATACTACGGATCCTACGAAATTTTGGCCAGGAACTTCTTCGACTACAACAGCGAATATACTTGCAAGAAATGGTACATTCCTGGATCTCTCCAGACCTTCAGTACTAGCATGAGGGACCCAATGTTCTACAGGCTCTACGACAAGATCCTCTACTACTTCCAACGGTACGACTGGTCTAATATATTGCAAGTTGCGATTGAGTGACAAATATTAGCTTTTCCTGAACGTAAACCTTCATGCTTTTAGCTACAAGGAGAACCTGAAACAGTACACCCAGACTGACTTAGTCCACTCTGGCTTTAAGATCGAATC
>NC_046659.1:61283176-61296706 GCF_010883055.1 Belonocnema kinseyi
TACTATAAAAAGATTATCAAGGCTGTTGAAGGAAACGAACCCTTCACCTACAAAGAGAATTTGTTCGGTTTCCCAGACCGTCTTCTCCTGCCTAAGGGTAAACCGGAGGGTATGCAGTACAGATTCTTCTTCTACGTCTATCCATTCGAAGAGGGTAAATTCTACGACCTTCCATTAATTGGAAAATGGTTTTACGACGGCAAGCCTTTCGGCTTTCCATTGGACAGACCAGTGAAACCATGGTTCTTCACACTGCCTAACGCATACTTCAAGGACGTGGAGATCTTTCACGTGAAAGAGATGACCGAAAGTTATTAGACTTTTCGAGCCTAACGAACCGAATTCGTCCCAGTAAAGTAGAATCCCTAAAATATATAGATTCTCTAGAATATGAGCAATTTCCACTCTCTTCAGTTAGTTTTTTTTTCATAATTATAGCATTTATAGTTCATTTAACGACAAAGCCAAGGTTTTTCATCAAGTAAAGATGAGTTTGAATACTTATAGAAATATGCAGTCCCTCTTTCACAAAATTGCTCTGTGAGATTCTATTTTTGGTTGACTTATTTCACGACTGAAAATCACAGACTGAAATGGTTAATCTACGCGAATGGCTCATTGAATCAAAACAAACCTCGCATTTGGGTTTTACACCACAGCTCAGATTACTATGTAAATTAGCTAATAAATCAAGTATTAAAACCACTTAAATTATTATTTCTTAATTGAGTTTATCATCTATAGATTTGCAAATTCATTGGGTAGAAAGTACTAGATCTGTCCGGAAAGTATCCGACTTTGTAGTGTACCAGGCGTAGCAGGTAAGTCTGGCCACAAATTTCTTATGATCGTTTTTATTTTCGTGGATACTTCAATTTAGAAAACAGTGAGAAATCACATGGAGTCAGATCAGGACTGTATGGGGGTTGCCTAAGTTGCATAAGGTTTTCTTCCATCAGAAATTACCGAATAAACTGCAACGAATGGATATGTGTTTTGTCGTGGTGAAGGACCCACTCGCCAGTTGTACACAGCATCTTCCTGGTATAAATTTTGAGCTGTTAAGTGTTAAGTTGTTGTAATTTATGATGACGATAAACTTACAATTCACTCCTTAAAAAGTTCAAAGTGGCCTTTTTTTTGAAATACTTAGAAGAAAATAAGTATTCCATTTTAAGTTTGATTTTTTGAAAATAGGATAGTGCTTCAAAGCACGACATATTTTAAATAGTTTTCTTTTAGTGAACAAACAATTTTGAAAACATTTTTTAATTTATCATTGGTTTTATGAGGATTTTTTAGTAGAAAATTAAAATTTTTTAAATCTTGGACAAATTTAATTTACTTTTTCCACGTATTTGTATATCTACTATTTACCCACAGTTATGTTTTTCATGTCTCTCTTAAGAAATTAATTGAGAATTTACACAAAAATTTGGAGATTCTAAAATATTGATCATTGACCAAATAAATAGTTTTTACCTTTAAAAAGATTCTAAAAGTTTTCTAACTTTTAAGATGCTCTTAATGCGTAGAAATTTCTTAGTAGTCTTCCCAGGCAAGAAATAATGACAAAAATGAAGAATAACTGCGAGTCAGGCGAACTAATAGTTAATTTTTACAATTTCTATAATAGAAAAAAAGTCTATGGTATTATCTAAAAGATCTTGTAATTAAAACTTGTACTACCCGTAGACGCAAATTGAAGGATTCCTTGTTTAAAATCGTTAACCAAATTAGTTTCTATGATGAAGAGTTTTCTAAAAGCTTTCTTACATATTTAAGATGACCTACATTGGTAGAGATTAATAAGTTACTTTTAATTATTAAATCAATAAAGTACAGTTATTGATTCGAAGCTTATAGTTATGGAAGAGGGTTTACTTTAGTGTGAATAAAGAAACTTCTCTGAAGATAGCCATAATGATAAGGATACGGGATTTCCGCGCGTCTCTCGAATTAAAGATGTACATTGTACACTACCCAGGTGCGAAATTCGGTCGGATGCCAGAGCTTGACCATCGGCCCAGAGTCGGCCCTGTTATGGTAACCGATCTACGGTCATCAGATTGGGCCGACTGACATGTTTTCAAGCTGCCATAATCGTACCGACGTTGGCGACGGACGTCGGCGGCGAGCGAGAAGCCGATCGTCGCGTCGGCCCAATTCTCACCCAACTATGGTCCGACTCTGGATACAGCAGTCGGATTGTCATCAGTCACCTTGATGCAACCGATAGTCGTACTCTAGGAGCTGGGTGTAATCCTGTGTGCCGTTCTAGGTCCACAGGATTTTTTTATTGAATATCGCGTAAAATGTTGTCCTGATTACGAAAAAGAATGGTGCCCCCCTTCCCCTGAAAAATGCCGGAGTTTCGAGATATACGCGTTTTAATTATTTTTTAATTAAAGCGCTAGCCCTGTTACAATTTGGAGTCTTTCGAAAAGTCTTTCGAAAAAGTCACTTCTTTTTGGGTCTACTTCAACTTTCATTTGGAAAATTTATATTAATGTTTATATTTGACAAGTTAATGAGCATTTCTGAATGCACACATTTTGACGTGCTGTGCATTCAGATATTTTTAATAACATCTTCTGGAAACTTTTACATGTACAAAGGAAGTTTTAATTAAAAAATTAGCGTCAGCCAGTTTAAAATCAAATAATAACTTCTTATGCTATAAACAATAATAAACTAAGTCTCTTTATCAACTTCTAATAATGGCAGGGACTTGTAATAAAGCTGAATAATTTTCATAAAAATTACATAATAAAATGACTTTTAAAAAATATTACTATTATTTATACTTTGTTTACTATTAAATTATATTTTTTTGGTCAAAATGTAATGGATCCTTTGCTGCGATAAAGGAAAAGTTTACGGTGGCAGCATGCGGCCCCCATGAACTATCCCAAATTTTTTCAGAGTCAACGGCGTAAGCTTTTCGCCCTTGCAAAGGGCTCTCACCTCTCGAGCATAAATAGCCAGGGCGACAAGTTCACGCCTTTGGCTCGGAAAATATTTGGGATGGTTTATGGGGGCCCCATGCCGCCACTGTAAACTTTTCCTTTATCGCATCAATAAGGATCAATTACATTTTAATAAAAAAAATATAATTTAATAATAAACAAAGTATAAGTAATATTAATATTTTTTAAAAGACATTTTATTTAGTTTCTATGAAAATTATTCAGCTTTATTACAAGTCCCTGCGATTATTAGAAATTCATAAAGAGACATAGTTTCTTATTGTTTATAGCATAAAGAGTTATTATTTGATTTTAAACTAGCTAACGCTAATGTTTTAATTCAGACTTCCTTTATCCATGTACAAATTTCCAGAAGATTTGATTTAAAATACCAAAATGTACAGCACGTCCAAATGTGTACATTTAGAAATGCTCATTAACTTGTTGAATATAAATATTACAATAAATTTTCCGAATAAAAGTTTAAGTAGACCCAAAAAGGAGTATCTTTTATCTCTAGAAATTTCTTAATAAAATTGCTTCCTACCAAGAAAACCACCTTTCTATTCTGGCTCTAAATTTTGTTATTTCTTTAATCGATGGTCTAGCAGCTAGACTCTAGCCGATCACATATTTAAACTTTTGAAAAACTCCACATTGTAACAGGGCTATTGCATTAATTACAAAATAATTAAAACGAGATTATCTCGAAACTCCGGCATTTTTCAGGGGGGGGGGGAGGCACCATACTTTTTCGTAATCAGCACAACATTTTACATGATATGCAATAAAAAAATCCTGCGAACCTAGAATGGCAGACAGGATTACACCTAGCTCCTAGAGTATCGGTCAAACCTTGGCCCGAATATGAGCAGACCGTCGTATAAACTCTGGTTAATTGTTATAAAAAGACCGCGAAAGTGCAGTCAGCCCGATGGTTGTCAAGAGTTGGCCTGTCCGTCGACGTCACATGTGCCCGTAACACTGGTTGCACATAACCTACTTCATTTCAGGTCCGTTAAGCTGGCAGGACCACATTGCAAAAATGGACTGAAAACCTGTAGGGAATTTAGGGCTTATTTAGGGCTAATTTAATGCCCCATTGCCAAACTTAATGCTCTTTATTTAAACAAAAAAAAGTCGGTGGTTCTGCTAGCTTAACTTTAAGATAGCAGAACCACACAAAGTAAAAAACTATTTTTACAAAATTTTTTTGCTTTATAATTTACGGCTCATTTAGGGCTCACTTAATGCACTATTGTCAAATTTAATGCTCCGCAATTTTTCGAAAATACCTGTGGTCATGCTAGCTTAACGTTAACCTAGCAGGACCACACAGAGAAAAAAACGACTTACCCAATGGGCACAAGGTTTGGCGACGTCTTAACAACATCGTTACGACATCTTTACGACAACTTTACGACATCCTATGTCCATGTCGTTGAGGTGTAT
This sequence comes from Belonocnema kinseyi, assembly GCF_010883055.1. Classification (NCBI taxonomy): domain Eukaryota; kingdom Metazoa; phylum Arthropoda; class Insecta; order Hymenoptera; family Cynipidae; genus Belonocnema; species Belonocnema kinseyi. The sequence goes on from NC_046659.1 coordinate 61,287,598, forward strand.
TTACGATATCGTAAGTGAGTCGTATGATCTGACGTTCTCCTTACGATATCGGAAAGACACCGAAACGTCATGGACATAGAATGTCGTAAATTTGTCGTAAAGATGTCGTAACGACGTCGTAAAGACGTCGCCAAATCTTGTGCCCACTGGGTAGGCATTATTTCTTTCCACAATAATTTAGGGCTCATTTAGGGCTCTGGCAAATTTCTTCTTCTATCCTATGTTAAGGCTCACTTAGGGCTCCATTAATAATATATATTTGGATTGCACAAAAAATTGTTTAAACAATTATTGTTTGAACAAATTTACCATAAAAAATTATTTTCTTTTCGTTTCTCTTGCATAAATTCAGGCTTATTTAAGGCTCCTGAAATATCCTCCACTAAAAGTCTTACGATATTTTCTTTGCCCTATTTTTGTTATAGAGGGTGAGTTTTTTAACATGAAACTTTCAAATATCTCGAAAAATAGACATTCTATGAAAAAATGTTGTGAATCAAAATTTTATCACACTAAGGAGTAAATACACTGATATTAAAATCGGTTCCCCCACACCGCCCCTGGGGGTGGGGGTGGGGCAAGTTCGAAATCTTAAATGATATTTGAAAATTTTAAGTTAAAAAAATCACCTTGTATATGGTGTTGTGCTACCTTAACGTTATAAAAAATACGTGAAGAAAACCATAAAACCCATTTTTATTCCTCGCATAATTTAGAGTTCATTGAGGACTAATTTGGCCAGTAGTACTAAGTTTTGGGCTCTTTTATTTTTTTGTAAAAAATAGTGTTTGCAATAGCTTAACAATAAGTTAGTTCAAGATTGCTGTAAAACGTAATAAAAATGATTTCACACAAAATTCACGCCATATAATAATTTAGGGCTCATTTAGGGCTCTTGGAATATAATAATTACACATTTAAGAAAACGTTTAAACAATTTTTTATCTATTTTTACAAAAAAATACTAGAACTCAACATTTGGGAATACCGGCCCAAATTAGTCTTATAGGAGCCCTAAATTATGCGAAGAGTAAAAATGTGTTTTATGGTTTTCTTCACGTATTTTTTATAACGTTAAGGTGGCAAAACACGATATATAATCAAAAAAAGGGCTAAGAATATATCGTAAGACATTCGGTCGATGATATTTCAGGAGCCTTAAATGAGCCTGAAATTATTCAAAAGAAACGAAAATAAAATAATTTTTTGTGGTAAATTTGTTTAAACGATAATTGTTTAAACAATTCTTTCTTAAATTCAAATATTATGTTCATGGAGTCCTAAGTGAGCCTTAATATAGGACGGAAAAAGAAATTTGTTGAATTTATTTTTACTGGAATTGTTTATGCAAAAATTGTTTAAACAATTTATAAAAATTTTTCATTTTCATATTGCCAGAGCCCTAAATGAGCCCTAAATGAGCCTTAAATTATTGTGGAAAGAAATAATGCCTAAGTCGTTTATTTCTCTGTGTGCTCCTGCTAGGTTAACGTTAAGCTAGCATGACCACCGGTTTTTTTTTGTTTAAATAAAGAGCATTAAATTTGTCAATGAGGTATTAAATTAGCTCTAAATGAGCCCTAAATTCCCTATAGATTTTCAGTCCATTTTTGCAATGTGGTCCTGCCAGCTTAACGGACCTCTTCATGTCGATAGATTTGCTTTCGGCCACAGTTGATCTGCTCGTATTATTGGGAGGTCGAATTGGTGTGTTACTCGTAGACATATATAAATATTTAAAATAAACAAGTAAAAATTCTTAACCAAAAATAGGAACGTTTAAGAGTGAATATTTATTATTTAGATATCTTCTAAATGATCAAGTTCAATTTCAAATCAACAAAAATGAAAAACCGGTGTTAATTTGTGACACAATATCATAATTAAAAATGTCGAAATGAAACATTCAGAATTATTAATTGAATAATGCTACATATGCATAAGTTTTTTATTTTAATATATAATATGAGAACTAGCCATTTAAAATTTAATTACTTTAAATTTCCTATCTAATAATATTATTAAGTGAATAACCTATATACACTTTAAAATTAGAATCATAATCATCTTTTTCATATTTTAAATCAGGTTTTTAATTTCTTATAAATAAATAAATATGATGAACTAAATGGCTATTTTTCTATGTTGAAATCCCCTAAGTTTTGTAGAGTAACATTAGTTAAAAATTCTCCAATATTATATAATCATGAAGTTCCCAATAGACTGACATAAAAAAACGAATTTCTTGTCCTCAGCTGCCCGAATAATACGTTTGTTTGTTAGATTTTTTTAAAAAAATCATAATATTTATTGACTAATCATAAATGTTGCTGAATTAATTATAAAGAACCCAATGAAAAAGTCTGAAATCGAAAAAGAACCCAGTGGGCACAAGATTTGGCGGCGTCTTTACAACATCGTTAGAACATCTTTACGACAAATTTACGACATCCTATGTCCATGTCGTTTCGGTGCCTTTGCGATATCGTAAAGACAACATCAGATCATACAACTTACTCACGATATCGTAAAGAAACCTCAACGACATGTACATAGGATGTCGTACAGTTGTCGTAAAGATTTCGTAACGATGTCGTTAAAACGTCGTCAAACTTTGTGCCCACTGGGAAAGAATTTTTCTGTTGACAAATGCACCAATAATGAATTTGTTTATTAAATTTGTTAAACAAATAAAATTGATAAAAAAATAAAGAATTTTGTTGAAATTATTATGAAGTTCCTAAGTAAAAAGTTGACATTGAAAAAACGAATTTTTATATCCTCGAATGCCTGATTAATGCATGCTTTAATTAGATTTGTTTAAAAAAATCGGTAAATCCATCAACTAATTATAAATGTTGCTCAAATTGTTATAAAGTGGCTAATTGAAAGGACTGGCATTAAAAAAAAGATTTTTACTGCCGATAAATGCCCGAACAATACATTTGCTTTAAAAAAAGCATAATATTAATAAAAAAACTAGGAATTTTACTAAGATTATCATAAAGTTCCTTATTAAAAAATAATTAAAACAGAACAAAATGTTCTGTCGATAATTTCGTGACTAGTGCATTTTTTCTTTAAATTTGTTTATAATTTTAACAATGATAATCGAAAAAAATATCTTAATAATCATGTTTTTCATCGAAATTTCTCGCAGTATAACTTAAAAAAAGTAAAAATATGGAAAATCGTAGAAGACATTCTTGCAAAAAAAAATATTTTTATAAAATTTTTTATTATATAATATTGGAATTTTTTAAATAATGTGAGTCTATAAAAGCTAGGCCATTTCAACAATCTTTCTGTTATTGAGGCGCACCAAGAGTGTCAAACTTTTTATCACAGTTTTTGAAAACAAACTTCAAGTGCTTCGATAACCAAGTGGTTTGACAGTTATCATTTAGTTGGTTGGCCCGACCAGTGGCGCACAAAATTGGACCGACCGTCCGACAGTTGGCCCGACCGTGAGCCGATGGTCAATTCGCACCTGGGTAGTTGTCACAAGTTCAAAAATCGTATTCTTAAAAATGAGTTATAAAATCGTGAATAATATTCCCATTGTTAATTTAAACTAGTTTTTGAAAAGAACTGAAGGTTAACCTTAGAACAAATATTTGTTATAAAGTTAATAATTATATCATTACTTAACAGATTTTATTAAATGAGAATACACCTTAGAGATTTATAGAGAATCTTTCAAGGAACAAAATGATTCCTGCTACATCGGGATTAAATAAGAATCACAACTTTTACCTAAAGAGAAAGCAATATCATAAAATTCTAAATAAAAATTGTTAAATAAATCATTTTAACGTGAAATATTTGAATGCTCATTTTTGCACTTGAGATAACTAATGTACATCCTCAATGAAAGGGCCTCCTAAGGACGAAATCAAAATTTCAAATTATCTCGATTATAATTATTTGGGTGATACAATGTCACTTTTTATTTTAATATTGGCGCCATAAGTCGACTTTGAATAGTTTGAAAGTAAAATAATAAACTAATAAATAATAAAAATAAGTATGATCCATGTCAATTTATTACAAATTATACAGAAAAAAATCTTACATTTTTATTTTATAGAAAAATGTTGTTTCATAAATAAAGCATTATTTCGTCTTAAAACTAGATTGAAACCCATTTTTCCTAGAAATTATACTCAGCTAGACCCAAAAACGTTTTTATTGAATCTTACTTTTTAATCCATTCAATTTAAAAAATGATACGTAAAACATTATTTTGATAATAATGCGATAGTTGAAGCGTGCCTTACAGCAGGGCATTATAAGCAAGTTGCTATAATAAACATTTGGTATCTATATTCAAATATTACATAGATGATTCAAAGCACAGAAAAAACAGACAGTTAATTTAAGTGGAATATCGCACTTATTTTAAGGTATATGACAAAGAGAAGCATATGAAATCTGAAATTAGGAATCTGTTCTCACCCTTAAAGTAAGCAAACGAAAACACTGAAATACAGGTATAAAGACCTAAAATTAAGAAGATTTATAGACTGAAAAGTTATTGTAAGGTTAAGGTGACCTTTAATAAAGGACTCTTTTAGCTGGAAGTAATACACCTATTTATACTGAAATTATGGACCATCCACCCGTGATTCCTAACCTGAAAGAACATGAATTTAACAGATTTTTCTAAACCAAAAATCTCGAAAACCCACTTTTTTGTGTCAACAACACTATCCAAGCTTACCCTTCGATGATAGCTTGACAAAGAACAGTGAGCGTTCCTTGAAAACCTACTCTCTAAATATGAATCAGTATAAAATTCAATGATTCAATCAGTTCAGTAAGGATGAAGTAACTGCGAGATAAATATACTCATATTTAAGTGTTTTAAGTTTTTACTAAGATTCTTTAATTGAATGTACTAAAATATTATTTGATTATGATTGCTAAATTGACATGTGCAGTGCTGCTAACCCTCAAAACTGGTTACTTCACTGTATCAATAAGTAACCATTGACTGATTGTCAGTGACCCATTTCTAGCTATTTGAATCAGTGCAATTTCACTGATTCAGATTTAGAGAATAACGTTACACTAAACATATGAGTAGAAAGTGCAGCTTTGAGGTCCAAGGCTAAGATTAAGATACATATAAAACATATTATTCCAGGTTGCCTTCAATTTAATCTGAAAATTGTATATTAAAAGTTAGGCGCATACTTTACTTGATTTCACTCGAGAAGTTAATTTTTTTGTAAGATAAAAATCAAACGGAATTTCAAGCTTCATGATATTTAATCAGGAATCTTCGTAAGAAAAATTATTTATAATTTTTATAAAAAAATTATGTTAATCATCAATTTTATAAAACCATCGTTTTAGTTTAGAAAAACTATACTTTTACTAATAATATAACATTATTTAAGATTTTAAAATTTTACACGGATAATAATTGATACATTCCGTTATTAATTGTTGTCCGGTAAGTAAAAATTACTTTTTGTCAGAAATCGGAACCGCACCCTTGAGAAATTAAAGGGTACGGGTTCAGACCCGGACCCTTAAGAATTTAAAAGGTTCAAGTGCGGACCCGAACCCTTAAACATTTAAAGGGTAGAGGTCCGGACAGGGCCAGCGCCAAACTAAAAGGTTCCTAGCACTACATTAAAAAAATTTACAAACTGTTGGACGACCAAATGAGAGAGAATAAAGAGAAAATTAAAATTATTTCTTGAAAAAAAGATCCTACTCTATCTTCCCTCCAGTGTGAATCGAACCACAAAACTTCTGATTTCCGGTCAGCTGCTTTTCCAATTAAGCTATTAGAGGGATCAGAATAAGAACTCTTAATTCAAGAACATAACGCCAATTTTTAGATAGGTGTTAATGGTACAAGTAATTATTTAAAATTTTTTAAATTTATCTGCTATATCATCAGAGATTGTACCTTACCGACAGTAGATCAACTCTCCAAACAATGAAGGCAGAAAATCTGCACAATATCGATCAAGCTAAGAATCTTCAATAACAGAAAATGCTTAACGTCTTAATAAGACTAGATGGAAAATAATATTTTTTTAAATAAAAATGATTTCTTGAAAAAAAGATCCTACTCCATCTTCACTCCATTGGGAATCGAACCACAAAACTTCTGATTTCCGGTCAGGTGCTTTTCCAATTAAGCTATTAGAGGGATCAGAATAAGAACTCTTAATTCAAGAACATAACGCCAATTTTTAGCTAGGTGTTAATGGTACAAGTAATTATTTTAAATTTTTTTAAATTTATCTGCGAAAAACAAATTTGGGATCAAAAATAAACAATTCTCAAGTTCGACTCAAATTTTTAAAATCTAATTAATTTAGTAGAATTACATAAAAGTCAGTGCGACGGGGTTTTCGAGTCACAGACCAATAATTTGCGGTTGAAATTTAAAAATTTAAAAATTTCATTCAAATCTTGAAAATTTTATTAATTATTAATAATTATCAATCAAATCGTATTTGTAGATTTCTCAAATATATGTATTTCAAGGAATCTTTTCGGACCCGTACCCTTAAAAATTCAAAAGGTCCAGGTTCGGTCCCCCGTTCTCCGCCTTCCTAGAACTGCTGGCCCGCGCAGTTTTTCAGGGGGCAGGGCGAGAGCCGGTTGCGACTCTCGCCTCGGAAGCCTCAGAAGGGCAGTAGTGTGCAAGTATTCAGTCGATTATACAGGGTCATCAAAAAGTATTGGATCCCCCACCCCTATCAGCGAAAATATGCTATGTAAAAAATATGTTTCAGAAAAAAGTTTTAGGGGTTTAGACGAGGATTTGAATGGTCACCTTGAAGCGGACCTTTGTATTTCTAATATTATTTTTTACGAATGAAACTAAAACTATGAATCCTATCAAAAAATTATTCACAACAAATTTGTTGGTATTTTTTGTGTGAGCAACTTTTGTTTCTTAATTTTCTTTCATACACTATGTCGTTTTTCCAAAAATGAAATTGTTTATTGGTAATATTATTTTCCACGATTGAAACTAAAACTACGCATTCTGTCAAGAAATGATTATTTTGAAAAACTTGCTGTCTGGTTGGACCATCTGAAAGAATTTTTACTCGTGGTGCGCCACAAGATGTTTTCTTTCAAAAGAATTTTCAAGCGTAGTTTACTGTTATGATAAGAAATTTATAGAATTTATGTAATTCAGTCTGTTTATGGAATCCCAAGATTTAAAGAAATTCCATGAATTCCTTAAATTCCTTGAATTTCATAAATCCCGTAAATTCCATGAATTTCTTGTATTCCATGAGTTCCGCGAATTCCATGAACTCGGCGAATAAATTAAATTCCGTGAATTCCATAAATTTTTTAAATTCCATGAACTCTGGGAATTTCATGAATTCCGTGAATTCCATCAATTCCGTGAGCTCACAACATTTACGCGCATTACATGAATTCCGTGATATCCGCGTAATCCATGAGGTCCATAATCTCCGTGAATTCCACGATTTTAATAATGAATCCCATGAATTTCATGAATTCCTTGAATTCCAAGCGTCCCGCAAATTCCATGGGTTCCGCGAATTCCATGAATTCCGTGGATTACGCGAAACTCATGAATTCCTTGAATACCGTTAATCCCTTGAATACCGTTTATTCCGTAAATTTGGTGAATTCCATAAATACCATGAATTCCATCAATTCCACGAATTTCGAAGAATTCCGCAAATTAGAACAGGCTGTAAAATTGAGCGTAATATGACATCTTACAACTTATGTCTTACGCCACCAAGTTCGTGATTCATTTCGCTCTCAATCTGATAGTATTTTCCCTCGTGGTGCCTCATAAGAAGTTTCACTTTTTCTGGGGTAAACAACTTCTGTCTCATAATTTTTTTTATACCTTGTGTCGTTTTACCATTTTTCTAATTTTTTATGTTATTCTTTTTATTAAAACAAAAACTACGCATCTGATCAAAAAGGATTAATTGCAAATTCATAGCTCTTTTTTGGGCGAACAATTTTTGTGTATTAATTTTTTTCGTGATCTGAGTCGTTCTTTCAGAAATATGGAACTTTTTTTGGTGTACAATTTTTGTCTATTCATATTTTTTCGTATATTCCATAGTTTGACCGCAAAATGAAAATGTTAATTTTTCAATTTTTTATGGTTGGAACCAGAAACGTTGTAAAAATGCTGTTTAACGAACTTGATCTTCCTTATTATTTCCTGAAAACATGAACAAATTTTCAACCTAATAAAAACGACGATGACAGAAGCCAACGTAAAACAAGTTTTTTTCTGATTCACGTGGTGATAAGAAAGTAAAAAATTAACGAAATACCTACAGGCACACGGACAATAATTGCTCGACACTCCCCGAAGTTCGATAAACACAGCCTACCTTTACACTTTACAGTTTCCCTGGGCTCCCTAAGAATATTTTTTCTATGTTCAAGAATTGAATTGAAAAACAATTGAAATTAGATTATCGTTCATGTCTTACAAAAGTAAAAACAAGATTTTGTATGAAAAAAAGTTTAAAGCATGAAAAATAATTATTTTAACAATTGTTATTGGTAATGAATTTTTTTCTTACTGCTGCTTCTTACAAATTAAAAAAAATTGATTTTTTTTGTTTTGCGATAAAAAAACATTACGTATAGCTCTACTGTTTTCAATTTTGAAAATAAGTAAATAATCTTAGGACATTATTATTTGTTTCGAAAATGTTTTCTAAAAAATGGAAACAGTACACGGTAAAAAAAATTGAGCTGTGACAGGGATATTATTCCTTATTATAGCTAAACATTTAGCTGAAAACGAACGAAGGAATTTATAAAGATCCCTGGATCAGCGAAAATGAATATCCTTGACCATTTTCCATATACCAGGGATATCGTATAGTCAAACCCCTGATAAGTGTACCTATAAAAGAGATATTAAGAATAGGTGTCTCAAGGAATGGTTGGAAGAGCACCGGTGCATTATGGGAGCAGCGAAATAAAATGGCGACAGTCTAATGGGGAGCAGTGACAGTTGAGATTCACTTTGGACAATTAAACGCTTTTTACCACTTAAAATGTGCGCGATTGTTAATATTAAATGGAGTTTATGATGCAGTAATAATAATTTACA
>NC_046659.1:61296806-61299553 GCF_010883055.1 Belonocnema kinseyi
TAATAAACTTTCGAACTTAGCAATTTTGTCCAAATTCCTGATTTACGAGAACAATTTACATAAAGTAACTAAATGTGTAACTCTTCTAACTAAACCTTTTACTTAATCCAAGCGTACACTTTCTTTAAGTTTAATCTATTCTCGATTCACTCGTTCGCCTCCAAAATTTTTTTTCCGTGTAGGGTTGAAAAGCATGTATTCCGCGAAAAATGTAAGATATCACTCATATTAAAATGCAATAATTTTTCAGAAACTGTTAAGAAAAACAAAACAAAATACAATTGCAGAAGAAGTTGTTTAATTAATTTTTGTTATATAAGTTTTTGAATTTTTTATTAAAAATAGTGTTTTTTTATTTGAAATGACATCATCAGGAATATCATTTTGAATCTTAAAATGATAGACAATCCATTTTTTGCAGAAATATGATTTTTGATACGGCAACTACTTTCAATCAATAAAATTCTGACTGAATAAACAAAACTATAGTTGGCTAAAACTGTTATTAAAAAATTTTAAACTTTGCCTACGTACACTTTTTTGCAAACTTTTGTAATTCTTAAGTCACATACCTTTCTTACAAGAATAAACTATGTTATTAATGTGAACAGAAATTCACAAATAGAATGAAGAATAAGCCAACAAAAGTTATTTTCTTCTGCGAATTTCTTCTGCCTTGCACGTCAAGTCCTACGTATCTCAGGACTGAGAATTTCAAAAGGAGGGATGCAACCGATTTTAAAATCAGTGCGTGGTCATGCAAACCATGTATCAACCAGGTCACAGGTTAACAAGATTAGACAAAACTCGGCGGTATAAAAGACCAGCCCGGTGTCTCAAACATCACCCTGCTAACAGTGGTAGAAGTGAGCTTAACGGAAAAAAGTGCATAGCTCGACCAAGATGCTGCGGCTTTCTTTGGTGCTGATTCTATCAGCGGTGTGTCTCTCCGAAGGCTACCAAGATGTCCATACTGCAGACATGGACTTCCTTCACAAACAGAAAAAACTTTTCGAACTTATGTTCTTCGCTGATCAGAAAGTCCTCGCTGATTCAGAATTCTTTGAAGTTGGACGCAACTATGACGTCGGCACCAACATGGAATACTACACTGACAAGGTAATTTAATTTTTTCACATTCTCATTCTTTTCTAAGAAAATCATAGCCATTATTTTTTATAAAAAGTTTCAAGTATCTAATGCTCTAAAATGTGTTTAAACTCCTATAAGATCAAGTACATCCAACTATTTAAACGCTTGATATCTATAATCCAAAGAATTAAGATGTACTGCTGATTACCAAACACTCCTTCAGTTTCGTCAGAACAATTTTTTAATCCAACATGTTTACTATTTTCAGAGTGTGGTTAGGGAGTTCCTCTTTCGCTTCAAGGAAGGTAAACTCGATTATGGAGTGTTGTTTACACCCTACAACCTCGAAATGGTAGAAGACATGCTAGCCCTTTATCGTCTGTTTTACTGCGCCAAAGACTTCCAAACCTTCTACAAGACTGCTTGCTGGGCACGTATCCACGTGAACAAATACATGTTTGTAGATGCTTTCTATTCTGCTGTTATATACAGAACAGACTGCAAGTTCATTCGCCTACCAGCTCCTTTTGAAATCTTCCCACACCTTTACTTCGACTCTAGAATCATCCATGAGGCACACAAAGTGAAAATGACCCATGGTAAGTCTACAGAATTATTTCGAAAATCAACAATTAGCCAAGTTTTCTTAGCTTAATGAATAATCTTTTCCAGGTGGATTCTCCCACACCTACGACGTTGGCATGAAGCACGGAGTTATGCATTCTGGAGACACATACCTCATCTACTCCAACTACTCTGGTGTCTGCATGAAGCCTTATTACGACCCAGAATATAAACTATCCTACTTCTTCGAAGACGTCGGTCTTAACAGCTACTACTACTACTTCCGCATGATCTTCCCATTCTGGATCGAAACCAAGAACTATGACCTCCCCAAGGAATTCCGCGGTGAATTCTACTACTACATCCACAAGCAACTGATGTCTCGTTACTACCTTGAGCGTCTCTCCAATGACTTAGGATCTCTTAGACCATTCGACTGGTACGAAGGCAAATTCCCAGGCTTCTACTCCAACCTCATGTACCCCAACGGTGTTGCTCTCCCCAAACGTGACGAATGGTTCGGCGTCCCACCATACAAAATTGACTACTTAAAGGTAAGAATCTCACCACATCTAATAATCCTAAATCGATAGTCGTCCTAAACCTATAATAAAATTTATCTACAGAAAATCGACTTGAGAGAGAACCGCATTTTCGAAGCCATTGACTCTGGAATCGTGATTGACGAGTTTGGCAAACAATACAACATCTACACCCCCGAAGGCATCAACATCCTCGGAAACCTCATTGAAGGAAACCGAGACACCTTCAACTACAAATACTACGGATCCTACGAAATTTTGGCCAGGAACTTCTTCGATTACAACTGCGAATATACTTGCAAGAAATGGTACATTCCTGGATCTCTCCAGACCTTCAGTACTAGCATGAGAGACCCAATGTTCTACAGGATCTACGACAAGATCCTTTACTACTTCCAACGGTATGTCTGGTCTAATATATTGCAAGTTGCGATTGAGAGACAAATGTTAGCTTTTCCTGAACGTAAACCTTCATGCTTTTAGCTACAAGGAGAACCTGAAACAGTACACCCAGACTGACTTAGTCCACTCTGGCTTTAAGATCGAATC
>NC_046659.1:61299653-61302011 GCF_010883055.1 Belonocnema kinseyi
TACTATAAAAAGATTATCAAGGCTGTTGAAGGAAACGAACCCTTCACCTACAAAGAGAATTTGTTCGGTTTCCCAGACCGTCTTCTCCTGCCTAAGGGTAAAACGGAGGGTATGCAGTACAGATTCTTTTTCTACGTCTATCCATTCGAAGAGGGCAAACTCTACGACATTCCATTGATTGGAAAATGGTTTTACGACGGCAAGCCTTTCGGCTTCCCATTGGACAGACCAGTTAAACCCTGGTTCTTCACACTGCCGAATGCATACTTCAAAGACGTAGGGATCTTTCACGAAAAAGAGATGACGCAAAGCTATTAAGTCTTTTCGTACCCGACAAAAGAAATTCGTCCCAGCAAAGTAGAATCTCTAAAATATCTAGAATTTCTATAATATGAGCAATCTCCACTCTCTTCATCTAGCTTTTTCATCCTTATTGTAGCAATTACAGTTAATATACAGATACAGCCACTGTTGTTCATAAAGTAAAGACAATTTTTAATACTTCATAGAAATCTACAATACTTTTAGAGACATTTAAAGACGGCAGTTTAGTGAATCCGTTTAAATAATAATACAACTGGCATCCTATATCCTGTTTTCGTAAATTTGATTTGTGAGATTCTATTCTTGTTCGACTTATTTCACGACTGACAATAACGGACTGAAATGGTTAAGTTAAGCAAATGGATCATTGACTGAAAACAAACTTTGCAGTTGGTTATTGCACCAATGCTAAGATTACTATGTAATTTAGGGGATTTTCTTTAATAAATTAAATATTAAAACCTCCTAAATTACTATTTCTTTATTGACTTTTCCTCTTCTACATATTTAACATTCGTGGGATAGAAATCAGCATATAATCAAACTGTGAAGAACAATAGTGAAAGTGAAATGTTTTTCTTTAAGTAATTTTTTAATTCAATCGATAAATATGCATTTATTGTATACAAATCAAACATAAATAGAATATGAATGGGTGAATAATTCTTAATAAAAGTTTGTTATAATCTAGATTATAATTATATTGGTGATAGAATGCCATTTCTTATTATATTATTAACATCATTAGTCTACCTTGAATAATTTTGACATAAAATAATAAATAATGAACATAAGTAATCTATGCAAATCTATCACAAATCACATACAGAAAAAAGTCTTATTTTTTTCCGGAATAATTTTTTCTTACCATAAATGAAGCCGTTTTAAACTTAAACCTAGATATGAATCCATTTTTTGCCTTAAAACTAGATCCAACTTAATTCAAAAATGTTATTTTTTAGTCGACGATCGACTTATTCGAATGATAGATTTCAATTGAGACAGCCACAGTGACCATTTTAAAATGTAGAAAATACAATAAAATACAGAATGAGAAAATTGTAATGTAAAATTGTATTGTAAAAGTGTATAAATTGAAGCGGAAAATGAACTAATCAACCAAAATAATTTCAAAGGAGAGAGAAAAAAACTTTTTAAAGGAACAATTTACAACAAATTCAGACTGAAAAGATCTATTTGGCAACGTGGAAGTCTATACGGAAACAAGAGTCCAGAATTTCAATTATAAAATTTTGATTTATATTTGATTTAAATAGGAAATGGAATTCAAATTTTTATGATTTAAACTCTAGACCATTGCGTCCGTAGCTTTCAGCGCCTACAAACGGATCTTCTTGACTGAGGTATTATAAATAAAAATATTGCATAAATCGCCAAGAAAGTCTTATGAAATCCATAATTTTATTTGTTACGTTAACAAAGAACTCAATTTGACAGAAAAACAGGAACATTTTTAATTTACTTGTAATATACACATTTAGTTTGGATAAAGTTCCGAATACGTGAACGTGACAATTTCCTTCGCACTGCGTATACTTATGTATTTTGACGCGTTGATTATGAAAATGATAGTGAAAATTGGCGACTAGGCGATTTTCATGGTGAAATCGCGGAAAAACCATAAAAAATGTGTTTTTTTGCGTTTATCACAGGCAGTATGCAAAATCTCGCCAAATGCTTCCAATAAAAGTTGTAGGTCTTACAGAAATACACATTTTTTGTGGAATACATATTTTTGTACGAGTGATAGTTTTCGAGAAAATTAGTGATATCTCAATTTTTATGAAAAAACCCGTAAAAATCATGCTCTTTTCGTTTTCGAGTGTTAACCGTCCCCCAGTGTCAGCAACCCGTCTTATACGCGTAATTGAACCCGTTTCCTAAGTTTTTTCTGTTTCCAGTCACAGGGGTGCCTTCCCGCCCCCCCCATGACGCGTGGGAAAAGGGGAAGGGGTGTGACCTAACATTATTTCTGCGACAGTCACAGGGGTGCCTTCCCGCCCCCACGACGCT
>NC_046659.1:61302111-61305092 GCF_010883055.1 Belonocnema kinseyi
AAAAGGACAGGGGTGTGACCTTACATTGTTTCTGTGACCAGTCACAGGAGTGCATTCCCGCCCCCACGACGCGTGGGAAAAGGGGCAGGGGTGTGACCTGAGTTTTTTCTGGTTCCAGTCACAGGGGTGTCTTCCCGCCCCCCCATGACACGTTGGAAAGGGGGTCGTGTCTGAACTAAGTTATTTTTGTGACCAGTCATTGGGATGCCGGGGTTTTTTGCGTTTATCTCAGCCAATATATAAATTTTCGCAAAACGTTTTTATAAAAGTTGTAAATCTTATCGAAATACACATTTCTTATATGATACATATTTTTCTACGAGTAATAGTTTTCGAGAAAATCATAGATATATCTGATGAAATGTAACAAATTTACAAATTTCAATCCAATTAGCGGCAGGCCTTTCTCCACCATTCGCGCTCATAGTACTGAAGGGCGTGTGTTTCTTGCGTGCAATATTATTTTCGAGATTTTTCTCACTTGAGTCCTTATTAAGTGGGATGAAACATATAATATTTTTAGTTTATCTAAGATTCTCCAAGAAAGGGAAACAACTCTTCAGTGGTTGCGACAAATCGAATTAATTCCGTCTGAACGATTTTGCTCAAAACCTAAGAAGAAGATGACTCCTGTGGAGTCTGAACATGTTTGCGGATCCTTCCTTTGTTATAAAATACACAAATATCGTCACACTATTACTGTTGCAGAAAACGCGTGGTTTGAGAGGTGCCCCATTTCTGCAGCGGCCTCTCGAGAAACAGTTTCAGACCGCTTCTCATTTTGTAGAGAGGACTGCATACTTGCTCTTGACAGCAACTTCGAAGAGGATGGTCGCATCGGCGGTGTCGGTGAAATTGTTGAAATCGATGAGTGCAAAATCGATCATCGAAAATACGAGCGAGGACGTGTAGTAGAAGGATCATGGATTCTCGGAATGATCCACAGAGGACATTCCAACAACTATCGATTGAAAATCTGTCCCGATAATAAGAGAGATCAGGCTACTTTAATTGCATCAATAAAAAAACATGTAGCGGAAGGGACAGAAATTCACATCGATTGTTGGAGGGGATACATTAATCTCTAAGATCATCGATTTGTCCACAATATGTGAATCATTCCGAATAATTTGTGGATCCCGATTCCGGAGCGCACACACAAAACATCGAGTCATCTTGGCGGTGGATGCGACGACTTCTCTCACGAGAAGAAGTGCGTAAGAGCAACATTGCAGAGCATCTCTGCGAATTTTTGTGGCGGCGACGCGTAAAGAAAATAGTTGCTGATCCGTTTAAAGAATTAATTACTAACATAAAAGCATATTACCCTGGCCACTGACTATTATAAAAAAACTTATAAGGAGTATACAATCAAGACAATAAATGGAATACACTCAGAATTTCTAATTAAAATAAATTAAAATATATTTAAAAATCATAAAAGTAATAAAAAACAATTAATTATACAAGAACAAAAAATGATTTTCAAAATACTTCAACCTTCCCGTGGTGAAAAGCGTGAGTAAATACCCAACCGAAACCAATGGAGAATGCTCATTGTTTTTTTTCATAAAAATCGAGATATCACTAATTTTCTTAGAAACTATCACTCGAAGAAAAAAATGTGTTTCACAAAAAATGTGTATTTTTGTACAATTTTCAACTTTTATAAGAAATATTTTGCGAGATTTTGCATATTGGCTGAGATAAACGCAAAAAAACCATATTTTTTATGGTTTTTTCGCAATTTCATCATGAAAATCGCCGAGTCGCCAATTTTCACTATCATTTTCGTAATCAGCGTGTCGAAATATATAAGTATACGCAGTTTGAAGGAAATCGTCACGTTCAGCTATTCGGAACTACACCCATTAGTTTAAATTATTTGAAGGGTTGGGGGCATAACGACGTTAGCACCTAAACTCGAATTTTTCAGGAACTGCAAAAAAACTGTCTAACGTTAATGCATTTAATTATTTTTAAAGTATTTTCGAATAATTGCTTTACCGAGAATATTAGTCTCAATACAGCACAGCTTTACTTATCCACGGTTTTTCTAAAACGGTTAAGCAGAGAAAAATTTAGCATGTCTTAAAACATTGGTTCGATCGTTTTGAGACAAACAAGATCGGCTATATAAGAACGGTTTCGGGGGTCGCCTCGCACTAGCCTTAAGATTAAATCAGTCTGGAAACGTAAACAGTCTCTTGTAAACTGGTAGCGTGCAGGAAAACACTATAACTCTCTCGGCTACTTGATGAAGCTTCTAGTCAATTTCTTGCAAAATGCTGTCCACGTCTGTAGTCCCTTTATGAAGCTAATAGTAAATGTTCTGTGTCGAATGTCAACTAGTGGAAAGATTAGGAGTATCAATATTTTAGTCATATATGGTGCTAATAGTAATGATGTGAATTTTGTGGATATAGTAAAATGATTAATAAAATGGCTGCCTCCTCTAAAAAACCTTCGACGTAAGAAAGCTCTGCATTGTATACTTGCGTATGCTTTTTAATATCACCAGAATTTAACTAACGCTTCATCTTCATCTTCATCTTCATCATGCATATTCAAAAATATAAATTCATCCAGGTTAGTGCCATTACAACATTACTAACGATACTGATATTTACAATAACATACCTTCAGTAAACGTGAATCCGTTTCATCCCTGCACTGAGAAAAAAATGCTGTTGAAAAAATTTCCTGAACTATTCCTGGTTTCTGGCCAACCAGTACCTGTCTCGCCTGAAGACGCCTCGACAATTGTAGGCAATAGGGGCGCCAAAAGTGTCCGACTCCCCCTTAATAATTCTAGAAAAAATCAGACTCTACAATATGTTCATTTTTAAAGAATTTAATGTCTCAATTCCATATTAGGTATATACGAGGGTGGATTGATAAGTTTCCGGCCTGACCAAGAAAAACAACGTTTTTAAGAATTTTTTTTGTTTATTTCTCAACATAATCTCCTCCAAGGCTGA
>NC_046659.1:61305192-61324605 GCF_010883055.1 Belonocnema kinseyi
GAGGGAGCTCTTCTTAATATTTTGACACCAAAATCATGTCGATACACCTTACCGACTGCGAGTAAAGCCACCCACGCTTTAACTTGACAGACTGTATAACTGTTCACATAAGATATATCGTTATTGAAAAATTAATACCTTCGTCTCTATGAGAATACAATGTAAAAATCAACTTAATTGACCAAGTTACTAGAACTATCCATTCTAATCAGTGAATACCAGATATATTTTATTAAAACCTTAATATTCTTTCGATATTTAATTAAGTTCTCTAGAACACAGATTATATAAACAAAAAGTATCGTATATTTAAAGAAAATAAAATAGTTACAAGTAAAATACGAGGGTGTCCGAGTAAAAATGCTTCGACTTGAGTGCGACTTGGTTATGTCTTTAGTTCGTCTCCAAGACATTAATGCCTGGCTGCGTCTCAAAACTGAGACGAGAGCGTTGTCTTGGCTGAGATGGCTGAAACTTTTTCGCCTCATAAATGAGATTAAAATTCACGAATGAAAAATTTGTAATAATTAAATTAGTTAGTTTTAATTAAAAATTTAGAATCTGTGTGTCCTAATGAGTATAACCCTTTAAAATTTTCTTTAAAAAAATAACAATTGTAACTATCTAGAAGGATCTCCTAAGCCGTTGGAAATACGAAAAACAAACAACATTGCTTCACAAAATAAACTTTCTATGTAGCTTTCATTTGTTTGGAACGTTTTTATCCAACTTTAGATTATGTCTTAATTTCTATTTTAGGTGTAATCGATGATCAGTAATGTAATCACATTAAAAAAATGTTCCAGAAATATGGTTAATTAAGACAAATCATACAATGTCGCTTCTTTCTCAAACATATGACCTTTATCCACTAACATCAATTATTAAAACAAGCTACTTCATACAAACGAAAGCTGCATTCGAATAAATGGAATCTTCGGAAAAATGATAAATATGTTATAGAAATATAATAAAAATCTGTTATTTGTTAATACCCTGCAAAAAAATGTAATAAATGAGAAACTGCGATTAACTTTATTAAACTAAAAGATTATTAGAACAGGGAGTGCATGAAACTCAATGAGAATATATACATCCGACAACACAAATCACCCCGGATTTACATAATGTCAAAGAGCAGACAACTATCTACTGCATGGCATTTAGGTATCACTAGAGATTCACACAATGGAACCAACAAATATTATCTGCTATTATTATATTATTATCTATTATTCAGCCAGTACGAAAACACGGTAGGTCGAAGGTGATAGATATTTTATAACAAAACTACGTATATAAGGCACTGTTGAGAGTCAGTGAATGCGCTTCGTAATTAACGGAATAGTTTCATTGGGATCTACTCTTCGCGGATCATGATGGAGCGATTACTTGTGGCTACTTTGGTTGCATGCCTGTTCTTTCAAGCAACAGCCTACACAGAACCAACCTTCACGGCTGACAAATCTTTTCTTCAAAAGCAAAAAAATGTGTACGAACTATTCTGGCATGTGAACCAACCCACTGTGTATCACCCAGAACTTTACCAAGTTTCCAAGACATGGAGTATCATGGACCATATCGACGAATATACAAACAAAGTAGGTATCAAATAAGATACACAAGTTATTAACTACTTTGCACATACGCTTAAATTTTTAGTTTACTTTAACCTACAACTAGTTGCTATAATGATTTTCATTTCCTCTTTTAGTAAAACACTACATTTCTACATTCTATTCTGAATAACAATTTTTGTTTCACTGAAATAATTTTCCTTTCCCCACAAAAATCATTCTGTTATCAATAATATGCGAAATTTCAGGAAGTCGTTTACGAATTCTTAAAACTCTGGAAGAATGGTATGTTACCACGTGGAGAGTTGTTCAACCCTTGGTATCCAGATCTCCATGATGAGATGGTAGCCCTTTTCGACTTGTTTTATTTTGCAAAAAACTTCGAAACTTTCTACAACACAGCAGTCTGGGCGAGATTTAACATGAATGAGGAAATGTACAAGTACGTTTTAGCAGTTGCGATTATTCATCGTCCTGACACTAAGCATATACGTCTGCCAAACCTCTACGAAATATGGCCACATCACTTCTTTAACGAAGACGTTATTTTCCGCGCACATCGCATCAAAATGGGAGATTATGGTAAAAACCTTTGTATTTGATATTCTGGCGACAGTTTTTTTGTTGAATCATTGAATAGGTTAAACATGAAATCTCATCCGCGCTGCTTTCTTAATTAACCGACAAAAAATGTTAATTGTCTTTAACAGGAGCAGCTAAAAAAGCAATTACAGGTACACAACCCTACCTTTTGACTGCCAACTACACCGGATGGTACCTAACTCACGATCATGATTCGGAGTGGAAATTAAACCACTTCACGGAAGACATTGGCTTGAACTCTCTTTACTTCTACTTCCATCTAATGTTCCCAATGTGGATGAGCAGTGAAAAATACCATTTAGTTAAAGATTATCGTGGAGAACTGTATTACTATGTCCATAAGCAAATTATGGCCCGTTATAACATGGAACGTTTGTCTCACGATTTGATTGAGCTGGAATACATAGATTGGAATAAACCTATTGCTACTGGATATTACCCAAGCATGATCCACACCACAGGATTACCATACCCTCAACGTCTAGCTTGGTCAGATGTACCAATGCACAAATACAAATATCTTGAGGTCAGTAAGAAAATTTGTATAATCAAACTTTTTATAAGAATTGATAATGAGTATTTAAAAACGTGCTAAAATATTTAGAGAATCAACCACATAGAACCCCGAGTGAGTATGGCAATTGACAGTGGATTAGTGATGAAGAAAGATAAACACTTCGAACTCTACGAGGACGAGAATCACGACATGAACACTTTGGGAAACATGATTCAAGGAAACATGGACTCTCCATTCCGCAGATTCTACGATTCCATGGACAGACTTTCCAAAAATATACTTGGATATGGGTACGAGAGATCAACGAAATATCAAACTACACTCAGCACTCTTGACTTAAGCCTTACAAGCATGAGAGACCCTGGATTTTACCGAATCTACAAGAAGATACTCAGCTTTTTCCACAAGTATGTACCGAAAGGTTCATGTTATATCAAATTATAATCATTGTATTTTTTTTCTACAATTTTAATTATTCTTACTTAGGTATAAGTCCAACATTCCAATGTACACGCACGACCAACTAGGCTTCCCTGGGGTTAAAATTGAATCTGTTATCGTGGATAAAATGGTCACCTACCTCGACTACTTCGACTCAATGATCAGCAACGCTGTATCTGTGCACAGCCACAAGGAGGCACAATCCCTCTTCATCAAAGCTCGTCAGCAAAGACTGAACCATAAGCCTTACACATACCATATAACCGTTCACAGCGAAAAGGCCGTAAAGGGTTGGGTGCGTGTTTTCCTTGGGCCAAAATATGATATTTATGGACATGAGATTGACATGATGGACAACTGGATGAATTTCTTCCAAATGGACTATTGGACTGTGGACCGTAAGTTTTTGACTCTAAACTCTTCACTCTATAAATGCGAAACTTCAAGTTGAAATATTTGATACTGTAGATTACCAGTTTTATCTTATTTTCAGTTAAACCTGGAATAAACAAAATCGAACGCAGCAGCCACGAATCCATAATCGCTGCTCGTGATGAAATGCCAAGCACCGAATTCTACAATATGATCTTAAAAGCCATGGAAGGATCAGAAACATATAAATACTCTTCTCAGATGAGCGGTTTCCCTGACCGCATGATGTTGCCCACTGGCAAAACCGAGGGAATGTTGTTCAAACTTTTTGTCCACATCAGCCCCTATGACGAATCGAAGGTTATAAATGTTGACATGCCTGTGATTGGAGTAAAACATTTTGAATCTAAACCTTTAGGATTCCCACTGGACAGACCCATGCTCCATTACGATAAGACTGTCCCCAACATGTATTGGAAGGATGTTACTATTTTCCACAAGAATGCTGATGAATCCAATTTAACTGCTTAGGCTATGAAATATAATGTTATGTCTTTTTCACTTTGTACAGATTCTCATGCGGTTGCGTGTTATTATTTATAGTCGTTAAGCTGTTATTGTCAGGTATATTTTAAAATAAATAAGAATTTGGTTTCTAAAATTTTAAGTGTTAATTGATTGTATTCGTTCTGTATTCTTTCAACAATCTCATTCCATATTACATGAGTCATTTAAAAACTACTTAACTGAGTAAAATACTATAAAAAAATAATTTCGAGAAGTAGGTCATCTTCTCGTTTTTTATTTTTTTTATTTTTAAAGAATTATAAGCACCATATAAACGTTAAAATTAAACAAGTAACTTATGACCCTCATATAAAGGTTATGTGAATAAGAAAATAATTTTGATCGCATATTATCTCGGTGTTGTGTGGACAGCGCAATGTTCGTAATGTTTGGTAAATATTTGTCATTGGAAGATCAAATATTTAAAAAATAAAAAAAAACAGAAGAGAAAGCAAGGAAGAAAGGGAATTTGGAGGTGACTTTCTTTTTCCCCTTTTTTTATTTGGGATTTTTTTCAATTTTTTAAATAGAATTGAACAAATTTAGTATTAAAAAATTTTATATTTTATTAACTAAATGTTGATTGTCGCATCAACTACCAGGATCAGTAGCGACTGTACTATAAGTTTCATTATAAGCTGTTGGGTATCTGTGTGATAGTATTCCAAGGGACAGAAGCGTAGCTTTCTGCAAACTCATCTAGCCTTGCTTCCTGCTTTTGGGAATTGAACCCACGCCAGCATGGCTACCACAAAGCTGCAGCGTTGGAACAAAAGACAATCACGAGACCATTTGAGTCACGGTTACTACCTTAGTTTAAATTTTTCCGTCTTGACGGTATACATTTGAAAATATTAACTTTTAGTTATCTAAAGTTTTTTTATTCTCCAATCCGGAACATTAAAATTAATTTAAAAAATAATAATTTGGTTGATTTTTAATTTGAAAATAAATAATATGTTAAAGTCTATTTTTTGTTCTCAAATTGTAAGCTCTTCAAATGGAACATTATTAAACTTTTGTCTTATCGAGTTTTTGATTATTCAATTTTAAACATTTTTAATTGAACAATTTTAAGTTTTTAATTTTTGGTAAGAAATTTGTTTTAAGTTTGTCAGCTTCAAACTGAAGTTCAAACATTTGAACACTTTCATTTTGTTTCGCGATAATTGTCTACTATTGTTGAGGCATCAAATTCGAATTTATTTAAATCTTTAAACTATAGCCTTGAAATATATTGTACAATTTTTAATGCTTTATTTTGGAAGAGTTTCCAAGTTTTATGCACTGAAAATTAAAGTTATTCAAGTTAGTTTTCTAATTTCTGCTTGTGCAGTAGTATACTTTCAAATTTTAAAATTTTTTAATTAATCAATCTTAAATTTTATTTTTAATTTTATTCGTAAATGCTTCGAGTTCAGAAGAGTTCTGCTTTGATTGTTTTAATTTATGATTTAATTCAGAATACTTAAATCCTGAAATTGATGTTACGAGAATTGAAACTGAATAAAACTATTTATAGTTAGTCTCTCAAATCTGAATCGTATTCTTTTATATGTTATTCAGGCACTAACATAAAAATAATGGTCATTACCCTGTTGTAATTCTAATGTCTTTAATTTTTCAGCTTGTTAAACTTTAATTGCTTTATTTTAATTATAGGAAATATGGCTAATATCTTCTTAGATCTTAGTGGCTACCTATGATTAATTGATAATCATTAAAATTGATCAGTGTAAATAGCATATAGGTTTGCTTCAAGAATGGAGACAAACAAAATTATCTCTCGCAAAGAAAGGAATTATAATTCGATCATATTGGGATATTATTAGTCTTGCGCAATGACATCAAACATTATCGGCAGTAGCACTCTCCATTATGCTGCTAAGAAAATACGGTAGGTCGAAGGTTACAGATACTGTATAAAAAATTGTGTATATAAGGCACTGCTGGCAGTCCGTGAATGCACTTCGTAATTAACAAAGTAGTCGCATTGTTGGCTTGTCTTCGAGGATCACGATGGGAGGATTACTTGTGGCTACTCTGGCTACATGCCTCTTCCTTCAAACAACAGCTTACACAGAACTAACCTTTACGGCTGACAAAACTTTTCTTCAAAAGCAAAAAAGTATCTACGAACTTTTCTGGCACGTAAACCAACCTACTGTCTACCATCCAGAACTTTACCAAATTGCCAAGACATGGAGTATCACGGATCATATAGACGATTATACAAACAAGGTATGTCTAAAAATTATATATATAATTCTTTTAAAATTGTCTAGTTTGCTGAAACTCATCATAACTCAGACACCTCTGCTTCCATTAACAACAAGGCTCCCTCTTTAATTAAAAACATTTCTTTTGGCTATTAATAACGCGTATATTTTGAAAATCTTTTTTGTAGGATGTCGTAACCGTGTTCTTGAAACTCTGGAAAAATGGTATGTTACCTCGTGGAGAGTTATTTCACCCTTGGTATATAGATGTCCATGATGAGATGGTAGCCCTTTTCGACTTGTTCTATTTCGCAAAGGACTTTGAAACTTTCTACAATACAGCAGTCTGGGCTAGATTTAACATTAATGAGGAAATGTACAAGTACGTTTTAGTAATCGCGACAATCCATCGTCCTGACACCAAACACATTCGTCTACCAAATATTTACGAAATATGTCCTCACTACTTCTTCAACGAAGACGTACTTTTCCGCGCCCATCGCATTAAAATGGGAGATTATGGTAAAAGATGTTCGAAAAATCTTAATTACTGGTTCAGTTGAATGAATAAAACACTTGGTTAAAATCTTGACAATACTTAAATATGTTTTATTGTTAACAGGAGTAGCTAAAAAGACAGACACCGGCATGGAATCCTATCTATTGCTTGCAAACTATACAGGATGGTACCCAACTCATAATCACGATTCAGAATGGAAACTAAATTACTTTACGGAAGACATTGGCATGAACTCTCTTTACTTTTACATCCAAACAATATTCCCATCTTGGCTATCCAGCGAAAAGTACAATTTGTTAAAAGACTTTCGTGGAGAGATGTACTACTACACTCATAAGCAAATTATGGCTCGTTATTACATGGAACGTTTGTCTCACGATTTGGGTGAACTCGAATATATAGACTGGAACAAGCCTATTGTTACCGGATACTATCCAAGTATGGTTCTTCCAACAGGACTCCCATTAGCACAACGTCCAACATGGTCAGATATACCTACTTACAAATACGAATACCTCCAGGTTAGTGGAATTACATAAAAAGGTAAACTTGAGTTTGTGGATCGAATATTACAAAAATTATTTCAAATTATGTAGAGAATCAACAGCATTGAATCCCGCATTAGTATGGCAATTGACAGTGGAAGAGTCATGCAGAAAGAAAAGCATTTAAATCTCTATGAGAACGAGATGCAGGATTTGAACATTTTGGGAAACATGATCCAAGGAAATATGGATTCTCCTTTCCTTAGATTTTACGATTCCGTGGACAGACTTTCCAAAAATATACTTGGGTATGGACACGAAAGATCAACGAAATATCAAACACCACTTAGCGCTCTCGATTTAAGCATTACTAGCATGAGAGATCCTGGATTTTACCGAATATACAAAAAGATCCTCGACCATTTTCACACGTATGTATCTAAAAAAAGGTTCTACATTTTCGTTAAATTTAAGCATTGAATAATTTTTTGACAATGTTACTAAATTTTCCTTACAGGTACAAGACCAACCTACCAATGTACACATACGATCAACTGGTCTTCTCCGGTGTCAAAATAGAGTCTGTTGCTGTTGACAAACTGGTGACCTATTTCGACTACTTTGACTCAATGATCAGCAACGCTGTATCTGTCCACAGCCATAAAGAGGCTCAAGACCTTTTCATCAAGGCTCGTCAACATCGTCTCAACCACAAACCCTACACCTACCACATGACCGTAAACAGCGACAAGCCAACAAAAGGTTGGATGCATGTTTTCATCGGTCCTAAATATGATGTCCATGGACATGAGATTGATATGGTGGACAACTGGATGAACTTCTTCGAACTGGACAATTGGGTTGTTGACCGTATGTATCTCGTGTTGGTTTTTTTAATGTTTATTGCAAAACATTTGTAATGAGATATTCATGTTCTGTGCAGTGAAATCCGGCACAAACAAAATCGAACGCAGTAGTCACGAATCATTGTTCGTTTCTCGTGATGAAATGCCAAGCACCGAATTCTACAATATGATCTTGAAGTCCATGGAAGGATCAGAAACATATAAGTACTCTTCTCAGTTGCACGGTTTCCCTGACCGTATGATGTTGCCAAGAGGTAAACCCGAAGGAATGGTTTTCAAACTCTTCTTTTACATCAGCCCTTACGATGAAGCCAAGAGCATAAAGGTTGACCTTCCAGTATTTGGAACAAAATTAGTAGAAGTTAAGCCCTTCGGATTCCCTCTGGACAGACCAATGTACTATTACGATAAGACTGTTCCCAACATGTATTGGAAGGATGTTACCATTTTCCATAAGAATGCTGAAGATTTAAATGTAACAGTTTAGACCACGAAATAAATACTATATTTCCTTATAATGCCTTGCATAAATTGCATACAATTATTTATAATCGTTAATCACTTATCAGACTACCATGCTTAAATCTCCATAAATTTTGGCTGTTTAATAATAAAAATGGCTGCGTCTAGTTATCCTGAAAAATTAGGATAGTTGAAAAGGGGGATGGACTAGTCGTCCCGCAAATTCAGGACGACCTAAAAGCCAAGGTAATGAAAAATATGGGACTAGTCAACCAGAATGTCTGGACGACGAGAAACTTCGAATAGAAAAAAAAAAGATTTCGATCTACATATTTTCCATACATTTTATTTTATTGTATATCTTTTTAATCCTTTAAACCGCATAAGACAAGAAAATTCGGAAAAGCCAAGTTATTTTATAAATGCCCGAAGCTATAGTTTGACAGAAAGTCAATAAACACGTTTAAATTTGAATAGAGTAATGTGCTAAAACTTTAATCAATGTCGCAATCATGTCAAAGGGCAGACATTAAGTTATCATATGCACGGTCGGGAATCAAAAATTGTCCATATGGAGAAAATATTATCTACATCATTGCTACGAAAATATGCTGGGTCGAAGGTTACGCAGATATCACTATATATAAAAGCATAATAATTCTTATATAAAATACTACTGATTTATTTCAAGGCGTTGTCGCATTTTTAATTAGGACCATGGAGGTGCATTTGCTTGTGGCAACTTTGTCTGTATTTTTCTTCCAGCAAGCTTCAGCTTACACAGAAGCAACTTTGGTAGCTGACAAACCTTTCCTTCAAAAACAGAAGGTTATTTACGAACTCTTCTGGCATGTGGACCAACCAACCGTCTACCACCCAGAACTCAATCAAATCGCCAAATCATAAAGCATCACATATCACATAGATGACTACACAAACAAGGTATTTATCTACAAAAATAAATGGCAACAAAACAAATTAAAATGGTTCATCAATACTTTTGTTTGCAATAGATTCTATCTTCTAAGAAAAAACTTCTAAGAAGCGGACAGGGTGGTGTTCAGCAGAAGCCTGAAATAATATTCTGGTGCAATTCCCGCAAGATTGTTCAAAATTCCCGTAAAAATTGAATTTAAAAATTAATTTCTTACACAAATGTTTTTTATGATCAATTTTTTGGGGGTTTTCTATAAAAAATAGAGGTAAGAATATATACAAAAGTTCAATTCTTATTCTTCGTTTTTTTGTCCGAAAATTTGATTAAATTTATGTTTAATAGCCCCCTATTTTTAACCACAAATTTCAAATAACACGATTTTCAACCAAAAATTTTTAATAACATGATTTTTAATGCATTTAAGGACATTCTGCTAATTAAATTTCGTCTAAGAACTTTTTATCTTTAAAAAATAAACAATTGAAATATGTTAGGTACTCAGTTCGGTTAAAAAAAAACATTTATATTTTGGATATATAGGGTTTTTCTAGGGGATTTCTACGTAGTCATTTTGTAGGGCTTAAAATCGTATTTTTCTAGCAAACTTTCAAAATTATTTCAAACACCTCCTAACTTCGGAATGACAAACAAAAAACAACAAAAATGTAAGAACTTGAAACAATAAAAAGCAGATAAACTCAATATACAGCATTTTTAAATTCTGCTATTTATCAATTTTTCATTTCTTCAAAATAATGAGTTGTTCTTATTAATAAAAGGAAGTGCTTCATGTTTCAATCGTGCGAGAAAAAAAACTAATCTTGTTACTATTTCGTGAACATTCCAGTTCACTTCTTCAGGGCTAACCTGAAATTAAAGTTTAACCCTTTGCTGGTACGGTGGGGGTCAAACCGACTCAAGTTTTGTTTGCACCATTTCCCTCGCCCCCCCTTCCCCTCCACTTTAAAGGGGTTTCTAGTAACAGGATACTCTACCAGTCAGTACCGTAGAAGGTGTCGAGATTCGAATTGGATGAGAATTTGATGAGAAAGTTGGTCTGATTTAATATTCTCAGTACAGTTAATTGTGTTATAATGGTTATTTTTTATTTGATACGGATTTTCTTGTGTGTAAAAAAGTTCATGGGGATGCGACCCCAACGTACCTTGTATGTCTTTTCAAACCACCATACCAGTAGATGGTTAAGATTATCTTCTTCTTATATATACAAAGTGATATTTTTAACTTGAAACTTTCAAATATCTCGAAAAATAGGCACTCTGTGAAAAAATGTTATGAATCGAAATTTAATCACTCTCAGGAATACATACACTGGTGTTAAAATCGGGTCTCCCACACCGCCCCCTGGGGATGGGGATGGGAGCAAGTTCGAAATCTTAAATTGAAATCCCTACTTTTTATTACATATTCGGATTCTTTGGATAAAAATGCGTATGATTTGTCTGAAAAATTTTCTCGTTTCGCGATAAATGGCGCTGTAATCGACCAAATTCAATTTTTCTTCATTTTACTGTTACTGAGAATGCACGCTTACGATTCTGCAATACCCGAAATTAGTCTTAAGACAAGCTAATACGTTTAGCGTAACACCCGACTCTGATGATTCGAGGTACTCAAGGAATCATCTTTTAATTAATGTAAGTGCTCAAGATGATGACCATCGGCTTTAATGCACTTATTAATCTGTAATTCAAATGAATTTACACAACGGAGAAGTGTATCTTCTTGAATTTCAGCACATGCACTTGTAATTCGGTCAATCATATTCTCACGTCTAGTTGGGTTTTCTTTGTACACTTTGTCTTTCAGATAGCCCCACAAAAAGAAATCTGGTGAAGTAAGATCAGGCGATCTTACAGGCCAATTTATAGGACCGCCTCAAGTCTTCAAGCAATATTGGCAGTTCATCTTCCAAAATGTCTTAATATTTTGGACGATTTAAGCTGCCTTCGATAATGTGGGGACCGATCAGTTTGTTGCCAATTATTCCACACCATACGTTCACAGTTCATGGACGCTGGTGTTCGACTTCACGAAGCCACTGCGGATTTTCAATACTCCAGAGGTGCATGTTGTGTCGATTAACTACTAGGCAGTCTGATAAGTCCCTGAAAAATGAAACACGGAGACGTTTTTTTGGCCAAAGTCGGTTTTATTTTTCAACATACTCTCCTTTCAGGTCGATACAGCGAGTCCAACGATTTTCTAACTTTTTGATACCGTCCGAAAAGTACTCGATCGGAAGATCTCCAAAATACGCCTCAGTTTCAGCTATGAGCTCCTCATTTGAGTAAAAACGCTTACCAGTGAGCCATCTCTTTAGGTTAGGGAACAAGTAATAGTCGCTGGGGGCCAGGTCTTGAATACGGTGGCTAAGGAACCAACTCGAAGCCGATTTTATGCAATTTTGCTTGTGCAACTAAGCATGAATGAACAAGCGCATTGTCGTGATGATAAAGCGGTTTTTCTTCTTCAAATGCGGTCGTTTTTCGGCGATTTTGATTTTCAATCGGTCCAATAATGATGAATAGTATGCTCCGGTTATGGTTTTATCTTTTTCAAGATAGTCCACAAATATTATGCCATGTGCATCCCAAAATATGGAGGCCATAACCTTTCCGACCCATTGTTGCGTTTTTGGACGCTTCGGAGCACTTTGGCCCGGTGGAACCCACTGTCTTGCCTGTTGCGTTCACTCAGAAGTGTAGTAGTGGATCCAGGTTTCATCCATGGTTATAAATCGGCGCAAAAACTCGTTCGGCTTACGCGAAAATAATGCCAAATTCTGCTGGGAAGTTATCACACGAATTCGCTTTTGGTCCAATGTGAGCAAACGCGGCACCCATCGCGCGCAGAGCTTCTTCATGCCCAAAACTGAATGCACGATATTGCCCACACGTTCCAATGATATACCTACAGCATTAACTACCTCTCTCAATTTCACTTTGGGATCATTCAACATCATATCATGGATTTTTTCGGCATTTTCTGGTGTAATGACCTCTTTTGGCCGTCCAGATCGTTCAGCATCAACTGTGCTCGTACGGCCACAACGAAACTCGGTAAACCACTTATGAATCGTTCCAATCGACGGTGCAGAGTCCGGGTAGTACTTATCCAGCTTGGCCTTGGTCTCGGATATCGTTTTCTTGCGAAGATAGTAGTGTTTGATCAAAACTCGAAACTCAGATTTTTCCATATTAAAAAAAACTCGGAGGTTAGTCGCTTCTCAGTGCTGTAACTTGTAAATGCGTAAACATAAATGGCTGAAGTTTTGACAGGCGTCATTTGAAGGATCAAGCTCGACCAAAATGGTTCACATTAGTAAATACTAATGCCATCTCTTAGAATTTTCAGGTACTTATCAGACTGCCTAGTATTCCATGGTTCGTAAAAGACGACTCGTCAGAGAATAATATATAACGAAAAAAGTTGGGATTTTGTTGTATTCGTTCACGTTACCACTGACAAAAACCTACCCGGTTTTGGAAATTAACGCCATGAAGTTCTTGATGTAGAGATATAATATGGATTAAATTTATTACGTTTCAAAATTTTCCAATCACTGCTCTGAGACATTCCGGAATCACGAGCAGTTTCTCGTGTACTAACGTGAGGATTATTGGCCACTGTAGCTAATACAGCAATTTCATTATTTTCTCCAGTGACTGTTGTTGTACGGATCTTTTTCTTAGGTTGAACACTTCCATCGGTAGTAAATTTTGTAATAGTACGATAAAATGAAGCACGTGACACAACTCTATTTGGAAAACGTTGAGCGTAGAGATTGACAGCATTATCAAGATTTCTTCCAGCTTTTCCAACACTTTCGTAATGTTTCGATAGCCTCCGATGACCTTAAGCTTCAACAATGCCAGAGGTAAAATTTAGGAATATTCAGGAAACACTGTTAATTTAAACGTACTACTTAATAATTACTTCTCAAGAGCGGGCATAAGTTTTATAATGTTTTTCAAAATAATAATTACCAAAAAGATCCGAAGCTCTATTGCCCTTATTTTTAACCAACTTCAAAAATAAGGAGGTTCTACCTATGTTAATCGCGATGTATTTTTTTATATACGAGTTTTTATTGCACTCGTTCAGCGATTCTGTAGCGATTTGAAAAATTATTTTTTTCTGTGATCAGTCATGTCACAATGAGAATGGTGTATATTTTATTGTTAATGTATTGCAGAATCGTAAGCGTGCATTCTCAGTAACAGTAAAATGAAGAAAAATTGAATTTCGTCGATTACAGCGCCATCTATCGCGAAACGAGAAAAATGTTTTAGATAAATCATAAGCATTTTATCAAAATAATCCGAATATGCAATAAAAATAGGGGTTCCCATTTAATATTTCGACATTACCGCCACCCCACCCCCAGGGGCTGTGTGATGGAACCGATTTTAACATCATTGTATGGACTCCTCAGAGTGATTAAATTTTGATTCTTAACATTTTTTCATAGAGTACCTATTTTTCGAGATATTTGAAAGTTTCAAGTTAAAAAAATCACATTATATACTCTCTGCAATGCCTGTGATTCTCCAGAATGCCCGATATTGGAGACTGGTCGTACTTAATTGGCCAATCAAATCTTTTATTAAACCCTGGAGGACAGAAAGCCAAATCGGATTGGTATAGACCTTTTTATTTCAATTCGGAAGTTAGTGGTGCGCAAACGCCTCAGCCACGCCACCTCCCGCGAGTTCAAAATTGTCGGTCCCTTTTGAAAAACAGAGGTAAGAATGTGTGTAAACGTGCAATTTTGGAAAATAAATTTAGATGCCAAAGATGTGCCTGGTGACTAATTAATAACAGAAATAAGTGTAGAAGAATACAATTCTACTCAATTAAAAAAATGACTGCAGTATCGGAAGGAATCAACGAAGGGAATAAAGAATGAATTAGTTGCAGGTGCGAGGTTACATGCCTTTACCCATTTATCTGATATTTTGCATTGATCACTGTTTCTAACGTGTTCTTTTGTGCTTCTGTCATCAATTTCTTCTTTTCTAAACTTCTGACATGGCATTGGATAGTTTATAAAATAAAAATTACACTTTTTCTAGTATGCTTTCCTACGGCTGCCACTTCTACAAAGACCGTAGCAGCATCGTTTATGAGCTCCGACTCCTTTTTTGCACAATATTTCTTGTAATATCGGATTGATTCATTTCCGTTTACTCATTGACACAAGTACCTCTCGCGTTAATTGAAAAATAATTTTTTTATCACAACCACACTAGATTCGTCAATAGGGACCAAAAATTGAATGGAAGTACAATTTTTTTTTGAGCATGCGTTCTCAAAAGTAATTGAAATGAAAAGGTATATATTCGTATTATATCAATTGTCCTTATTGATGTCATCAGGGTATTTAAGATTTAGATTGGATTTTCTATGTTTTCTTGGAACAATATTGTATGTTTTTGCGATAACAGTCGTTTTATCAAATAAAATGTTATGTCCTGTTTGTATTTGATACTCAGCTACTGTTGATTGCGTGAAATGTTGCCCCTTCGTTTTTTAGTATTTTTATCATGTGTAGTTCAGTGATATTCTAAAGATTTTTTTAAATCTAGTTAGAAAAAAATTGTGAAAATTTAAAATAAAATTTCTATATTTATAGCAAATAAAATAATAAAATCTCATGCTGGACTTTTTAATTATTGCGAACTTGAAAAAATAATTAAAGGCAATATATGGATATTCAAAATATTGTTCAAGCTGAGCTAAAGAAATTAAACAAGAAATATATAATTCAGTATATTTTTCATTTTTGGAACTCTCATCTACTTTTATGTTATTTTTTTTGCTTGTATAAGGTTTCAAAACATTCAAAATCATTTTTAAAGTTACCTAAAAAAATTATGTTAAAACACATATTTTGTTATATTTGTTTCCTTTTTGTTTTTGATTCCTTATACTTGTTTATTTATAGATTGTGTATACAAGGCCGGTACCAACAAAAAAATTGTCAGTAGCGGTAAAAAAATTGTCGGTTCCGGTAAAAAAAATTACCGGTACCGACAATTTTTTCCCGGTTTTCTTAAAAGCATATATCTAGCAAGGTAGCGACAAGCGCGCATATTCATGGAATTCATGGAATTCATGAAATTCAAGGAATTTATGCAATTCAAGGAATTCCCGCAATTCAATGAATTCACGGAATTCAATGAATTCACGGAATTTCAAGAATGCATGCAATTCAAGGAATTCTTGAATTTCAATGAATTCATGACATTCAAGGAATTTATGCAAATTCAATGAATTCATGACATTCAAAGAATTTATGCAATTTCAATGAATTCATGACATTCAAGGAATTTATGCAATTTAAGGAACGTAGTAGCTAGCCTATCGGTGCCGGTAAGATTGTTAGTTGCCGCTGCTGGCAAGATTGCATGTTGCCGGCTTTTTTCCTTTTCCTTATTTTACATGTTTATTTCAAATTGTATATTGCGACCTTAAATTATTTCTTGGACCACTCATTAGAGTGCCTTTCCGCCCTTGCATGGCGTTGGAAAAGGGGTAGGGGTGCGACCTTACATTATTTCTCTGACCAGTCACAGGGGTGCCTTCCCGCTTCCACGTGGCGTTGG
The DNA here is from genome assembly GCF_010883055.1 of Belonocnema kinseyi. Lineage (NCBI taxonomy): Eukaryota > Metazoa > Arthropoda > Insecta > Hymenoptera > Cynipidae > Belonocnema > Belonocnema kinseyi. The sequence goes on from NC_046659.1 coordinate 61,321,391, forward strand.
AAAAGAAGTATGGGTGTGACTTTCAATTATTTCTTTGACCACTCATAAAGGTGACTTTTCGCCCTTACTCGGCTTTGGAGAAGGGTAGGGGTGCGTCCTTACATTTTTTCTGTGACCAGTGACTAGGGTGCCTTTCCGCCCCACGTGTCGTTGGAAAAGAGGTAGGGGAGCGACCTTACATTATTTCTATAACCAGTGACAGAGGTAACTTCCAGCCCCCACGTGGCGTTGGAAAAGGTGTAGGGGTGCGACCTTACATTATTTCTGTGACCAGTCACAAGGAAGCCTTTCGCCCCAAGGGGCGTTGGAAAATAAGTAGGGTTGCGATCTTACATTATTTCTGTGACCAGTCACTAGGGTGCCTTCCCGCCCCACGTGGCGTTGGAAAAGGTGTAAAGTTGCGACCTTAAATTATTTCTTTGACCAGTCACAGTGTTGCCTCCCCCACACAAGACGTTAGAAAGGGGAGGTGTGCAACCTTACATTATTTCTGCAACTAGATATAGGACTGCCTTCCCGCCCCCACGAGATGTCAGAAGGGGTAGGGGTGCAACCAAAATTGTTTCGTTAAACGCATCAAAAGCCAAAAACTATCAAAATAACTCTTCAATTACATGGCCTTGCTCTAAAATGCGTGAAAATCCCTTTCGTATGCTTGAAATATGCTTTTTGCCGGTACAGATAGTGTATATAAACTTCGTAAATAAAAAACGTAATTTTTTATTTTTTAACACTAAAAATTATACTTGCAGGTGTTTTCATGTCCAGGTTTCTAATCAGCGCATCAACATAAGTACATCAAATTACAATTTAAAAAAAAAATGTTAATGAAAAGGAAAAAAAGCCGGCAACAGGCAATCTTGCCGTCACCAGCAACTAACAATCTTGCCGGTTCCGGCAGGCTAGCCACTACTTTCCTTAAATTGCATGAATTCCTTGGATGCCTGAAATGCTAAAAATATGCTTTCTAAAAAAACAGGTAAAAAAATTGTCGTTACTGGTAATTTTTTTTACCGGTACCGACAATTTGTGTTACCGGTACCGACAGTGTCTACGCCTCGTATTTATACAAGAGTGTTTTGATAATTAGAAACCTCTCAAAAATTCAAAATATGATTTTTTTAAATACAAAAATTTGTATGGTAAAAATTTGCTGCATTTACATTTTTTATTCTCTAAACATATCACATTTTTTAGCAAATCACTATTTAAAAATTCCTCAATGTAACAGAAACGTCTTAGATGGTGCAATGTTTTAAAAAAACTTCAGAAACACTGTTTTATCCCCTAAAACAATACAAAAAAGTAACAACTATGAAAACAATTATGAAAATAATACTTTTCCGAAAACCAACTAGACATAGATTTCGAATTTTTTCTACAAGTTCTTTCTCTTTAGATGCAAATTCGGTTACCACAACTACTCTTTCTTATTATAAAGATCATATTTTATCAGGGTTGCTACAAAATCCCAATTTCGAAATTCCCTGTCTTTTCCCTGACCATTATAAATTTCTCTTTCATGTGCAAAGGAAACCTTACTCCTAGATAAGTTAGGAGATCGGTAATAACGAAATTGCAAAAAAAATGTTTATTACTAAATTTATCTGAAACACTTTTAGTGAGAACAAAAGGCTTTCAGATTTTATAAACTTCAACTTTAATTTATAGAAAATTCTCTGAAACTTTCAGGTTTTCACTTATATTCCCTGACTTTCCAGAATTTTGTGGCCTATAGCAATCCTGACCGATACCAAGAACCTAGTATATTTTTTCGTTTTCAAAACTCTCAAGTTTCCTGATCTGTAGCAACCCTGAATTATCATTCTGAATCGTTTGAACACTCCAAAGGTATTTTGTAATTTTTTGTACATTTGCTGCATGAATAAATTTGTTGTACTTCTCACTTTTCACGCTTTTCCCAAACGCTGGACACCCTATGACAGTTTATATTCCGCTTACAATGTAAAAAAACTTGACGTTCTAATAACGGTATCTATATCTATAAAAGCTGTATTATTTTAGGAATTCGTAAACGAATATATAAAATTCTGGAAAAATGGAATCCTACCCCGTGGAGAGCTGTTCTCGCCCTGGTTGGTATCTGGATATCCGGGCTGAGATGATTTCTCTCTTCGACTTGTTCTATTTTGCAAAAGACTTTGAAACTTTCTAAAAAACCGCAGTATGGGCGAGATTTAACGTGAATGAGCAAATGTTTCAATATGTTTTATTCATAGCAACTCTTCACCGTCCTGATACCAAAGAAATTCGTTTACCAAACCTTTTGGAAATAATACCATACTACTTTTTCAACGATGATGTCATGTTCCGTGCACAACGCATCCAGATGGGAGATGTTGGTAAGATGTTATATGTTGAATATTAAATGTTTGTTTACACGGAAAAAAAGTTTTTCAAAGTTTACGGAATCAATTCAAGAATATCGGATATGGAAGACACTTTAGTGAAAAATAAACAGGTCTCATTATAGGATTTGATGAATTATTTTATTAAAGTGTGTAGAAAACTTAATGGAGCCTGTATAAAAGTTCTAAAAAATCAAAGGTGGAACAGATACAAAAAAATTAGTTTTGATATTATTATTAACACACTTAATTTATAACACAACTACACACGCCATCACTTATTGTCACTAACGGACGCACTAAAGGACTAACCGACTGATACTTTTTAATTAAACTTGGGTATAATATTTAAAAAAATATCCATTAAATTTTATAGAACCAATCCTATAGTAGAGGATACGATGGGTAGTTTAATAAAAGTAGAAATCGTCTTTGTCTTACATTCCGTTTAACTATGCAACGAAATGTGTAACAAAGTCTATATAGAGGAAATCTCGAAACTATAGAGAACAGTTCTATAAAATGATAAAATGATAAAATGATTATAATCACTACACTGTTTATAATCGCACGCTATGAAAATATTTATTTGCCCCGGGGGTTCGACGAACCCTATATATTTCGCATTCCTAATTCCTAACGCCTAAAGCCTCTCGGCTAACCTAGCTGGAATTATTACCAAAAAAATCTGAAATATAACCGAAAGCTGTGCACGGCCGTCTGCAAATTTCTGTGAACAATTCTATAAAAAATATTGCTACGCTTACAATAATATAGGTACTTAGATTTTAGATTTTGGAAATATTACAAATTATTATTGTATATTTGATGTGATTAAACAAGATT
>NC_046659.1:61324705-61325721 GCF_010883055.1 Belonocnema kinseyi
AAACGATCAAAAGAAAATTTTTAGGATATTAGTTTACCTATCACTCATGATTTTAGTTTCATTTCTTTTAACTCCTGCTAGCCCAACACAGAGAGGGGTGAGGTTAGGAAGAATTGAGCAAAGAAGACAACGACTCACAGACACACGTTAAACACATTTAAATAAATGACATAAGACCAAGAATACGTGTCACAATCAGGATTTATTAACTGGCATGGGATGCCGCACAACGTTCAAATAAGCCCCCAAAGAAAACCCATAAAACATACTCTTGAATAACCTGTAAAGTCATTTGAGGCTACCACCATCTTGGATTGTCGTACACAAATCGCTTAGTCATTTAATTAACGACCTTCCAACATTGTTGTCCATTAATGACCTGTGAAGTCATTTAAAGTTACCACCATCTTGGATTGTCATACGTGAGTGAGCTTCCCGTCACACAGACCGAAAATCCTACGCCCCAACTAGTCCCCTAAGACTAGCCGTTCTAACGACCTTCCAATATGGCGCTCCATTCCTGACAAGAAAGGTCATTGAAGGTTGCCGCCATCTTGGACGATCATACTTGTCAATAACGAGCACTCAACCACGACCCAATTCAGATAAATTTTCAATAAAAGCACTTCCCGTGTTAACCTGTCAAAATTACATCCCCACCACACTGAAGCTCCCGACCACACACTGATTTTATGAAGACGAAATGGAGTCACATTCCTTTACTTTCCTCCTTGCGTTTTCCTGAATTGAGGCTTTACGCCTAAACTAATTTATTTAGCCGGAATGGCTGGCTCCACGACTATTCCCTTAAAAGCTTGTTACTCCAAATCGGATCTCAATTACCACGCCCAATCGAATATCAGATCTTTCACAATTATTTCTTTTCTCGTCTCTTGGCGTCGTTTACTTATACAGAATTGTGGGTCCGGATGCAATAAGGGCACATAAAATTTTTTCGTGCGAAAACGAAGTCCCCTGGAGGCTTTAGAAAAAATTATCGAATTTTAATTTTCAAA
>NC_046659.1:61325821-61340889 GCF_010883055.1 Belonocnema kinseyi
ATTCAAAAATTCCAAAAACTGACGTACAGAGCACGAGTTGAAGTGAAAAACGGATTAAAATCAACTTTTTCAAAAAAGTAAGTTTTTTGGCTTTAATTTTTATACTAAAAAAGTTACAACTTTTTGTCTTAAGAAAAAAAGATGCGCAACAAAATTTTACATCCATATATATCTTTTGAAAATTAAAATTCGAAAATTTTTTCTAAAGCCTCCAGGGGACTTCGTTTTCGCACGAAAAAATTTTATGTGCCCTTATTGCATCCGGACCCACAATTATCCTTAGGTGTGCCGTACGATGGTCGAACACAGAGTGAGATTAACGACGCCGAGACCAGAATTGGTTCACGACTACCTAGTCGTGGATATTAATTGTCGACTGTGTGTGTGTGTGTGTGTGGGTGTCGTATTGTGGTGGTCAAGCCCACCGGCCCGAAGAGTATCTAGTGAACAGAAATACAAAAAGTACGACGTAGTTAGTGATGATTTGTTATTATTCATTTCACTACGCCCCCCCCCCCCCCCCCCCCCCCCCCCCCCCCAGTCTAGTGACAGCTATGAGGCTCGTTACAGTATCTAAGCCTCAACAGGATTTCCAAGGCAACAGGCCATTCCCATTGAGGATTCTGTCCTATGACAGGACCGAAGGATGTCTACTCGACCAGGTACGGCTCACCAAAAATAAATTAGATCCTTAACCAAGCCGAATGGGCGCGATAATTAAAACAATTTGGGCGTGATATATTATATCACGTCACAACTGCCCACCTCTTAGATGAGGCATCACCGGGCCGAGCAAGTACCCCCCATCCCCCCTTCAAGTGCCAACACTGAGATCCAGACTGGTGGGTTACTAATACTATTCGTAAATTAATTATTTATACCTTAATCTAGTTATTTCAGCATCCAATCAATTCATCCTATTAAGATAATAGAAAAGGAAAAGAGCATTAACTGTTTTTGCACTCGTTAATCCTTATTTAAATAACGTTGAGTACTAAATACCTGAGGACAGGGCTGGTGAATGAATATAAACGTGGACCAATCGATTACATAAACTGATACTGAGATTTAATATCCGGGGGTTGAGCCACCCCGATGGCTTACAGAAGATAATAGAAAAAAATATAGTAATATTTATAATATCGTATTCAAGGGTTAACACTGCCCGAATAATAAAACAAAACTAAACAAACTAAGGAATAAACTAGCCTGAATCGGTGAACATGCTTCCGCTTACTGCTGTCCCTACCTGGCTTCACGCCTGGCCTATTGCGGGTGGAGCCTCGGACAGTAGTTATATTTATGGTCCATCAATCCGCATTTGGCGCATGGCTTAGCAGCGTTCTTGCCCCAATACGAGGGGGTGAGCACCCTTCTAAAAGTTGGGTCCACCTTCAGCCTTCTCCACACCCTATGGAGCAATGGATTTGTCGCTGGGGGAGACTCCACTTCCGGCGGCACCACCGGCCCCTCCGCCTGGGCTGCCCTGTGTTGAGGCTGTGTTGAGGCGCTGTTGCTCCCCCTCCCGACTGCTTCAATAGGTGCGTTGCCACCAGGCCGGGAACTTGCCCCCGATTCCAAATCTGACCCAGAACTTAATTCCGAATCGGATTCCCGCGCGTGAACCTCTACGGGGTCAATCACGCCCCGAGCGTATAGCTCCTCCAGACGGATGCCGCTTTCGTCGTGAAGCCCGCCCAAGTACTCCCTATACTTGAGTTGCTGCTCCTCGGACCGCGGTTCAAGAAGGTGGCACGACTCCCCGAGCTTTTTAAAAATGTGCAACCCTCTCTCCATTCTCACAATGGCCCGCCCGTCCTCCAGGCGCCAGCCCACCATTTCGTCTCTGAAACCTCTCTGAAGGAACATCTGAAATTAAAATTTTCTTATTCTAACTATCCTGAAAGAAGCCTAGTCTACTGACTAACTACCGAACTTTCTGACATATAATGCTAATGTATCTTAATCTATTTGGGTTGCCTTATAATTAGGACGAGTAGGGCCGATTCCGAAGTTTCTTGCGGCTCGGGTCCTCGTCGACCTCTGGATCCGCCCATCGTTTACGGTTAGGCTCCGCGACCTACACCATTTCTTCCCCCGATTCGTCCGATGCTACCCATTCTCCTTCCCCTTCCGAGTCATGGATTTCGAGAAGTTCCCTATCTAAGGCCGCTACCTCCTCCGGCGTCAGTTCCTCATCCTCCGGTTGATCTGGGTCCACGTACTTGAACAACTTAGAAACGTGATATCTCCCCTTTAAACCCCCCTCTTGTGATGCTAACTCATAAACGCCGTGTGAGCAAACCTTTACTACTACGTAAGGCCCTCAAATGGTTTCACCAACTTACTCGAGACTTTTTGACTCTTTCTGGAGTAGAAATGTGCCGGTTTCTTAACCAGGTCGCCTATTCTGAATGAGACGTCTCTGCGACCCCGGTTATAATATTTGGATTTAGGAATGCCGGAGTACATCGTGTAGTACTGTGCACTGACGTGTTATACGCGAACATGAATTCTTTCAAGTGTACATCCCATTCCCGGTGATCTTGCTTCACGAATGAGACTATCATAGTCTTAAGGACTCGATTAGTCCTCTCAACCGGATTCGCCTGGGTATGCTATACCGGGCTAAACGATCGGTGGATATTATATTCCCTAGCCATTTCGTTCAATGCGTTGTTCGCGTACTCACTGCCCCTATCCGAATGAAATACTTCCGGTGTGCGCCAACGAATAATAATTAAATCCTCAAAAGTATTGTTGATGTTGGCTGCATTCGCCTTTTTTAGAGGGGCTACTTCCATCCATTTAGTAAAAAGGTCCTGGTATACAACCAGATACTCATTACCTTTCTTACTTCTTGGGAATGGGCCCATTACGTCCGTGACCACTACAGCCCACGGCTCTTGAACTAGGCGATGACCCATCAACCCCTTCGGACCTGACTGGTCCGATTTGGTCAATTGACAAGTCTCACACCTGTTAATGAAGGTGCTGATGTCCTTGAACATCCCCGGACAATAGTAGCGCAACTTGCTCTATAGAAGGTCTTTTCAATGCTCATATAACCGAGTTCAGGGTTTTCATGCACCTCTCTCATCACTTCATTTCTCTGATCATGTGGTATGACCAGTTCCAAGGCATCTACGTCATCCAGGATATCTTCCAGTAGGGGGTTGTTTTGATATCGATATAACCGACCATCAACTACCTTCCAACTTCTATAATTAGTTGGAGTGTTTATAACCGCCTGACGGCACCTCTCTGGTTTCAGCATGGCCAACTGAAGATTCTCCTCTTCCTCGTAGAACCGCGAAAGCGCGTCTGGAACATGGTGCATCGCCCCCTTCCTATGCACTACATCGAAATCATACTCCAAAAGATCGAGTGGCCATCTAGCCAATCTACCAGTTGGGTTCCGAAGGTTGCAGAGCCATCTTAAGCTGCTATGGTCGGTAATGACTGTAAAATGATACCCCTCCAAGAAGTACCTGAATTTCTTGATCGCCCAGACTACAAATAGGCATTCTCGATACGCCAGAATTGGTGGTGAGATTAATGCCTTTTTGATTGTCTGGAACGCCTCCTCCTGTTCTTCACCCCAAATGAACGCCTGATTTTTCTTAGTTAAGCGTGTTAAAGGTTCACAAATCCTGGCATAGACCCTAAATGAAACGTCTATACCAAAATGCTGCTCCTATGAATCGGCGGACTTGTCGTAATCTAGTCGGTCGAGGGCATTCCAATATTGACCGTAATTTATCCTCGTCGACGTTGAGACCAGTCTGATTCACTACAAAACCCAGATATTGGACCTGTAGTTTACAAAAGTCGCATTTATCAGGGTTGAGAGTCAACCCAGCTTCCTGAACCCGTTTGATGGTTTTCTCTAACCAATAGAGATGTTCTTCGAATGACTTAGTTACGACTATTATGTCGTTCAAGTGCGCGAACACCTTGCTCTCATTGGTCAGGGGAATCTACTGATATGCCTTATTTAGGTCAAGTGTCGAAATATGTCGAGCTGAGCTCGATAATATCATTATCAATAAGTTTCTGGGCTTCACTTAGTAGAGCTGCAAGAAACCTTTGGTGACATGCGATAGTTCCTTTGTCTAATTGGAGAACTTCCCTGAGTGTCGATCGTATGCTCGACAAACTTGGCCGCGGGAAGTTTCTCCGGAGGCGAAGGAAGCCGATTTAGAAATAAATTGAGTTCTTCCCTTTCCCCTTCCGACAAGGTGGCAATTCCTTTGCAAGTCTCGGGCTCGCCTTCGTCCACCACCCCACAAGAAAACTTTATGAGTGGCTCGTCAGCCAGGTCTGGTATTATTCTAACGGCTACCTCGCGGGTCATACCTCCCAAACCGATGGGGATTGAAGCTACACCCATGATGAACTCTAAGGTACCATTTGCCATCATGACCGCGCCCCTCCCACTCAAGTTGATTTTAATATTACCCGCTTTAGCAATTTCTAGCCCATTCGCTCCCATTAAAGTGTTCGTTGATCCTGTGTCCACCAATGAAAGACATGCTTTACCGCCTAACACGACGTCAATATAGGGTCGTGCGGCTTTACATTTATTTAGATTAGGGCTGAACGGTGAACCAGAATTATAAACACCTTCATCCAGATCGTTCACGATCTGTGATTCACTTATCTCCGATTCTTCTGAGTCCTGGCTTAATTGATTGAAGTCGCGATCGACTCTAGAATTTGAATTTAATTAACCAGAGTTGTCCTTAACTCGAGGATTTAAGTTGAATTGATGTGAGTTTTCGCAACTCCTGATGCTTCTATATTGAGGTGGTACAGCTCATCCGTGGCAGTGTCTAGTGTATCCCGCCCATATGACTGGTTGTCTGAGCTGTGTTGACATTGATAGGTGATTGAATCGGCCCTGTTACTCATAGCTTGGGTCTGCTTAGGTATAAAGGGAGCAGCATCGACCCGAATTTTGCTCTCCCTTATTGATTTCCCTGGCAATATGCCGAGTCACAAGTACTTTTTAATTGATCCGCCTTGCCACAGTTATGACAAAACTTACGCCACCTAGTTGGACACTTCTTCTAATGATGATCATCACCATTGCAATTGAAACAAGGTGGTTCCTGTTTAGGCTGGATCCAGGACTTCCGATTTCTACCTGGAGACCTATCCCTAGGGGACCCTTTTGATTCTTCGAAGTCTTTATGCTCGTCCGACTTTGACTTCCTATTCTCGGATTGCTGCCTATTTTACTCGACTTATCCGAAGCTGATGGGTCCTTTTTGCCGGCCGAGTCTCTCTTATCTCGAACCATTACCAAGTCGAAAAGGACTCTTGCTAGTTTATCAATAGCTGTGTCGGAGTTAGCCTCTTTAACTGCACTTCCGCCTGAGCCTTTCTTCATTGGCGTATAGGCAAACTCAGGGAAGAATGACTCCTCTCGCTTAGTAGGTTGCCTATCATTGTCCATTGGACTTAGCGTTCTCTCTGCGTCAGCTGCCAGAAACGCCAATCCATTGTAGTCAAAGAATTCGTGACGCCTGACCTACCGTTTAATATCGGAACGTAAGTTAGTATACGCCCGATCCATTTGCTCTTAAAGAGTCACGGGCCTCGAGAACCTTCGATATAGGCCCTGGATACAGATGAGATAATTGGATGTCAATTCATCCTTTCCTTGATATCTCTTAGCCACCTGTTCGTCCAGCTTCCACTGATAATGAATATTGCCAAACTAGGCCCGAAAGGCGGCTTTAAATTCTGCAGGTGAGCCATGCCCATCGGTTCATACTGAACCATTCGGCCGGTAGGTCGTCCAGTAGAAATGGCATAGCAGTCAGCGACCTTCCCCTTCGAATTCCCGAGTGCCCGGGCCATACGACTCGTACGGCGGGCTTTGAGCAAACTGTTGGAAGGCTTGATTTGGGTAACACCCCCCTGCTGAAGCGATTGCACCATAAATAGGGGTGCTATTTGAAATTGGGGGGTTTGTAATACCTCATTGATGAGTGGGCGTATTCGCGATACCCGGCCTAGTATGCGACACGGGTCCAACTATACCCTGCGAATTGCTCCGGCCTAGTACGCGACACGCTTGCATTATCTGATGGCACGCTGACTTGTGGTGGCTCCCCCTTTATACGCGAGCCATCCAATTCACCCTGTTCACAGTTACTAAAGTTATGCCCCGTTGCGTTCATCACTCGCCCGGGTCCTGTGGTTTTTGGTATGGCTTCTAACCTATGTGGGATGGCTTCTGTCCTGGTTGCACCAAAATTTTCAGCCCTGAAATTCTTGGTAGGGGTGTTTTCTATTGGGACATCATACTGAAGATTACCCTCAAAGTTCGGTGCCGCATAGGGCTGATTAGCCGCCCGGATGCGTGACTCACACGCGGATTCATGTTCACGCGACGACGTTCGGTACCTATAACTAGAACTCATGTTATTCGTATTGGACCCAACCGTGGTAAAAATCAGGGTGCTGCTGCCGCTAACCGTCGTAGTGACAGTGCTTGATATGAGATTTGCGATTCTTACTGTAGGGATATACTTATCTGGAACTGACGAATAATATGGCGGATGGGGGTGATTAGTCACATTATTAGCAACTTTTCTATGTTTAGGATCATTAGTGGCTAGGTGTTCGTTGTTAGGGCTTGAGACGCCTGACCAAAAATCGGGCCTCATCACTAGACTGAGGGTGGTTTCTTTAAACCTCTCGAAAAGTTCAGCTGTGTCCTCGACCGCATCCGCAGTGTCCCTTAATTGGGCTAAAATTTCGACGGGGTCAATTTTGAAAATTTATTTTCTTCTTTAATATCTTCGCTGGACCAACGGATACCCGACATTGGATTGAGGTACCTCAAATTCCGAATTTTCCAACATTTTGCTTGAATATAATGGAAAATGCCTACCGCTATTTTCCATCCTTATTTAATCAGGAAGGGTCAGAAAATGTCTACCGCAATTTTCTTTTACTTATTTAATTAGCACAATCAAATTCTTCCAATAGTTTTATTCAATCTTCTAAAATTAAATAATGAATTCGTCATACGACGCAAGCTCAAACTTTCATAATTGAGCGTGAGTCCCATGAGAGCAACGGCAAAAGTTGATATTACTCTTCTTATTACTAAATTCAAGCTGTTCAAACTTTTATCACGTCTGATTGAACAGTGCGGTGAAACCTCAGCGATGACTCATCAAAATCGCTGCGACTTCATTTATGTCACTACGATTCCTTTAAGTTTCAATAAACCCCGATTTCTGACCAATGAGTGAATAGGATACTATTAATTTACATCCAAACAATTAGAGTTTTTAAATTGTTTGAATTTTTGACTGGTTGAAGTTTCCTCATTTAATCAATTAAACGTTCATCATTTAATTAGTTTTTGCAATAAATTGAATTTTATCTATTTATTTCAATTAATTTTCACTCAATCAAGATTTCTTTGTTTAGTTATTTAAACTTCAATCACTCAATCGATTTTCGAACAATTGAATCACATTCACTCAGTTAATTTGTAATTAATTAAACTGCCAAGTATTCAACTAATTTTCAATGGATTAACCTTTAATTTTAGGCTGCCAGGCTATTGGCTATTGCTAGGCCAATTAGTTAAGTCTTAAAACGAATGGGAGTTACTAAATTGCCTGAAGGGCGCCAGATCGTTTATAAATTTCCTAAACTCCCCTAAACGATCAAAAGAAAATTTTTAGGATATTAGTTTACCTATCACTCATGATTTTAGTTTCATTTCTTTTAACTCCTGCTAGCCCAACACAGAGAGGGGTGAGATTAGGAACAATTGAGCAAGGAAGACAACGACTCAAAGACACACGTTAAACACATTTAAATAAATGACATAAGACCAAGAATACGGGTCACAATCAGGATTTATTAACTGGCATGGAATGCCTCACAACGTTCAAATAAGCCCGCAAAGAAAACCCATTAAGCATACTCTTACAGGACTGTATCATTGTCCAACCGTGAATGACGACCTTCCAAAGTTGTGGTCCATGAATAACCTGTAAAGTCATTTGAGGCTACGAGCATCTGGGATTGTCGTACACAAATCGCTTAGTCATTTAATTAAGGACCTTCCAACATTGTGGTCCATTAATGACCTGTGAAGTCATTTGAAGTTACCACCATCTTGGATTGTCGTACGTGAGTTACCAATGCGTAAATTAAACAGAAGCTCTCCGGATTTTCACCTAAAGGTCTGGGTTTGATTCTTGCTAGAAGCATTTTGCGATTTTTTCTTAAATCAAGATTTTTGTCTATTGCAATTAACTATTCAGTTATTTCAATAAAATCTAAATTATCATTTAAAAAATGTGTTAGATACTACAAAATGAGTTTTTCCAACGTTTATCACTTGTTCAATTATATGCAAACAATATTCCAATTTTTTAATAAAAATAGTAAACGTTAAAGAAACTAATTTTTTAAATAAATATTTTGTCATCATGGAAATAAATTTAATAATTAAGTCTAAATAACTCTATATTTTATTCTTGATATTTCAGAAATTGTATAAAACTCTGCCCAGTTATCGCTTATATCTGTGGCTTTTAATTAGTTCCATAAACTTTAAAAAACTTACATTTTCGTGTATGACTAGTGAATACATTAGTACTTTCTTTTATATTTTATAAAAGAAATATCCCTACTGATTGCAGGATTCATACAAATTTTTTAAACAGTAGTAGGTAACAAACCAGCGACTACTACAAACTATGTGTTGCTCGCCAACTACACAGGATGGCACGTAACGCATGACCACGATATGGAGTGAAAATTAAACTATTTCACAGAGGATATCAGCATGAATACGTTTTACTTTTATATTAACGTAATGTACCCACCATGGATGAAAAGCGAAAAATACAACTTGTTCAAGGATGTTCGTGGATAATCATACTACTTCTTGCATAAACATATTATGGCTCGTTACTATCTGGAACGTTTGTCCAGCGACTTAGATGAAGTAGAATATATAGATTGGGACAAACCCATTGTGGCTGGATATTACCCAAGCATGGTTCATCCCACAGGACAATCGTACCAACAACGTCCATCTTGGTCCAACATACACATTCACAAATACAGTTACGTCGAGGTCATGACCATTTGCACCTTTAAACTTTATATTCTGACCTGAACACTACTTGATGGTTTTTAAAATGTTTAGAGAATCAACAGCATTGAATCCCGAGTGAGCATGGCAATTGACAGTGGAAGAGTCGTGATGCAAGAAAAGAAATTCGATCTCTATGAGAATGAGATGCAGGATATAAATACTATGGGAAACATGATCCAAGGAAACATGGATTCTCCCTTCCTTAGATTCTACGATTCCATGGGCAGACTTTCTAAGAATATTCTGGGGTATGGACATGAAAGATCATCGAAATACCATCCAGATCTTGGTGCTGTTGATATTAGCATGACTAGCATGAGAGACCCAGGATTCTATAGAATGTACAAGAAGATCGTCAGGTTTTTTCTAAAGTGCGTATCTAAACAAGGTTCCTTTTTTCGTTGATTATAATGAAAGTGTGATTTTGTAATTGATACAATTGTTTCATAGATACAAGAGCAACCTTCCAAAGTACACACGCGACCAACTAGTCTTCCCTGGTATCAAAATTGAGTCCGTGGTTCTGGATGAACTGGTCACCTATTTTGAATATTTCGAATCCATGATCAGCAATGACGTCGCTATGCACAGCCACAATGAGGCACAATCCCTCTTCATCAAGGCGCGTCAACAACGATTGAACCATAAACCATACAGTTATCACCTAACCGTAAACAGCGACAAGGCCACAAAAGGTTGGGTGCGTTTTTTCCTAGGTCCAAAATACGACGTTCATGGACATGAGATTGACATAGTGGACAACTGGATGAACTTCTTTGAAATGGACAAATGGACTGTTGAGGGTGAGTACATGAAAATTAATTTGCCCGTTCGCGTTGCAAAACTTCTTTTGCTTTTTAACTATTAGGCTATTTGTCTATTTTCACTCTCCTTATCTTGAAAACCTATTTTCCTCTAATGAAGTTCCAAGAACTGAATTTTACAATATGGTTTTGCAGGCCCTCGAAGGAGGACAAATTTATAAATATTCTTCTCAGATGTACGGATATCCTGATCGCATGATGCTGCCAAAGCGTAAACCCGAAGGAATGGTTTTCAAACTCTTAGTTTACATTAGCCCTTATGACAAATCTAAATCCACGACTGTAGAAATCTCTGTTTATGGAGAGAAACATTTTGAGTTTAAACCTATGGGGTTCCCATTGGACAGACCAATGCACTACGATAAGACTGTTTCCAATATGTATTGGAAAGATGTTGTTATTTTCCACAAGAACATTGAGGATATAAACACGACTGTCTAACTCAAAACTAATGACTATAATTTTATTCGAAGCAGTAAGATGATCTTATAAATAATAGATTCGAATGTATCAAAAATTACTATAGCATTACTGATCACGACAATTTATTCTAGAAATTAGAGAATATATAAGAATAAAGAGTATGTGTAATGCATTCCACCCGTTCAATAAACTTTTTTATTTTCCTTTGAAACAAAATATAAAGTTAAGAAAGTGTATTAAATGCAAATTTTGACATTGTGCAAAAATGTGTTCAGGTTGAGAACATGAGTCGAAGTAAGATAAAAAACAATTTTGTCCTATTTTCCTCGATAACTATGGCTGAAAATATTACTTTCTTTTACGAAAATCTTTTGTTCACAAACTCAATCATTTTTGTATACAATTATAAAATTTGTATTGGAAAACGTGAACACAGATAGCCTATTTTTCGCGTCCAATTGACCAAAATAATGTATAAGTGCAAAAGGACACCGTAATCCACTTTCGGTTAGAAAATAATGCTATTGACAAGCCTCCATTTAGTTTTCAACAGTTCACCATTTTTCAGAAATTTTTAAATAAAAATAATATTTTTTTAAAATCTACAAAACATATTTTCTGCAACTAATATCTCAACAGAAGTTTCTCTATAAACAAACGCAAAACTTAAATGATGACATAAAAAGTTTCTCACTAGAATATCTATTGAAATTATTAGACCTTCCATTCTTATTAATAGATGGTAAATGGTAACCAGGTAACGTGCGATGATATGCGACTGAGTAAATAATTAATTATAAATCAAGTAAGAAGTATAATATGACATACTTCAGACCAGATCAAAAGACCTCGATGATATTAAGAAGATCCTATATAATCAATTATCAATGCTACTAGAATAAAATTCATGCACGTTCAGAGAATTTAAAAAAAAGTGAGGAATTTCGGGCACATTTAAGAAAAGTCAAGTTTGCAGCACTATTTTTTAAACAAGAGACAATGGAAAACAATTCATAAATACGAAGAAAACATTTGTGAACGAAGTGCAGTTAACAAATTTAAAAAATATAAAAATTGATGATCAAAATGACAAAAATGTGTAACTATACTATCTTCAGTTCTAAGCAAAAAAGGAACCCCCGGTGGTTTCTAACACGTTCTTTCCAATAACAAAAAATGTCCGAAAATATCACGTTTTTTATTTAAAAAATACATCTGTTCTGAACATTGTAAATACAATCCGCTATCTGAATAAGGCCGCCCTGAATATATAAACTTCGTACTTGCGGGGGGGTGGGTTGACGAGCGGCTCTATTAAGGAAGAGCGGACGTGAATTCGATGGCGCTTCCACGTGCCAAGAGTGATGGAAGGTGAGTTCCTCGAAAAATCCTCCCCTACCAGCCCATGTCCGGTCTTATTCAGAAAGCTGACTGTAATACTTGTATTACAGAGCCTTTACGTTACAGATTGCAGTATGAATTGTTTGAATATCTTCATTAGAACTGAAAATAGTACAGTTGTACATCTTTGTAATTTTAAGCAACAATTTTTATTATTTTTTAAATTTGTTAACTGCATTGCCTCTTGTATAAAAAATAATGCTCTAAACTTTACTCTTCTTAAAGGTACCCGAATTTTCTTACTTTTTTTTACAGCTGTCACTCTACGAAGCACTTATTTTACATCAAAGTCTCTGAGTTTATTCAAGTGGAACCACGAAAAAAAATAGATATTGAAAAGCAGATATTAAAAACTTTGATATTTAACCATAATATATAGATATTACGGCATAATATCTAATATCTTCTATTTAACATACAAAATGTTAAAGGGCAATATCTGTTCATAATAAAAGTATAAAATATGTGATATTAGCAGTTAATATCTAAGATATTAAAACAGCTCAATTTTATCGGAGCAAGGTCGCTGACGTGTGGCGTGGCAACAAAAGATTTTGTTTCTATATTTAGCTTTCATCGTGTGTAATGTGGTTTTTCGGGTATCTATTGCACTATAAGTTTTGGTGGAAAATAAATTAAATGTTTTTGGATATGTTATAATTTTCTTAAGAAAATGAGGACTCAGCTACAGGCATCTTTGATGCATAATAATATAATTGTGTATATATAATCGCATAATCGCATAATTATGCAAAAAGGCGAATGTTTGAGGATCCGGATTTTAAAAACAGAGGACTACGATGTTAACATTCTTTTGCATTTTATAGAAAATAATTAAATCGCTAAAATATCACCTATCAATATCTACATAGTCTGTGCTCATATCTAATTTTCTCCATGACACTTTGAGCTTTCAAATTACAGTTACAGACAAAGTTGTAAAATTACAAACTAACTCGCATAAATGTTCAGTTACTGGGAAAAAGTTTAGTTTCATTTCAAGATACCTTTTTTTTAATACTGATAAAAATTTATTAAATACTAGTACAAATCAAGAAAATTTGGATCCGAAAGATGTAATTATTTTCTAATTTACTTTTCTTGAACGTACGTATATGCCTAAATATTGTAAAGTTACGTTACAGTTACAATTGGGTTGTAACTTAAAGTTATTCCAAAGTACCTCAGGCTATAAATTACTCAACATGTTCATCTCTTATAAAGAATTATTCCCAAAAACTGATCAATATTGTCTAAAAAATTATTTATTCATTCACGAAAATAAGCATTAAAATAGCATTTAAATTCATAATTAATATCGATCTTTTTTATTAATGAACAAGTATATACTGTATGGGATATTGAACAACTGTTATCTGTGTAATTAAAAAAGGAAATGTAAATAGACAAATGATTCTGATAACTTCAGATAATATATGGAGAAAAATTGAGTCTGCAATTACTAATATTTAGGGTAATTGATATTTTGATTGATCTCACAAACGTTTTATTTAGAAAATCATTTATCTCTCACTTTATTCATAAAAATTCATATCAATCCAATGGAAAGTCCAGACTGTATAAATAAATTGCGTTCTGTTGAAGCAAATTGTAGATTATTTAAAAATTAAAATAAGTGAAAAGGAACTTTAAAAAAATCAAGATGAATTGAATGTTAAAAAACATAAGTGCCATTCCTAAATTTTATAGTTTATTTTGAAAAGGAATTACTTGACTTGTTGCTCTAGTTCGTAAGACCTATCAAGTTTTTTATGAAAAATTATTTTCATTTGGGAGGTAATTCGGAAAGGTCTGAATAATACAAATAAAATCAATAATATTAGGAATTTATTTGAATTTGTGTTAAATCATTTTGAAATAAAGAAGCTCATTTTAACCGTGCTTTTCATATAAAAAGCACATTCTTGATTCGATTTCTTTTAGCACAGGTTTAAATTTTTTAACATAATATCATCTTGGTGCACATTTTTTAAGGCTTTCAATTATACACCAGAACAGGAAAATATGAAATTTTATATTATTTTAACAATATACTCAAAAATTATTTCAAAATAATTAAATTAGCATAGGAAACCAGTAATATTATAAGGATGTGGAGAGATGATTGACCTCAAGTGCAATACAGATGTTACGATTTATGGGCATAATTCCATCGTAATGACAGAAAATTCGTTGACAGATATGCTGGTTAAAGTTCAAATCACTAATCGGTCTTCTAATACGAATAGTATGTACTAACATAAGTACACCGATTATTTACAAAAGAAGTAGACCGAATAAATCCTAATGATAAATGTTTAATGATCACAATTAATTTTATCGACGACAGACACACAAATCGTTCAATCTTACAAATTTTCTACTATGGTTTATTGATGTTTTGACGTTAACAGTGTACCTCTAGGATTAATAAATTGCTATTCTTGTTTCAGAACTACGATTTTGATGAAATAATACATTTCTTATCACACCGTCATCATAAGTGCAATTTTAGGTACTCTGAATGATATCTAAAGTATCACTTCTTAAACTAGGCCGTTAAATTTTTACTTAGGGTACGGCGTACTATAAAGTACCTGAGACTGTGGTCTTATTGGCTTCTGGACATTTATGTATACCTGTACTTTACGGTACGATGAGCACAGAACCCCAATTTCGGCATGTAGACGTACACTTGCTCTAAGATTAGATCGAATTGCACTGGATTCGATTGGATCGGTTCGGATTGTCTTGGATTGAATAAGAATAGATTAGATCATAATGGATTGGATTGAACTGGATCGGATTGGATTATATTGAATTGAATTTTAGTGGATTTGATTATGCATTCAATAGGATTGGATTAGATTGTAGTGGATCGGATTACAGATTAAATTTGATTGGATTCAATTGAATTAGATTGGATTGTATTCTAGTGGATTGGTGAGAATTTTCCAAAAATGCATATTAAAAAAGTTATGATTGTTTAACAAAAAATGCGAAATTTCGCATGATTTTTTTTCGTTTGATAGTTTTTTCTCGAAAGCGCTTGAGGATTCTGAAGGTTAAGAAGAAAATTTTCGCGTCGACCGACCTTATTGTTTAAAATGCATGACAAGGTTTTTCAAAATTCAATATGGCACCATCCAAAATGGCGCTTCAAAGTCAATTTTTGTCTTATACAGTCTGTCAAGTTAAAGCGTGGGTGGCTTTACTCGCAGTCGGTAAGGTGTATCGACATGATTTTGGTGTCAAAATATTAAGAAGAGCTCCCT